>NC_137269.1:12655550-13238050 GCF_053477335.1 Acartia tonsa
TTCAAAGTGCTTTTTATAGAAATGGGGTTAATTTTTTGTTTATTAAATTCGGGAAGGTTAGGTTAGGTTATACCATTATTATCCATATTTTATTAAAGCCATTAGTCAATCAAACCCTTGAAATTCACCTAACCCTGCTGCGCTACATAGTACTGGATATAACCTAACCTGACCTGACCAAAAGAAACCGACGAAAATTTATCCCCTTCCCTTATTTTCAATTGGATTTAAGTGCTCTACAAGGCGCCTTGCCTACAAGCAGAACTCAATCGGCTTGATGCAGTGATCTTTTGCTGCAGACGGAGTAGCTGGACAAAGTGTCTCATAAATCAGCCATATGACGTTATAAAATGAGAGAGATGAGAGGAGAAGTGGAGAAAAAAAACCTTTTTAAAAAAATGGATAATCCCTCATTTTTATGACGTCACAAGGCTGATTTTCTTAGACACTTTTTCCATCTACTAGACGTACCGACAGACATCGTAAACGATAAATAGTTTACTTTTCCTATATTTTCTTATTTGAGCATTCTTGCTTTAATAATATTTGGGCAAATTTTCGTCGATTTTTTATATCATAAAATACTAATAGTGATTTGTGCTTTATTGATTAAAGTACCCTTAAATCAGTTAACTGTGTGTCCAGTATGGTATCGTAAACGGCTGTAACAAGCAAGAAAATATCCTTAAAAAATAATTATTTTTATTTGTGTTATCAATAGATATAAAAGAACTAGATCTCTACTAATTAAATTAGACTAATAAGAACAAAGTGAAGGAACAATACGGACATATTATTGGTTAGAAAATAAACACATTTTTGTACAAAATAACAGTTTTTTAATTTTTATCCAAAATTCTGTTATAAATAGTTGAACTTCTTAGAATTAGCATTCGGTAAAATCGTCCAAACATTTCTAGGCTCGTATTATTGTAATGAATCAGAAATGATTAAACATAAACAAATGTGTTTGTCTGCTAGAAAATCCTTTTAAAGTTGAACATATTATCGTGTCTGATAGCCCATTTAGGGTTATTTTGTGTTATTCATTTATATTTATGTAATATTTAATACTAGCTACCATGCCCCCCAGAGGCCTCTAGGGGTATTTTTTTTTGGGGGGGGGGGAGTGAAACCCTCAATATTAAATTTAAGTTTGAAAAGAATAAGTAAAAAAGATTGGTGAGAGGGAATTTTTTTCTAAAGCGATTTATCTTGGGAGGGTGGTGGTACCCTACCCCCAAATAGCTATAACCCTTCACAGGACCAATGAAAAGCTACATTGTAAAGGAGAACCATATCTGTTCAGCAACTTGCGAAATCCTTTCATACAAAGAGAAAGACATCCTATTACTTTTATATAAGTTACTTTATGCTGAAAACGTTTTGCCATTTCTTAAAGCGAATTTATTATTACAAATTGTAGATTTTGTAATTCTGATAATTGAGTTGGTCACTAAATGAATTGTAGAGTTGTAACGTTGATTTTGAATTATTTTTAATTTCATTGCTTTCATAAAACTTATTATCGAAGGATTTTATTTCATTTTCTTGTTAGAAGGGGTTAGTATATTTTTTCCGTTATACCTCCCCAAAAGCAGTCATACAGACAGATTCCAGTTATTTTAGTAACATAATAACTACCCCACTTCGAAAATGATTCATTTTTTTACGGCAACGATTTGCTAGCGTTATAAATGGCGCAGCTGATTTCTATATTTCTATTAATTAGTTCTGTAACTGAAAATTTAAAAGTAGTGCAGAGCAAAAATAAAAAATGGTACCCAAAGTTTTATAACCGAATTTTATAAAATATTTGATGTAAACTTTAGATACTAAATGAATTTTGAACTAGCGGCCTTTAGGGGCAAATGAGATGTGGGAGGGGGGGGGTTGTTAAATACGCCTCCCAATCATTTTTTAAATTTTTGTTTTAATAAGGCAGGTGAGGTAGTCAACCACCCAATCAATGAGTTCATTTTTTCATGGGGGGGGCATAATTTTTTTAGGGGCGGTTTCTCTTAAAAGGGTGGTGGTACCCTCCCATAAAATAGCTAGTTATAAACCTTCCCAAGACCTATAAGGAGCTACACTGTAGAGGTAAGCAAAATCGGTTCCGTGGATCCACACACACACACACAGACAAACAAACAGACAGATACTGATCCTGTTACTTTTATATACGGATTAACGATTGACCAAGTAAATCATAGAGTAGAGATGCTTATAGGTTAGAATATTCTGCTTTCAAAACAGATGAGTACATCTCATTTCCTCCATGGCGTTGGGACTGTCGGATTGAGTAACGGACGGACGGACAAAGATGATTATAGAGTATCTTTTCTGCTAACTAATAACAATTTTCTTTGTATTTGTGTCTACTATTCTGCTTAATCCATCATTCCATCAATTTAGTGAACGAGAGATAATTATTTCTTTCACTAGAGCGATACAATTGGCAAAATGGGAATAATAAATCATCACTAGAATGTCAATATCCACAATTCGAAAGCGCAGCTTACCAGAATAAGAGGAAAAGATCTTTATATAAAAATAGCACAATGTCTATATGTGTGGTTGTGTGTAAGTGACGGAAAGGATCTTGCTAACTGTCCAACCTATATGGTTCTTCCTTACAGTGAAGCTTCTCATAGATCTAGAGAAAGCTTAAAACTATTTTGAGGGTTGGTATCACAACCTACATAGTAGCAATGTGTATATTCTTAGATAAAACAATTACTAAAAGAATATTGAAAAAAATGTAGCTTTCAAATTGTTTGAAATTAAGAATAATTGATTACAGAGTTGCTACGCATTAAAGATTAAAGTTTGCAAAATTGGCTGTCCGATTCACTGTAAGGACATATTCTAATTATAGAAAAGCTTCGCCATTAAAAAACTGATAAATCAAAAAAAAATGTGCTTACTCTTGTAACTTGGCACATACAATGATATATTAACTTTTGTTCAAGATATCTAGATCACATTTCAAAATTTAAAAAGCAAACTAAAAAAGGATGACAACATCTATAAAAGCGAAGCTCTAGAAAAACAATAATTCAGATAGAGTGTCAAATCTAATAAGCATAACATTAATTTGGAAGTCTAAACAAAATATACATAATTTTGTTGCAAAATTGTGTAAATACAGGATTTTGTTTAAGGACATACTTACATTTTTAGAACTACAATTTAAGGATATACTTTCATTCTTAGGCTTTTATTATAGAGATAGGACGGATCGACCCTAATTTTAGAAAAGCTTTGCTTTTAAAAATTAAAGAAGTGTACAAAATATTCACGTTTGAAGCTTTACTATATTATTTTGTGTTAGTCCATCCATCCGTACTACCGTAATGGATATCTCATATAGTTAATTTAGACATATTAGAATCTTCCTATCGATTTCAAAGTTCAAACATTGCAAAAATGATTCCTATAACGGTAAACATAATTTAGAAAGAGTAACAACTCTATAACCATTACGAGAAAGTCCTATTGGTTGTTGTTTTGGAATTTTTATTGTTATTTTTTTTAGTTTTAATTCCTCGGAAGATAAGGCACCCGACCCGGTATTAATCGAAGTATTTCATTAAAAGGTACTCCTAAAGCAAAACCAAAAAGAGTTACGTCTATTTTAGGCTGAAATTATCAATTTTGAAATAGACTTATAGACTTTCTGAAATAAATTATATAGTTGCTGCTGATTTTTAATACATGCTGCTAAAAGAATCACAATTTCAAGTTGGAAATCGATTGGACAATTCTATCATGCCTAAGTTAACGATAAAAGCATTTTGTTACTGTCAGAAAGTCAGAGGAACGTGCGGACGTGCACACCGACCCTGTATGTAGGGAAAAGTCGCGTTTAAAAATAAAATAGAACATAATGTTCCCTTTAAATGACACCTTTTTTTTGTTTCAAGTATCAGGGTAAAGGAATAGGTAAATAGTTAATAATTAAAACCACCGGCATTTTTCCTCAAAAATAGTAGCTACACAATAAAAAAAAAAGTAAAAATAAAGGGGGGGGGGATGATTTCTCTTTGGAGGTTATTGGTACCCTCCCCCAGAATAGTCATAAACCTTCCTAGTATTTATGGCAAGCTATGAAAAGGAGAACCATATCAGTCCAGCGAGATCCATCGGTAGACACAGATAGACAGATAGACACCATTTTATTTTTGTATAAAGATTACCATATTTACCGTCTGTGCTTTGCAATAAAAAAAAATAAAAAAATTGGCGACCAGACTGAGAAATTATACAAAAATAGGATTTCATTTCAATTGTGGTGACAAAAGATTTTTATGTTTTGTTTTAATTTCCATCCATCAAATTATTGGCGAGCAATATGAAATTAATTATTTATATTCTTCACACACGGTAATTAAAACTTTTTACTTATAATTTGTAATACAAAAGAATTTATTTTTTGGCAATTTTTATTTGCTTTTTATTAGGTTAGGTTAATAAAGTGTGGATAAAGCCCTGACTGTTATTGCCCCCACGCCCCTAGCATCTATTTCTTATGTATTCGAAGTTTAAAGGAGGGGGCTAACCCAAGGCTTAAATTTGAAGATAAATTATCCTAAAAGATCCCAGGAGAAGCGTCACAAAAAACGACAACTTAAGACCAAAAAGCGTCCTTTTACTGTTAAATTGATGAAGCGAAGCGCCTAAACTTTTGATCTTAACACCCTCCTTAGCTGGCTGTTTTAGGGGTGTATCAACGGGTTGTAGACCCTTGACAAGTTGAGTGTTCAGGGGTTTAAAGGGTGTATCCACCCCCCTTTTAATTTGCACCTTTTGCACGCCTCTGGTTTGTACAGTACAAGCTATTAAAATGCAATTACCCTCATTAAACAAGGATCAAAAATCAGTCATTAGAAAGCGAAAAACTAAGACTTGTTAAAATTAATGAACATTGAAGGGATAGGCCAATAGCGTGTACCTGGGGGTGTAAGCAGTGTCAATTCTCCCCCCCCCCCCCCCCAACTCCCCATAATATAGAAATGTGGTATTTCTGCTCCAAATTTTTTCACCACAATTTCGTGTCAAAACCATATGCACGCCATTGCTAATAACCATGTACAGATAAAGCTTTTAGACAAAGGTTGAACAATAAAATGGTCGGATTTCTGTATTGAAAACCGGTTATTGAACCAAAGTCATGGAATGCTTTTTAAGCTTTTTTTAGCTAAACCCTTGAACGAATAAGTTATCAATTTAAGGCCTTTCATAGGGCCCTGCATCGGCTTTAACCACTTTATATTTAGAGTCTTGGGGGATTTTTTTTGCTATTTTTATGTTCTTTTCTTCATCCTTCGTTAACAAAGCCAATAAATTCTAGAGGCCCAGTCCAAAAGTGTGGAATAGTATAAAAGTTAGTTTAATAGGTATACAGTGTTTTACATTGTCAGGGGGAGGGTACATTGGACTATGAATAGATTATATAGGTACCAAAAGCAATGTTATCTTAATCGTTGGTTCAAAGATTTTGGGGACTGTTATTGAATTTTAATCGGTGGGTTCCAAACAAGCAGTTTTCAAACTGTAATATTTACAGACTTGAACGGACGGACGTCAATTGTAGATTTGCTTTGCACTTTTAATCAAACACAAATTAATAGAAAATATGTTTGTTAGTATTATAAGTGGTTAATATGATTATACATATATTTTAAGTAGATAGGTAGGTAAGCAAGTATAATAGATTCATCATTAGATTCTGCAGAAATCTCATTATTGTCATTCTCTATCACCTCCCCCCTTTCAAATTCTATCCCATCATTATCCTTCAATTAATCATAATTAAACAAATAATTTAATATTCAGAAAGGGTAATTTTTTTCCATCATTGATTTTGAATTTGAATTTATTGTCCATTGTCTTATCCCTTAAAATCCCTGACTATTAACAAGTTTGTAAATAATTTGATGATTTCTAAAAAATATAATCTATTTGTGTGTAAAAATTATAATCTGCGTTATATCAGAGATTCAGGAATATGTAGTTGGTCATTTTCAATATAAAACAGTCTTTTTGGTTACACACTTACCTTGAAATAAATTAATTATTAATTTATATTTTTGTATCAGATTTTTTATTGTAGTTATTTTGATGAAACAATTATACTGTAATTTGGTCTTAATCTTCAACCATTAATAATTCAAAAAAAAGGTTTTTAAGGCATGTTTGCTTTTTTCTTAAATAAATCGAAGATGACTAAAGTCCCTCAACAGATTATGACGTCATACGATATAATAGCCAATGAGAGGCCAGTATACACTGTAATTGACCAATGAAAAAATTTATGCTGCTTATTCATTGGTTATTTTGAGGGACTTTAATCATCTTCAAATAAATCTCCCCAGAGCAATGAGAAAAATAAGATATTAATGATTGAATCCTTGAAGGGGTAAGTGGGTTAAATTAAGCAATAATGTTGTTCTATTAAAAAAACCTGCATTTAAGTAAAACAGAATTAGGCCTTTATGATATTTGACTTTAAGAAAGATTAAGTATTCAACTAATGTTATTGAGGGAGAACATGTTCGAATAAATTTATTGTAAAAAAAAGTCTTAAAACCTTTCACATTCATATTTTGTGGCCATACTGATTGACCGATGGACCAAATGAATTACATAAATCACTGAAAATCTTCACAAAATATTTTGCCGTGTTTCTCAAATAGCAGCCGGGTAATTGACATTTCCCCTATAGCGTTATGGATTTGCGTACAGACGGTCAACGTACATTACAGAGTAGTTTCACTACTAAAAAAACAAAATTCTGACTTTTCATAAATGTGGGTGTGCAAATTTTAATCTTTCATTGTCCCATCTCCTCAACCCTAACGTTCATGTTATGATTAATGATTTTAGTAAAGTGATTAAAATGGAAACATTAGTTTTGGTAACTAGATCAGGAAGGTCGTTAGCTAAAAAAAGCGATGCTTATCTATAATTAGGGTAGGTCCGTCCGTCCATAACAATTGGTTCTTTTCGTAATTTAGGCATGTTAGAATTGTCCTATCGTTTTTAAACTTTGCATGAAAATTCCTGTAAATGCTAGGTACGATTTATAAAGTGTAGCAACTCTATAAACGATCCCAGAAAGTCCGTACATCAATTTAAAGCAGTCTGTTTTTTTTCAGGGTTTTGCCAAGGTAAAGGCAGGAATTTATATTTTCTTGGTGGTTTTGACACCCTTCTTCCCCCCCCCCCCGCTACAACCCCTTTTCGCTTGGTTGGATGTGTTTATTCTTGTTGGTGAAATTAAAATTGATATTTTTTTGTTGAAAACATTGTAATCTTTTTAAACATTATATTTTTCATGTCTTTTATTTATACAAATTAATTCGCCCCTAGCCTTTGCTTCTGACAAAAGTGGCTAAGGTAGTGAAATTTATGGCTTTCAGGGAAAATTTACGAGTTGTCAGTAATAGTTATCGTATTATAGACAGATTTCCGTGGATATGAAAATTATAAATACAAAAGTGGTAATTTTGTTTATCCTAATCAATACTCAATCAATTGTTAAATCATTCAAAAAAATAATTACGAAAAAATACGATAAATAACTGTTCTGAGATCTTATTTGACACAAACAACCATACGATTACGCTCATCCAAATTCTTCATCCTATACATGGGCTGCTATTCAGCCAATCAATTCCAATTGAAAATGCCGCAAAATTTGATATTTTGTTGGAGTAACACTTGTTTGTTTTTCACGTAACTGAAGGGAAGTGGGTAAGAAGGGGGAGAAAAAAAAGGGGGTTGTAAGGAAAATTTTCTTATAGAATTGTTTGTCAGAATCACATTCCCTTTTCCCTGATCCTATAGAGTAATTAACACATTTAATCTACTTAATACTAGGCTTTTTATAAAAAAAAGTTCAATAGCCTTTTGCTATCCAAAAATAAATTTATAATTAGGCTAAATGAATTACTATCAAGAGCAATTGCATCCATAGCTGGCGCAGCAATAACAAGCTAATAGGAAACTGCAATAATATTATCTAAATTGTGAATGAGAAACTGTCTAGACATGCCACAGTTATTAGGAAGGGAGGGGACATTGGACTATAAATTACACTGGTACCCAAAGTTTTATAACTAAGTTATCTTATTCGTTGGCTCAAAAACTTTAATTACTTTTCTCGTATTCATTCGAATCCGGTGGATAGGAACCGGTTCTCATCCATACGAAAAAAACTATGTCTAGCATCGTATTATATCCAGCTTTCTACGAATATAAAAATGTACAATCATAAGATAAAACCAGTTTTTTAGCCCGTTTATAATACGATGCAAGAAATAACTATTCATGAACTGGTTGTTTCCAATCTAGTAGTGTCCAAACTTTTCAACCAATAATATTAATTTACAAACACGCATCGTCATATGTCTTATCCCATAATATCCCTGGCATTTATAGGAAAGCTTTGCTTAGAATAATGAGACGCGCCCTAATTAGTAATTACATGATTAAAAATAGATGAATAAATTAAAAATATATTCAGACAAAAATTAAATAATTGATTTTGGCGTCACCATGCCGCGTATAATGCTTGATAACGGCGGATTTTAAATGATTTTTGTTGTGACAATTTTTAATTATAAGCATGGATTTCGGTCGGTCGTTAGTTCTACCTTTTGACAAACTGGCACACGTGCAAACAAGTAAAACAGCAAAAAATCTAACTATATTATAAAGTAGAATGATATCATTATGCCTAGCTGTACGTTGGTTAAACCTTAATTTCTTGACAACCTTGGCTCTGCTTTTCATGGAATTCCCATATTAGTCAAACGAAGATTTTAGGCTAAAACGATGAAGGCTAATCTAATAATATAAAGTAGTAAGCGTTTTTTGGTGTAGCTGTGTTTAGTGCCTTAGGAAAATGGGAATAGATGTCACCGCTTTTGACCTACCTATTCTATTGACGTCATAGTAAAGGGAAAGAGAAATGGAAGAGGGAAAGAACCCCCTAGAAATGGGTATAGGGGTATTTCCTGAAGTCAATAAAATAAGTATTCTAAAAGCAGTAACATCTATCCCCATTTTGCTAGGGCACTATAGACAGCTAGGTTTTTTTGTCCGAACCTTAAGACCTCATATAACTACTGAACTGATTGGGTTATCTACTCTAGTTAAACTTTACATATGTCCAGTGATGGTTTTAAGCTATTTTATTATCAGATTCAAGTCTTCTGGTGGGTTTAACCTATTTTCCTAGCCCCTCTGTTCCTTCAAATACAGAACCCCTAGATTTTGGAGGCGTAACAACTAAATTAAAATTTAGTAATGAGAGAAATACTAATAACAGATACATAAATACGGGAAGACAGAAAAAGTAATAATGCAAATTCTAATATGTCAAGAAGATCTTCACACAAAAAATTAATAAAGTTTTTCTTATAAAATCTACGTACAAACAGACAAAGTCAGTTAAAGAAGAGATGAATTGTAAGTTCACTACAAAAAAATATATAACGTTTTTTTTAAATAGTAGCCTATAATAAGTTTTTGGTCCCAAAACGTTTTTGATGACTTACGGACATTTGATGTGATAAGAAAAGTTGCTATTGAAATGTACAAGTTTGGTGGCGTGCGATAGGGGGGTGTAGAGGGGTGTCAGCTTCCCTCTTAAAATTGGTAAGGGCTCCCTAATTTATTTCCACCACCCTGGTAACCAACTGTGCACGCCACTGTACAAAATTCAACCATTAAAACTGGATCGTATAGACCTGACAATTTATATGTGATGACTGGGCAGTTCTTACCAGCGCAGAACTTCACTAACATCAGGGAGGGAGGGATCATTGCACTGGAAATAATACTTTTGTACCCAAAGTTTTATATCCACCTTATCTTATTAGTTGGCTCAAAGGCTTTAATTAAGTTTTTAGCGGTTGCTTCTAAACTTTTTAACCTATAAATATAATCTACAAAATGTATATTTTGTTCATCATAAAAAAATGTATATTAATACATAATTCATTGTCTTATCCCTTAAGTTCCCTGACAATGACAAATCAAATTAAAAACCATTTTTTTTAAATCATAAAAACTTGGTTACTATGGTTGGTTGGGAAGTAAAAAATTAATTGAAATATTTCAAAAAAAAGAATGATAACATCCATAAAAGTAATTCTCTTAAATAAGACGGTAGGGCAAAAGAACATTAACACTTGTAGAGTGTCCGAACTTGATTAGCAGAATGTAAATGTATAAGTCAAAACCTAACGCTTATGATATTGCACCTTGTTGTCCTAGGTATCAATTTTTTTGTTGTCGAAAAAGTTTAAAAAAATTCACTTGGAGCTACGGAGTTCAAAATCTATAGGACAATTCTAGCATGCATAAATTTACGATAGTTGCCATCCTTTACTGGTGGAAAAACGGACGTACAGAATCCTTTTTTTGAAAATCAACTTTTAAAAATACGAAAAAAATACCCAGTCAAAAATTAAGGAAATCTCAGTCGATTCAGGGGTTAGCGAGATATTAGCGGACAGACCGACAAACATCCTACCTCTTTTCCATTAAAGTATACATTAATGTTTGAAACAAAGATATGCCTAATTAAATAATTAAATAACAGTTTTATGTAAATTTTGTTCCATAAATAATTCTGGGAAAATGTGTATTAAAAATTTACCTCTATCATCATTCATCAACTCTTTTTAATTATATATTACGAGCGGCTTCGCCCCTAGAGGCCTCTAGTGGCACTTTAAATATTTTTTTTGTTCAAGTCTATACGATACCTCTTTATTGCTTTCAAATTCTACGATACCTCTTAATTATGTTTCGATCAAGTCTCTCAAATATTTAAAAACAATACCCTCCCCCAAAGTAGTTATAAACCTTCCCGGGACCTATGGGAAGCTACCCTGTTAAGGAGAACCCGATCGGTTCAGCGGTTAGCAAGATCCTTTTGTACAGACACACAAACAGACATCCTGTTACTTTAGTATAAGGATACCAGCAGCTACACCCCTAGCATCTAGGGGCTTTGTATTCGAAGGAGCAGGGAGGGGCTAAAGAAATAGCTAATAATCATCCCAGGAATTAAATCTAATAATGATAAAATAGCCTAAAACCATCACAGGACCTGTGTGAAGCTTTTCTAAAATAAAATACCAAATTAGTTAGTGAGATTTTTAGCTTAATAACCTATTTTGGATGGTGTTATTCTCGTTACGAGTATTAAATCTGTGCTTAATAGGACACTACATCTCAAAATAACTTTTCATGTTAAATTTAGTAGAAATGCTTTTTATTAAACGAAGATTTTTCTTTAGTCCTGGTAGGCCCGTCCCTATATTAGAATTGGCATATTGATGTAAAACTTTACACTGTGATGTCTGTTTAGGTCTATTAAAAACATATTGATGTTTTAAAACTTTTTAAAAGCCATTTTAAAACTTTTTTCAAAATAACTTTATAACTAAAAATCTAAGTTTTGGAAATTCCTTTCAAGAAAAGAATATTTTTTTGGAAAGATAGAAATTAATCTTTCTTTACAGTTAAACCTTTATACAATTGTAATATAAATTACATGTAATTACAAACATTTTAATTACTATTTGTAGTTAATCATAGTAATATTGTTTTACATTTTTATACAAAAATAGAAAATAAATATTTCTTTGTTATTGCTGCGGCGTAGCTTATTATTATTACTTTTACAATTATCTTTTAATTGCTTTCATCAAAAATTTAATTTATGTAATCGCCATTGTCCAAAAAAATTAAATCACAATCCAGGATGCCTGAATGTTTGTCTGTACCAAAAAAATCTAGCAAACCTATGGGAATGTCCAGTACATATTACTAAACCTAATCTGAACTAACATAAAGTAATAAACTAAAGAACGAAAAACTTACTCACACCCAAATTCATTTTTAAAATACGTGGGGTAGAGGGCTTATGTGCTCAAAAAGGCACTTTGAGAATTTATTTTCTCTTTTCAGAATTGAGAAGACTAGAGTTTAAATTTTAGATTGTTGTACATACCCAATGATGATACACAAAATTACCCCTTCTGTAGATTACAATTAATGGTTGAAACGTTTATCATTCAACTTAATGAACTCGCCAATCAAAATTCAACAAAATTCCCCAAAGTTGTCAAACAAACGAATAAGAAAACGTTATTATAAATCTTTGAGGAATAGTGTAATAAACAGCCCAATATCCCCCCTCCCACCCTTCAGATAACTGACGATTTGCTTGATAGCTGTTTTTCTTACTTTTTGCAGCTGCCGAGCACTAAATGAATTAGGTCAGCCTCAATGCTGATGAATATATGCTACTGCAGATGACTCTAATTGTTGTAACGGAATATTTTCTTTGTGTCCTGTTAGCTCTTATTTTGCTAATTAACCAACATAAAATAATTACACTTATATATCATATTACATATAAAAATAATTGTCCACTTTGTAAGGAGGGGGGAGGGAGGAGGTTGGTAGTGGGACAAAATCCTTTGATCTATCAATCATGATATAATTACTCTAAAGGGGGGGATCATGCATTAAATTTTATAAACATGCCAAAAACATTTTACAGGCGTTGCCTTAGTAGTACAGCAGCTACTCTATAACTAGACTGAGTAAATTCGTATAATAGTTAATTACATAGAAAATATTTTTCTATTCTGCTTATTGGCATTTTTAAATTATAAATTGTTCATAATTAAATGAGTTTTTATTGTATAACATTCAGTGGTTAATTGATAATGTTATAAATAGGGACGTCCAAGCTTTTTTTTGATGGGTTATTTTTTTTTATTTTGTGGTGGGTAAATTAATAAGGAGTTTCAAATTTTGAACGTCTGTGATGCTGAAATATTTGCTTTATTAAGTTTCAATTTATTATAAGATATTCATATTTTTACTGGTTAATAATCTATCATTATTATTTTATTTATAAAGATGTTATCTTGTTTTTGCTGTTCTGTTTATGGACATGGCGGTCCTTGTGATTTTATATGCTTAATAACCATATCGGAGTAATTAAAACCAAAGGGTTGCAAGATTGAGTCTCTAAAACAATCAAGTCAAAAAGAAGCGCAGCAATAACATGGTAACAGTTTTTTGGTGATATATAAAACTTCTTTTGATTTGGCATACATTGTCGATGAATCATTTTATTTATAATACAAAGTAGCTTGACGTCTGTCCGTCCATCTGTCTGTCTGTCTGTCCGTCTGTCTGTCTGTCCGTCTGTCTGTCTGTCCGTCTGTCCGTCTGTCTGTCCGTCTGTCCCTGAAGATCTCGGTAACCACTGAATCGACCGAATTCTATTCTTCAGGGAATATACCTACTGGTCCTGTGGGGGTTTTAGGATATTTTCTTGGGGCTTGGGACACCCCCAACCCACCCCCCCCAAAAAAATTTAAAAAATACCCCTCAATTTTTTTTTTGATGACGCAGATGATGAAGATCCACCACATGTACTACATTTTTTTTTAATTACCTCTTGGGGCAAATCCCCTAGAGGCTAGGGGCGAAGCCGCTAGTAAAAAGTAATCTAGCTTTTATATATATAAGGTCAGCCCGTACGTCCCTAATGGCTAGCTTTTATTGTTAGCATTTTAGAATTGAATTGTTTAATTTTCAACTTTGGCAATCCTAAAAATAATCTTGTTTTTAAGCAGTTTTGCAACAAATTTACATACAATTTGTTTAGACTTATTCGTTTATATTCTGCTTATGAAGCACTTACACGAAGTTTTAATGTTCGTTTTTGCTACCGCTTCAAAGCTTCGCTTTAATGGATGTTGTCATCCTTGTTAACATGATTTCTTAAATTGTATTGCAATCATATCAACCTATCTTTAAAAACAATCCTATTTTACACAAAAGCATGATTGATATATGTGTATGTATCAACAGATATCGTAAACTTTTTTCTCTAAAAATACAAATTAATTATACCTAAATGTTAAATCAATAGTAAAGATAAAAAAAATATATAAAAGAGTTATAGAACAATTTTTATATAATTAAATTTTTTTGGTTCTGGTTTAATAAAAATAAATATTTGATATTGGTTTTTAAAAACCATCAATTTTTCTCAAGAAAACAGACAGACAGACAGGTACATGTACAGATAAAGACAGACAGATACATATTATACAGATAAAGACAGAAAGATACATATTATACAGATAAAGACAGACAGATACATATTATACAGATAGAACAGACAGATACATATTATACAGATAAAGACAGACAGATACATATTATACAGATAGAACAGACAGAGACATAAACTGTCTGAGTTTTGTACATTTACAGTTGCACTTTTTAAATTAAATTATATAATCTGAAATTTAAATATTAATTTGTATAATTAAAACTAAGATTGCACCACTTTTTCATTGATTTAACTTCATATATACAGTTGTACTTTAAATCAAGGACGTGCAAGGGAGGTGTCTTGTCTACAATATGAATGATAATTTGCTCTTTGACTCAAATTATTGAAAAATTAGGATGTCATTTCCATCTCTACGGGGCATATTTGATAATTAATCATCAATTGCAGTCCGTTTGCTTTTAAAGCAGCTTTTAAGCAGCTTTTTATCTTTTACTGATTTCCACATATATTTAGTCTGATTTTCAAACTTTTTGTGGAATTTTTTTGCTCAAAACATTAATGGACATAGAGCTTTATTAATGATTTTTCCTTTTTTTATTTTCTCTGCTGCCATTGAATATAGGTTCTTAATTATTTTGTGATGATATCCATTTTTAAAGACCATCCAGTATACTGACTGTGTCTGTTATGCTAACTATGCATAGGTTGGAATGTTGACTAAAATATTAAACAGCAGCCAAGAAAATTACAGATATCGAACAGATGTACAAATAATTTTATGATAGAAAAGTTTTGCAACTATTAAAGGACAAAAGTTTTAACATATACTTGATTTATAAAGCAATATAAAAATAGAAAAGCTTATTAAAAGTAATGTTAACTTTTATATAACTAACCCTAATTAATTAATATTAATGATCAAAACTAACTTATTTTTTTCTGGGTGATTTCACGTGACGTAAACAGCTTGTCAAGGACGATTAGATAAAATTGTAGGTAGCGAAGCTTTGTTAATAAATTTATTCTTTACAAATTTAGTTATGAATAATTAAAGACATTAAAAATGGTTCCTACATATCATATCGGTTCAGCGGTTAGCGAGATCCTTTGGTACAAGCAGTCAGATAGACATCCTGTTACTTTTATATTAGGATTGCCACTTTTATAGAATGTCTTGCCATAAAAAATGTTGCCCCGCAGGGTTAGAGCCCGCCCAATAGGCTAGAAATAGGGAAAAGCTACTATAAAAATACGACGAAACGCCCCTTAAGAGTACGAAAGGGACTATACCCAAAATTATAATTGAACGTGGAGTATTGATAATCCCCCCTTCCCCCAAATGCCTCAAGGGGCAAAGACGATAATGCATAAATAGAATGATAAAAGAAAATCAATATGAATGCAATAGCAGCAACCAATATACATAGAAGTGTAGAGTAGCTTCGCTTCTAATAACAAATTTTACAGTTAGCAATTACAATTACATATTTCTAAATTTAAAAAGCAATAAATAATTTATCTAAGTCAGATACAGATAAATAACTATATCATTTGTAGCAAAGCTACTTTATAAGTTGTGTCTGTCTGTTCGTCCGTATATAAAGGTAGATTTTTATGTTTTGTGTATATTGTACTAGCGGTTGCGCCCCTATCATCTAGGGAATATATATTTGAAGTATATGGAAGGGTTTAAAAATAGCCTAAAACCATACCAAGACTTAATTATAAAAACTAAAATAGCCTAAAACCATCTCAAGAAGCTTAATTGTAATAGAGAACCATATCAGTTTAGCGGTTAGCGAGACCTATCGCTACAAACAAATAAATCTTATTACTTTATACAATAGGATAGAAATAAACTTAAAAAATCATTACTTACAAAATTCTTTTTGTTGTGAAAAAAAAACTAAATTAAAATTTAATCATGGATATTTTTTTTCATACGTTGAAGATTGTATAGTTTACTTAATTTCCACGCAATCAAATGATTTTCAAAAATTTTAGTCAAAATTAGGGAATCTTTATGTAGGTCCTCGGCAGGTTTAAGCATTTTTTTGAGGTAGGATGATGAGTCAACCTTTTAAAAAGGTCTTTCAAAACTGTTTTTATTCTATTTACATTCAAAATGAAGAGTTTATGTTTATTTAATAAAATAAATTGTCTGATATAATATCGACATTCTTTTTCGCAATAGTTTTTTTTCAGAATATTTACGTCGACAATATGGCTCAAATATAAAAACAATGGAAGATAATTTGATATGCATCCCCAATATTAAAAAATATCCATTCTTTATATCTAGCTTATTGGTTAAAAAGTTTGGATACTATTGGTTTGGAACCAACAACCAATCAAAATACAACAAAAGTACCCAAAGTTTTTGAGCCAACAAATATAAGATAAGGTGGCTATAAAATTTGAGTACTTCCTACCTGATATTAAAGCATCCCTCGATATAAAACAGAATCTCCTAATTGATAAGAATCAAACAATTACTGGTAAGGAACAAGTGTTTTAAATAAATCTCTGTTGCGTGAAAATAGTTTTTTTATCACATTGTATTATAAACAGCTTTCCGCGGATTGTAAAATAAAAAAGTCATAAGATTGATTTTACAATTATTTTTCATAGTTCGTGGAAAATTGTCTTTAATATTACACAATACATGATTTTTTTAGTATGGCTCAGAACGGGTTCTAATCCAGCGGATATTAATCGGTTCCGAAGTTAAACTTGAAAATATATCTTCCTTTATTTCTCTTCACAGTTGAATTTTATACATTTTTTCAGAATTTTAAATAGTTCAGTGTATTAACTATAAAATGTTTCTTCTTTTACAAATGCACAATGAAATATCATCATTTTATGCCTTTCAATAAACTAAAATTGAAAATTAGCCGCCCCCCCCCCCCCCCCCCCCTATTAGATACATTCAAATTTATTTAAGCAGCATATAATTTGAATTATATAGTAAAGAATCTTATTGCGTTTTAGTTATTAAACATTAAATTATAAAAACCCCGTTCATAAGTAACAGAGCTATTGCAAATTTATAAATTATAAGCATTATATCCACTAAATTAATACCAACTATTATAATGAAAAACATGCATAGGAATATAAAAAAAGGTTCAAAAGTACAAAAAAAAACAATGCAAATCCGCAAAAATTTCGCAGTGCCGTCATTTTTTTGCAAAGCTCCGCGCACGCCTGGTTTAGTTTGGTGAGTGAGAAAGCAAATTATGTTGCATTGGTGGTCTTACAAAATAACTTTTTTTATTTAATTAAAAAACCGAAAATGTAAGACATTCACCTTGATAATAATTATACAGAAGTATATTGATTTGATTTTATTGTGGTAGGTACATAATATTAACTTTTAAACTATTAGGAAGCTTTTTCAAAAAAGTAATCTTAACAAAAGTGCTGCTTTTTTGCACATTTTTAAAATTTTGCAGAAACTTGGATTGCACCCTGTGCAATTTCCGGGCGGCTGATACGGTAGTTGTGGTCGGTATGGTGTGCCTACACTTCTGCCCTTTCAGAACTGCCCTTTCACTCAAAGTACCTGGTCGAGAAATAAACCCATCCTCTAAGGGTGGGTGTTTTTGTCGTTGTTTCTGTATTACTTTAGGATGGGTTAGGTTAGGTTTGATTTGAGTACTGGGTAGCAAGGACGTCCAAACCTTTATTTGAAGGGGTTTTAAGGTTTAAGTGGGGGTAACATAATGTATTTTTTTTAGATAAGGGGATATAAATTCTATGGGGTAAACACATCTTAACCCCCCCCCCCCCTCATGGACAATATACACTTTATGTTAAAGCACCGCTAAAACTGTTCCTTACCCATTTAATAATTTTTAACACCCTATGTTTTTTTGCGAATATTATCTTTTTTGTGGATATTATAAAATTGGCGGAGGTGAAGGGACACTGGTTGGTAAGGTTTGCACTTTTTACCAAAATTATAAAATATTTGACCTTAACATCAAGTTCGCATTTGTAAGCGCAGCATTTGAATTATATTGAAATTACTTCTCTGAATAACTATGAAAGTCTTACAGCCAATGGTGACCAATGGGTGTGGAGAGTTAATACCAACCCAAAAATATTTTTCGGATCACAAAACTTTGGTTATAATATCATTTCCTTCCCCCCACCCCCCAAACCATCACACACACATATTTTTTACCACTGGTTTAGTAAATTTAGCACCCTAATTGAACTATACCCCACCCCCTCTCGCCAACAAAAACTTTGACGTCTTCTATAATACAAAGTAGAACGATGTCTGTCTGTCCGTCTGTCCGTCTGACCGTCTGTCCGTCTGTCTGGTTGTCCCTTAAGATCTCGGTAACCACTGAACCGATCGGATTCTACTCTTCAGGGTATCTACCTATTGGTCCTGTGGTGGTTTTAAGCTATTTTCTCGGGGGGTGGGACACCCCCAACCCCCACAAAAACCAAAAAATCCCCCCCATTTTTTTTTTTTTTTTTTTTTTTTTTTTTTTGAAGGAGATTTCCATGGTCCTTTACGATTTTCGCAATAATTTTTTTTATCACCTCTTGGGGCAAAGCCCCTAGAGGCTAGGGGCGAAGCCGCTAGTAGCTAATATAAAGGAATTAAACTTTTGGACATTGTTAAACTTGTTTAGTAAGAATACTAGTGATAAAATAGTTTGAATTAGAAAGAAAATGTATATGCATTTAATTGAGCCGGTTTGTAAGCATAAATCCACGTAAAATCTCCTAAATGGTTAAAGCTATTTGTTTAAGAAGAAAATTAGCTTGGTCCTTAAGAGGTTTTAAGCTATTTAAAGGGGATATTTGAACAATCTACAAACGAACATTAACACTTGCACCATTAACAATAACACTGAATAAGCAGAATATTAATCTATAAGTTTAAACAAAATTGTATAACAAAGAGTTCCTACAATTTCTAAGTTGTACCTAACTGGAACAAGAATCAAGTTTGAAATCTATAGGACAAATTTGACAAGACTAAAGTGTCGATCCATTATGAACGAACGAATGAGCTGACTTACAGACCCTATTTGTAGAAAAGCTTCGCTTTTATAAAGGTAAAAAGTATAGCAAAAAATAAAAGAATAGCGGCTCTGATAATCATTTTTATATTTAACTTGTATTTACTATAATAAAATCTCAGATATGGCTAAGAATTATAGGCGTCCAAGGGGGGGGGGGTAATGGGGCGATTACCCCCCCCAAACGAATTTGGGGGTGCCGTAGGCACCCCCAAATTTTTTTTCATTTTACCCCCCCCATTTAAAATTTACCCCTACCCTGGGGGTGCCGTAGGCACCCCCAACCATTTAGGAGGGGGTATTTACCCCCCCAAACAATTTTGGGGGGGTAAATACCCCCCCCCCCCCCCCAAAATAGAAAATCTCTAACAAAAAAAAATACCCCGGGGGTAAATTTTGGGGGGGGGGGGGTAAACAAATTTTACCCCTGCCAACAGATTTCAGGGGGGGTAATTACCCCCCCCCAAGCAAATTTTACCCCCAGGGTAAAAATTTTGGGGGGGGTAAAAAAAATTTGCGGCGCGCTTCGCGCGCAATTTTACCCCCCCCCAAAACCGAATTACCCACCCCAAAATAAAAAGCTTGGACGCCCCTGCTAAGAATTCTGACAAAATTTTGATAATTTCCTTGTAAAAATTTTTGTTAAATTAAGTATTTATGGTACTGCCATTTTATGTGAAGTAGTTTCCCCAGAAAACTATTTTTTGGGGGAGGCAGGATTTTCATTTTTTTGTGGTTTTGGGGTGTCCCACCCCTCAAGAAAATAGCTTAAAACCACCACAGGACCAATAGGTATATACTCTGAAGAGTAGAGCTCAATCGGTTCAGTGGTTACCGAGATCTTAAGGGACGGACGGACACATAGACAGACAGACATCAAGCTTCTTTGTAGTTTAGATAAGAAGAGGTTACTAAGTGTAAAATTAAATAGATATTTTGTTTTATTAATGATTCATTTTAATATTATGTTATATTGTCAAACAATTTTCTATCAAGTATGAGGTATAACCAACAAGCGAAATAAATCTAAAATAATATTTGGGGGGCAAATGGAGAGGTCGTCTATTTTACGATGTGTTTCCCCCCAACGACAGGTGAAAAACACGTATAGGTTTCGTGATTTTTTTAAAATTAATTTCATTGTTGGTATAAGCTGATTTTCTATCCAGTTTAAAATCCCTTCCAATCAAGCATTTTATTTTAAAGGGAGTTACAACTTATTTTTCAATAATAGGGGAACTTAATGTAAGGGATGGGGGGGGGGGGGTAATTTACACTCTTTGTCATTTTATTTTTAAAAGAAAAGAAAAAAACTTTTGGGGGAGTTATTTTTCCATAGGAGATTTCTCTAGGTAGGGTGGAGTTAAATGATTATAAAACTTTCTTAGACCTTTAAAAAGAATTACTTAAGATCTTAAGCTACAGACACACAAACATCACATTACTTTTATATTTGGATATCTTTCTCCTAATGTCAAAAATTGGTATTTCACCAAGTTTGTTACTGTCCGTAGAATTTAGAATCCTCATGTCATCAATTATAGACTTTAAAACCACAAAATAACAGAAAAACATGAAAAAAACAAGGTTGGTAACATTCAATGAAAATATTTTTTTTTTACTGCTTCATGTTCTACGGGGCATACCCAACCCCCCAGCAGCCTTACTTTTTAGCCTAAGCTCCATTCCTATATTTGTCGAAAAATTTATCACACAATGCCCCCCCCCCCAAAAAAAAAAAATTTAAAAATACTCTAAGGTGCCCTAAAAAAAATTTATGAATTGGGGAAACAATGATCCCCAAATTTTACCTAGTTAATTTCAATCATTTACATATTTTGGCTAGTGTAAAAAATTATCAAGTTCTCTTTAAGCTGAACATAGCAATTTATTTATAACATATAACTAGATTATAAAAAAGCTTTGCTTGATCTAAAAAGCTCTGCACAAAGTTAAATATGATGATGCGAAATAAATAATGTTTTTTGTCATTATCTATTGTTATTTTTACACTAAAGTTCAAAGTACATGAAGTACACATTTTAACATTTTTACAGAAAAGTTTCAAATTATTTTCAAAAGTTAAAAAGCATTTGGATACAATATTAATCAGACATTATTCTATAGGAAAAAGTTGCAAAAATTTTGATAATTAATTATAGATAAATATAAAAAAATACAAGGATGACAACATCCATAAAAGCGAAGCGCTGAAACGGTAGGACAAACGGACATTAACATTTGTTTAATGTCTGAACTGAATAATCAGAATATAAAAGTATAAGAGTCAAAGCAAAATTGTAAGTAAATTTGTTGAAAAACTGATTGATACAGGATAATGTTTATGGACATACTTACATATTTAGGACTTGATTATAGAGTTGCTTTGCTTATAATATTGTTCTTTGTTGTCTCAGGAATCAATATACCAAAAATTAGATCAAACGGATAATTAGATCACATAAAAATTTGTTGTTAAAAAGTAGAAAAATCAACATGTTTAAAATGGACGTACGGACATTCTGGTAATGATTATAGAGTTGCTACGCTTTCTAAATCGTACCTAACTACTACAGGAATCACCATGCAAAGTTTGAAATCGATAGGACAATTCTAACATGCCTAAATTAACGAATAAAAGCCATCTATCTCGGACGGACGGACGGACGTACGGACCGACGCACGGACCGACCCTAATTATAGAAAAGCTTCGCTTTTATAAATACAAGGATGACAACATTCATAAAAACGAAACTCTCAAATCAGGCTATAGGACAAACGAACATCCACATTTCGTAGACATTCTTACAAGTTGAAACAAACAACTTGTTTGAGATGGACGTACGGACTTTCTAGTAACAATCATAGGGTTGCTACATTTTCTGAATCGTACCTTACTTACATGAATCAGCATGCAAAGTTTGAAATTAATAGGACAATGCCTAAATTAACGATAAGAGCTATACGTTACGTTCAGACGGACCAATACTAGTTATAAAAAAGCTTTGCTTATAAGACTAATGATAAAAAGTTAAGATGTTCCAGTGAATAGGAGTGTGGTTATGTTAGAATAGTTATTCATCGCATCGTATTATAGACAGCTTTTCGAGGATATTAAAATTAGAAATGATTAAAGTTTCATATAAAATTCATAAGACTGATGCCAGTGTTGTTTTAATATTCGTGGAAAATTGTCTTTAATACGATAATATATATGATTTTTCAGTAAGGCTGATTTTTATATAAAATTTTTCTTAAATCGATGCAATACATGCATTTTCATTATGCCTTTAAACTCAGGGATCCCTGTTTTAAAACGGCTACGTTACGGTGAAAATTAATGTAATTCGGAGCAAAAGTGGAAATCAGTTTTTTTAACTTTTTTACCTCACCCTAGCCGAGTATGGCAGGTGTCCCAAATTAAGTAATGAATGACGCTCTCCACAAAGGAGCTTGGGTAAGGGTTGTACTGATATTATGTACGTGACTATTGAGTATCTAAACTACCCAATTATCACCCTTCTTACACAACCAAGGGGAAGTTGCGTGAATGAATTACGACTGAGAAATTCGAGTTGCCACATGGGAACTTGAACTCGAACTCTCATCACCGTAACTCAGTGCGTTACCACTAGGCTACGACGCCCCTCTGAAGCTTTTCTATAATTAGGGTCGGTCCGTACGTCCGTCCGTCCGTGATGGATAGCTTATTTCCCGTTAATTTAGGCATGTTAGAATTTTTGGTATATTGATTCCTTAGACAACAAAGAATAATGTTATAAGCGAATCAACTCTCTAATCAAGTTATAAATAAAAGTATGTCCATAAACATTATATCAAGTATCAAGCAGTTTTTCAACAAATTTACTTACAATTTTGTTTAGGCTCTTATAAATTTATATTCTGATTACTCAGTTCTGACACTATGTCCGTTTGTCCTACCGTTTCAGTGCTTCGCTTTTATGAATGTTGTCATCCTTGTTTCTATATAATCAGGAACTTTAGATACCCCATGCTGACAATTTTTCATTACATTAAATCAAATTATTTAATATTTTATTAACAAAACTTTATTTTTTTAAAATTACATAAATGCTTTGCAAAGCTACAATATTATTAGAGTTATTCCGTCTTCACTAGGAGAAGGGAACTGTAAAGTAAACTGGTACCTAAATCTTGACTTAAAAACTTCGGGTACTTTTATAATATATATTTCGTTTTGTAGCAGTTCCAAGCTTTTCAACCAATAATTGTGTTCTACAGAATGGTTAATTATGTTTATCATAATTAGTGAAGTATTTAAATTTATCGTCCATTGTCTTATCCTTGCATTTAATAATCTATAGAGGGTTCGAGCAAGGATCAGTAAAGACGGACAGACAGACATCCTGCTACTTTTATACAAGGATTGTCCTGTCCGTCCCTGGCCTTGGTTGGAAAAATGATCCATTAGTTGAATTATTTATAAGTATAGATGTATAAACTATACAACTACCTGGTTCCAGTGGTGAGGACGTTTTTCGTCTGCTATCAAAATAATTTTTGCCCATTTGTAACACCTTCACTGTGTTTATATTTCCGACGCTATTGGCTCATATTCTAAGATCCAATTGAAGGTCGGCAAAGGGTTCCCACCCCTGAAAACATACAGTTATCTAACCCCTGCCCCCTCTATTATTTTACCTTAATATTTGTTGCATATTTGAAGAAAAGATTACACAATGGTATAATTATTACTGAAATGCAACTGTACGCAGATAAAACCATTTGAGCTAAATAATTTCATACTCATTGGACTTGATAAATATTTTGCCATAATCTATTGGAATTGCAAATTTTGCTTGTAATCAGTATTTGTTTGGTATTATACGGTAATAACCCTCTTTCCACGCATGGACCATCAAAAACGCCCTTATTCGATCATTTTCGGTGATCTTAAGGGATAAGACAAGGAACGAAAAATTTCAAGTGCCCCCAGTGGCCTTTAGGAGTGCGGCTGCTAATTAATAGGTAAAAGAAGGGTTTGTAAATCAAATTAATAGAGAAATTTCCCCTCGTTATTTAAAGAGACAACATTATTACTAAAAAAAATTTTAAAAACTAATTTTAATGATAAAGATCTATATATTTTTTGCATTCGAAAAAGGGGCGCAGCTAAAATTAAAATAGTATTGTAATTGTGAATTAGAATTATCATTATTTTCTGCTTCCGAATTTTGTGGAATATTACAGTTATGGACTATTTTGTAATATTTTGTTGTAATTTAGTAAAGGGTAGATATTACGAAAATTTGATACTTGAGTGACTTAAAAAAAGACTAGTAATTTTAAAAGAGAAGCTTTTTCTATAATTAGGGTTGGTCCGTCCGTAATGGATATCTTTTATCCCTAATTTAGTCATGTTAGTTTTAGTTTATGCTATTGATTTCAAATTTAGCATGGTGATTCCTGAAGTAGTTGGGTACGATTTGGAAAGCGTAGCAACTCTATAGTCGGTACCAGAATAAGTGTACGTTCATTTAAAACTTGCTGATTTTATTTTACTTTTTGACAAACAAATGTTTAGGATATAACTATCCTATTATATTTTTTGGAACGGTGATTCCTAAAACAACAAGGTACAATATTTCAAGCGAAGCATCTCAATAATCAAGTCTTATAATTGTAATTTTTTCATTTTTTTTTAATTTTAAATTTTCTAATAATGTACCTAAATTTAAATTGCTTAAAACCATATTCTTTAAAAATATTCAAACTTTCAAAAATTTCCACTGGCACTATCAAACTACTTAATTGTATATTATTTTTTCTCAGTTATTATTCCATGTATCCGTGAAGAATAATTAAAAACAAATATGAAAACAGTTTTCTATAATACTAATTATAACACCAGTTTTTGGACACTATATTATTAATCAGATTTTTTATCTTTTTTTACTTGATTAGTTTTAGTCAATGTATGGAATATAGATTAAAAAAGATGAATGAGCAAGTAGCTTATTTTGCACTGTGTTACCATAGCAAAAATCAATTAATCATAAATTTCATATAAATGAATCAAAAAAACATACCATATCGGTTAGGAGTATCCTTTAGTACAGACAGAAAAACAGACAGAGGTCCTGTTACTTTTACAAAAGAATATAAAAATTTTTAAATTTTTATGATAAATAATTTTGTTCGAAATTAACTAAATAATAAAAAATAACTAATTTACAATGAATAACCTCCATACAAAATTAATATTTGATAATTGATTAATATAAACATAAATATTTTAGTTAAGAATAAATGTCGTTAGCTTAATAAACTGCCCTAAAGTGATCATTCTTAAATAAAAGTAACAGGATGTCTCTCTGTCTGTGTATAGCGTAGGATCTCTCTAACCGTCGAACCGTTATGGTTATCATAGGTGCAGGGAAGGTTTATTATTATATTTGGGGAAGGGTACCACCACCCGCCCAAGAAAAATAGTAGATTGTATAAGTATAAGCTGAAAGTTTCATGTCTCTTGATTAATTTTGGTTTTCTTGTTTAGATTGTGTGGTTAGTAGTGCAATGTTTGTTGTTACTTATGGTGGTTGAGATCAGGTGTGATGCGGAAATCAGTGCCAGCGGTCCGGCTGTTCATCTTCTACAGGTAAGCTCAACAGGGTCTTGCTGTTCATC
The DNA here is from genome assembly GCF_053477335.1 of Acartia tonsa. Lineage (NCBI taxonomy): Eukaryota > Metazoa > Arthropoda > Copepoda > Calanoida > Acartiidae > Acartia > Acartia tonsa. The sequence continues at coordinate 12,681,396 of NC_137269.1, forward strand.
TTCTACAGGTAAGCTCACCAGGGTCTGGCTGTTCATCTTCTACAGGTAATCTAATCAGAGTCTAGCTGTACATCTTCTACAGGTAAGCTCTCCAGGGTCTGGCTGTTCATCTTCTACAGGTAAGCTCACCAGGGTCTGGCTGTTCATCTTCTACAGGTAAGCTCACCAGATCTGGCTGTTCATCTTCTACAGGTAAGCTCACCAGGGTCTGGCTGTTCATCTTCTACAGGTAAGCACACTAGGGTCTGGCTGTACATCTTCTACAGGTAAGCTCACCAGGGTCTGGCTGTTCATCTTCTTCAGGTAAGCTCACCAGGGTCTGACTGTTCATCTTCTACAGGTAAGCTCACCAGATCTGGCTGTTCATCTTCTACAGGTAAGCTCTCCAGGGTCTGGCTGTTCATCTTCTACAGGTAAGCTCACCAGGGTCTGGATGAACATCTTCTACAGGTAAGCTCACCTGGGTCTGGCTGTACATCCTCTACAGGTAAGCTCACCAGAGTCTGGCTGTATATCTTCTACAGGTAAGCTAACCAGGGTCTGGCTGTTCATCTTCTACAGGTAAGCTCTCCAGGGTCCGGCTGTTCATCTTCTACAGGTAAGCTCTCCAGGGTCCGGCTGTTCATCTTCTATAGGTTAGCTCACCAGGGTCTGGCTGTTCATCTTTTACAGGTAAGCTCTCCGGGGTCCGGCTCTTCATCTTCTACAGGTAAGCTCTCCAGGGATATTAAGAGATAAGCTTAAGGGAGTATAATACAGAAAATATTATTTTGTTGTCATGGGGATGGATATAAACGTAGCTATGCTTTTTAAAAAGTTTAAGATCAAAAGAAAATTTTAACATGCCTTAATAAACAATAAGAGCTATCCGTTACAGACGTGCGGTCAGACAAAGTTTTAATAACTTCAAAACAAATTAATTTTGTTTTATTCAGGATCCGGAGCACCAGGATTTTAATGGAATTGTCGACTTTAGCAACGCAGTTCCTGGACCTGATGGGTCTTGGTGCATAACTAAGGTGGGTTATTTATTCCGGGTGGCGGGTTTGAGTATGGACCTCACAGCGTCATACTAGAGAACCTACCTACTGCTGCTATGTCAAGCAACAGTAGGGAGGGATGCCTTGACGAAACTTCCAGACAAAGGTTGTACAATCAAAGGGTCGGTTGTCTGTTGGGTGTTATTGTACCTAATAAATACGAGGTGGTTGGTTATTTACAATTATGATTGTAGTAAAGTTAAGAATGAAAATAACCTAAAACAAAAAATCAAAATAAATTCAAGAATTATTAAGACAAACCCCCCCAAAAAAACTAAAATTTACGAAATATTTTGTTTGTTTATTACCTGCATTCTTAATTTCTTATAAACTTTTTACATCACCCATAATGATTAACAAAATAACCACTTCCTTAAATTGCCCAGTGAAAAAATTTCAACCAACCAATAAAGCTTCACTAAAAGTCTTTTGATACAACAAATGCAAGGAAATATTAATAAAACTTTGGGGTACGAGTGTATTTTTCAGTCCAGTGACCCTTGCCTCCCTGGACAACCTACACATCAAAATATTTTCTGTTTATTAGACAAGTAGTGAGGGGACATTGCACTGTAATTTACACTAGTACCAAAAGTTTTGTAACCACGCTATCTTATTAGTTGACTCAAAAACTTTAAGTGCTTTCGATTTCAAAACTATAAGATCCATACTGTTCAACAAAGAAATTTAATCTTAATAAGGAATAATTTTGTGTATCGTCATAAGGGATGTAGAAAATATGTGGATATTATGACAGGGGAAAATTTGTCATCAATTTAGGTTTCAATTTTCCTTCTCATTTATTGGTCAGGCCGTTTATCCAGTAGGAGGGGAGGGTAAAGGGGGGATTGGGGTGATAGCCCGCTACAGAGTACATTTCTTAGTGCAAAAATATCTTCCCTCGTATAATAAATATTATGTGAAGCATGTGACAAAACATACTTGATAAGTCAGCTGTGAATAGTTAAATAAAACCAAAAATAAACTCTATCTATTATTAGGTGAAATATGTGGACAGATTGGAAAATGACGAGGTCAAAGAATGTTGGCATCAAAATATTACACAATGTCATGACACTTATATAACAGGTATTTATCTATCTATCTATCTATGTTGGCATCAAAATATTACACAATGTCATGACAATTATATAACAGGTATCAATCTATCTATCTATCTATGTTGGCATCAAAATATTACACAATGTCATGACACATAACAGGTATTTATCTATCTATCTATGTTGGCATCAAAATATCACACAATGTCATGACACTTATATAACAGGTATTAATATATCTATCTATCTATGTTGGCATCAAAATATTACACAATGTCATGACACTTATATAACAGGTATTTATCTATCTATATATAGCTGTCTATCTATCTATCGATCAATCAATCGATTTATCTTTCTATTTATATGTCTATCTATCTATCTCTTTATCCATCCATGCATTCCTCCATCCATCTATCCATTTAACAATCTATCTATCGCCGTTATTTTTGAAATATATGAAAAAAATTTTCTTAACAAAGATGCTTCTGTAGAAAATCTTACTTTTTTTTAATAATGATAACTAAAAAATATTTAATTTTAGAGTTTTTACCGAGTCAAGAGCAGAAATGTGAAGAAACTTTTTGGAAATCTTGTAAAATCAACTTCAAAGAGATTCCATTCAACTACACACTCAAGCAATGCCATACACCACTTGTAAAGGTAATAATAATTCAATAAGATTGGCAACATTTTATTAGCGGCTACACCTTTAAGGGCCTCTAGGATCTTTTAAAGGGGAAGGGAGTCGACCCAATCACCCTTTAAACTTCGTTTTAAACGGAAAAAGTAAAAAAATTGTTCAGAGGCTAATTCTCTTGGGAGGGTGTTGATATCCTCCCCCAAATTAGCTATGAACCTTCCCAGGTCCTATAAGTAGCTACATTGTAAAGGAAAATCATATCGGTTCATCGGATAGCAAGATTATTTGGTACATACAGTCAGACACATATATATATATATATACATAAATATTACTTTTATATAATTTGCAACCTTTTATAAAAGTAAAGGGATGTCCTTCTGACTAATTTGTATCTGTAGCAAAAGATCTCGCTAACAGCTGGACGGACTATGCAGAGAAGCTTCTGAATATGTTCGTATAATCCCAGAAACATATACTAACCCTTATTTTGCCCGCAGGATTGCAACCAGAGTCCAGAGCCCCAACAGGCCCAGTATGGATCCCCGCAGGTTGAAACTAAAACTGTCTGCAGGTAAATTAACAAACACATGGACGTCCAAGCTTATTTTTTGCCGTGGGGTGGGGGAGAATTAAAATGAGGGGTTGGAAGAAGCTTTTTATAGTGCCATATGTCATACTGGTCTGCCATTTGTAATTTAGTCTGTGAATTGGCCTATCATTGGTAATTTATATAGTATGACGTCATTTTTTTACAGGCACTATAAACAGCTTTTTCAAACAATTTTAGCCATTTGATAACTATAGAAAAATGTACATTGAATAAATGATTTATTATATAAAAATAAAAACTCAAAAATAGAATAATGATAAATATAGAATAATGTATTAGGTGTCATTATTAAATCTATATTCAATATAATTATTTCCATAAGTAGCGCAGCAAAAACAATCAAACAAAAATATTTCACCAAAAATAGAGAATATATATCTATCGCATCGTATTATGGACAGCTTTCCGCGGACAGTTAAATGTAAAATTGTTAGTTTTATTCAAGTTTTGTTGGCCCCCCAAGGGCCGGAGGCATGAGCCAACCAAATTAATATTTCATGATTTTTATTGCCGAAGGCACCGGCTAAAAAAACTAGTTTTAATCTTATGATTGTACATTTCTATATTCGTAGAAAACTGGATATAATACGATGCTAGACATAGTTTTTTCGTATTCATGAGAACCGGTTCCTATCCACCGGATTCAAATGAATACGAGAAAGTATTATACCATTTGATCATAGAAAATTGTAACTGGTTTATTATAAACGACAATAATAAACTACAGTTTTCCCTTGATTAGTAGGGACTATTGGACAAACGGACGTAAAGACATCTCCTAGTTATATGTAGAAGCGGCGCTACCATAACAGTTGCCAATTGCATAGGTCACGGATCAATAAATGGAAATCAATTTAACACTTTATTTGATTTTATCCGTAATAATGGATATATTATTACTTGGATCTTACACCAGATTTTCATATTCTCTGATAAAGTAAAACACACAGCAGGGTAAAATAACGATTCCCCATTTTACTTTTCTTTGCCCCATTGCCTCCCCTCCTACTGGATGAACGAACTGAACAATAAACGGGTTCCATGTTAGAAAGATAAATTGACGTCAATATTTCTCCTGTTATAATATCCACATATTTTCTACATCCATTTTAGTAATTTATAGAAAGGGGCAATTTCGAGGTAGGGGAGGGGGGGGGGGTAAGTCGGCCCTTTTATTTTCAATTTTAGTTATAAATAGAATAAGTAAAAAATATTTTAGGAGTTTGTATTTTTTTTAAGATTAAAAAATTATAACAAGACCTGTTTTGTTAGCCACGAAGGGCCTTAAAACTGGTATTACATTTTTATTTTCATTTTAATATTCGTGGAATATTGTCACAATGATTTTTATAGTATGGCTAAGAATATTTATCGGTTTCGAAGCCCTACTGAAATAGTTATTTCTCGCATCGTATTATAAACAGGTTTCCGCGGATATAAAATGTACAATTATAAGATTAAACCTCGGGGCTAAAAATAAATAGCTTTAATCTAATAATTGTTCATTGTATATTCGTAGAAAACTGGGTATAATACGATGCTAGCATAGTTTTTTCGTATGGAAGAGAACCTTTCTAATCCACCGGATTCGAATGAATACGAGAAGAACTATTAAAAATGCCAAACCTAGGTGAAAATGACACATAAAATATTACAATAATTTATCTTAACAAACAATTGCCAAATTGTAATTCAAGCAGAAGCGATGCTATTATATAAACAAGATATGTTTGTACGCTAATTTGTAAACTGTTTATAACTCTGTCGGATTAAAAGATATAACAGTTATCCCATACCTGTCGGTGCTTTCACAGAAAATGCCTGCTGAGCTGAGATAGTACTCATATACCCTATCTTTTAATAAACAAAATAGTTTGGAACAACTAATCAAAAATCATAAAAAGTTCCCAAAGTTTTCAAACTAAATCTTTGGTTATTAGAGTAACTAACCTTCCCCTCCCACTCTGTACAAACTTAACACCTCTGAGAAGTTTTTAAAAATGTCATATATGTACATACAATTTATGCTGCTTTTTATGGATATGATCATATTTGTATATAACTACATGTATTTATTACATTAACAATAATGATAACCAGGAAAAAAGTTATAGGCCTATACAAAAATTACTAGAGATGGTTGGCTTTAGACTATAACTATAAATATTTTTTATTGTCTTCTATAATACACCGCTACAGTACTATGTCGGATGCTCAAAACTAAAATGCATGCGCAAAAATAAAAGCTTGGACGTCCTTGGGTCTTTTTTTGTATCTATATCTTTCACTAATAGCAACTCACTTCGAGTAATGAGGGAGGGGGAGACGACCCTAACCCCATTTTCTATTTTTTTTTTAAATCGGGGGGGGGGGGGGGCGGGTTTTAGATCCTCTTCCTGTAAGGGTGTTGGTACACTCCTAAAAAATAGTTATAAACCTTCACACAACCTATGAGAAACTACAATGTACAGGAGAACCATATCGGTTAGCGAGATCCTTCGGTAAAGGCACGCACGCAGAAATACATCCTGATGTTTTACACAAGAATTAATCCTCCGTTAAACCCTGATAGATTCTAGATTAAGACATTAATCAAACTATTATTATATATTATTAATATTATATAAAAAGCAAGGTTAATTTACTTTAGTTTTAGTTGCGAAGCTGCTCAATACAGATTGCGTAACGTGAAAAATAAGATTTTCTCGGCTTCTATTACAGATAGATATCTTTTCTTGTGATCATCTAAATCATAAGTTGCTTGTACTGATCAATGAGTATTTTTTTGCTGTACTTCGGCAGGGAGGAAGGGAACATTGGGCTGTTTATTACACTAGTCCCCAAAGTTTTATGATAACTTTTTCTTATTCTTCGACTTAACGACTTTGGACACTTTTGTTGAGTGTCCCAACGATTTAACTACTAAATGTAATCTACAGAAGGAGTTATTTGAGTATCATCATTGGGGATGTACATTGTACATCAATTTTAAACCATCTAAAATTAATATAGCCTAAAACCATAGCTAAAAAGGAGAAACCATACAGTTCAGTAGAAATCTTGAGCTTTAGACAAAAAGAATTACTTCTTAATATAATAGGATGTATTCTATGACTAAATAAGCTTACAAACTGCCACCCCCTTGTCTAATAAATTTTCATTTTAGAACCTGGTTTGAATCAGAATGCAACACAACATATGTGGCGACGCCCTCCGGAGACCATAAGCCAAACACTTGGTGTCACAAAGTCCCCAGGAAGATTTGCGCCCCTGATAACTGCAACATGGTTCAGGTATAATATGAACCTTTTTACAGTGCCTATAAAAAATGACGCCATACTGGCCTGCCATTGGACAATTAAAATGTATACTGGGCTGCCAGTTTGGTTTAGTCTTTGTATTGGCCTATCATTAGTCATTTGTATTGTATGACGTCATTCTTTATAGGCACTATAAAGAGCTTCGTACAATATGTATATTTTAATTAGTGGCTACGCCTCTAAGGACCTTTTGAAGCACTTGATGAAAGGGAGGGGGTAAGTGGTTCTTCAACTTTTAACAATAATTTTTTTTTTAATTTTAAGTTTGGGGGGATGTTTTTTTTCTAGGGGTAGTTTTTGTTGGGTGGTTGGGTGCTTTCTTCCCCCCACACACAGACATCTTACTACTTTTATATTACAGGGAGATGAAGAATGTACAGACAGAGTGATGATATCAACAGTTCAGAAACCAGAGGAGCACTGTCAGCTACAGCCACAGCAACACTGCAGACTCATCACTAAACTAGTAATTATTATTATTATATCTACACAGCACTGTCAGCTACAGCCACAGCAACACTGCAGACTCATCACTAAACTAGTAATTATTATTATAATATCTATACAGTACTATCAGCTACAGCCACAGCAACACTGCAGACTCATCACTAAACTAGTAATTATTATTATAATATCTACACAGTACTATCAGCTACAGCCACAGCAACACTGCAGACTCATCACTAAACTAGTAATTATTATTATTATATCTACACAGTACTATCAGCTACAGCCACAGCAACACTGCAGACTCATCACTAAACTAGTAATTATTATTATTATATCTACACAGTACTATCAGCTACAGCCACAGCAACACTGCAGACTCATCACTAAACTAGTAATTATTATTATTATTATATCTACACAGTACTATTAGCTACAACCACAGCAACACTGCAGACTCATCACTAAACTAGTAATTATTATTATTATATCTACACAGTACTATCAGCTACAGCCACAGCAACACTGCAGACTCATCACTAAACTAGTAATTATTATTATTATTATATCTACACAGTACTATCAGCTACAGCCACAGCAACACTGCAGACTCATCACTAAACTAGTAATTATTATTATTATATCTACACAGTACTATCAGCTACAGCCACAGCAACACTGCAGACTCATCACTAAACTAGTAATTATTATTATTATTATATCTACACAGTACTATCAGCTACAGCCACAGCAACACTGCAGACTCATCACTAAACTAGTAATTATTATTATTATATCTACACAGTACTATCAGCTACAGCCACAGCAACACTGCAGACTCATCACTAAACTAGTAATTATTATTATTATTATATCTACACAGTACTATCAGCTACAGCCACAGCAACACTGCAGACTCATCACTAAACTAGTAATTATTATTATTATATCTACACAGTACTATCAGCTACAGCCACAGCAACACTGCAGACTCATCACTAAACTAGTAATTATTATTATTATTATATCTACACAGTACTATCAGCTACAGCCACAGCAACACTGCAGACTCATCACTAAATTAGTAATTATTATTATTATATCTACACAGTACTATCAGCTACAGCCACAGCAACACTGCAGACTCATCACTAAACTAGTAATTATTATAATAAAATCTACATTTCACAGGGATAAGGGATAGGAAACCTGGCCATAAATTAGGTCCCGGCCTGGCTTCGAAAGGGATAATACAATATTTATCATTTCCTAATTAAATGACGTCATTGGAGGCAGGCTCCTATTGACCACTGCTCTAAACCAATTGTGTTCGGTGATTATGGCTTGTTTTGTACCAACCAATAGGCAATTGGAGGCAGCCAATATAAAAAACGGGGCTTCTAAAATAATAAGAATTAAAATATAAACAAGCGATGCTCGATCACATCAACTTATTTTCAAATCTGCTTAGAGTTTAAGTTTTTGAAGGAAAAATTTAACTATATCTAATCTTGCCATGGAACAGTTAGTTGATAGATTTTTACAGAGGTACTTATTCACTTATACGTGATTTATTCATTTATTAAACAATAAGAATTTTTTTGAGGATATAATAACGTAATTGAAATAAAAGTCATTGACATATTGGTTCTATAAAAAGTTCAAATTTTATTTTAGGCTAGCTACAAGGAATCTTCTACCTTAATTCTATTCTATACTTTTATTTTTCTTTGCACTTAATCAGCTATATTATCATAGTTGATAATTTTCAAAACTAACGACTACACCTTCCTATAACTGTTTTTTTAGGCCTAATTTTTTAGGTAATGATATAGGCCTGAAATAATATTTTGCTACGTTTCCCATCCCTTATCCCTGACATTTCACATAATATTTGTAATTCAAGAAGATTTTTCTTGCAAAATCCTGTGTCTGCCCATTAGAGTAAAACAATAGATGGGAGGGGGGTTAAATAACTATATGTCCCCTTCCCAAGGGACCTGTGCCGACTTTCAATTTGGTCTTTGAAAATCAACCAATGGTGTCAGAAATATTAACACAGCCAAGTAGGTACAATAAAGCAGAAAGCAATTTACTAGCAGACGAAAAAGGTTCCCAACAGGGGGATTCAGGTAGTTGTCTAGTTATGCATCCATACTATAGATTTATTGTCTGCCTTCTTAAATGCCAGTGGGGCTCTACTAAACTTTACTAAACATATGCTAGCATCAAAAATGGATTTTAATAAAAGAAACTTCAAAGCTTTTAAAACAGTATCGCCAATAAAAATTTCACCAATTTCATCTAATTCAAATATGAGTATATTTTTTATTAACTGTTTATCATTATGTAGTACTTTAAATCCTATTTTATTTTTTTAAAATAATAATTCATTTTTGATATATCTAAACAAATATAGAACATCAATAATAAGCTAAAGATTGATTTTGTGCCACTTATCCAAAACCAAAAACAAATAACTAAAACAAATTACAGTGATAATTGTTTCAGTTGCATTTTTTGCATAATTTGCACAGAAAAAATGAAATTGTTAGTTGGATAAAAGTCTGTTTATTTCTTGGGAGGGAGGGGACATTGGTCTGTAAGTTTCTTTGGTACCCGAAGTTTTATGTTATTAATTTGTAGACGCACAAACTTTGGATTTTAATTGTGTTTTGTTGATGGCAAACAAATTTAGTTCTAACTTTTCAACTAATGAATTTAATTTTTTTTTTGGGGGGGGGGCGGGGTAATTTTGTTTATAATCTTTAGGGATTATATTGTATATCAATTTTACGTTCCATTCTCTTATCCCTGGTCTACTTTCCTGTAAATCTTAGAGGCAATAGGTTAATATAGGCTATGTCGACTTTAAAGTATTAAATTGAAATTAAGCATGAAGAATATAATTAATTTGTATCTGGACAAAGTGTCTCAAATTAGCCATGTGACGTCATAAAGATGAGTGATTATGCATCTCTTTTTTAGGGGGTTTCTTTCCCACTTCTCCTCTCGTCTCCCTTATATTTATGACGTCACATGGCTGATTTTTGTGACACTTTGTCCATACTATAATCTAATTATCTATGACTAACATTTAACTTTATGAAGCTTTTTTTGTTGAGTTTCAGTAATATTCTTGATTCAAGCAGCTATAGATTCCCGAAAGCTGCTTTTTGCAGCTGCAGCTGAGGATGACTGAGTATTATCTAAGTCCTAGAGATGCTGCAGCTCAGGTTGCCTCAATTAAAATCTAGTTGCCTCGGCTGATAGTTTGCCTTAGGCTGCGTGTAGCTTTGGCTTTGAGTGACTTACTTTATTTTCTTAGTCTAAGACTCAGTATGCAGCTTATGTGGTTGCTTATTGACAACCAACAGACAACATATGTAGAGTATTTTCATTACTTTGTTTAAAAATATCTAAACATGCAAATATGTAATAATACTCAACATTTCTAAAGTTGTAAGTAAATGAACTCCCCACTCCCTCTATACACTTTTTCAAAATGAAAACTTATTTTTAGTTAGATCTAGTGTAAGTTTAGAGATCCCCGTAGCGTAAAAGTGTCCATAGTGACTAGAAAAAATAATTAAAATGTCTATGGAATAAAGAATAGAAAAAAAGTTGTGTTGTGTATTCCACTGAACTAAAAGAGGAAATACACCATAAGCTTTATATAGTTTTAATTTTTTTTACTTTATCAATATTTGCGGAAACGATTGATTTAATTTGCTGATGATTTATCTTTTTGAACTTTAATAACAATGTAGATAGTTTTTGCCAACATAAAACATGTAAAAAAGGAAAAAGTATAAACTCTAAAAGTTAAAGCAGTGGCAGCGGTGTTTTTGTCTGACGGGGGGGGGGGGGGAATAAGAGGAAAACTAAACCCTACTTTATTTCATTACTAGCGGCTACGCCCCTAGAGGCCTCTAGTGGCATTTAAATGTTTTTTTTTAGTTTAAATAACTAATTTCAGAAATAATTTGTCTATGGTCAATCAGCTGTTAAATAATAAATTCATGTTTCTACGCAGCGCAACTACGCTACGTAGAGACATTCATACGCTAGCAACACTATGCGGCAGGAATATTTCAATTATTTCGATTTTATTGTGATTTCTCTTGGGAGGGTGGTGGTACCCTCCCCCAAAATAGTTATAAACCTTCCCAGGACCTATGAGAATCTACCCTGTTAAGGAGAACCCGATCGGTTCAGCGGTTAGCAAGATCCTTCGGTACAGACACACACACAGACAAACAAACATCCTGTTACTTTAGTATAAAGACTAGCGGCTACGCCCCTAGAGGCCTCTAGTGGCACTTTAAATGTTTTTGTTTGTTAAAGTTTACGATAATTCTTTATTTTACGGATACCTCTTAATGTTACGTTGAAGTCTCCCAGATTTTCAATTTTTTGTCATTTCTTTTGGGAGGGTGGTAGTACCCTCCCCCAAAATAGTTAAAAACCTTCCCAGGACATATGAGAATCTACCCTGTTAAGGAGAACCCGATCGGTTCAGCGGTTAGCGAGATCCTTCGGTACAGACACACAGACAGACAAACATCCTGTTACTTTAGTATAAGAATTACTATTGGAGGATAGTGTAATAAACAGCCCATTATCCACTTCCTTCCTGGGGTGTATATGAGAAATTTGATGTGGTTAATTTAATTACATCTACACCCCTGAAAGGAGTTGTAGAGGGAGAGGAATGAATCAGGGTTAGGTAAGTGGAAGATAATAGTTATTTATCACATCATATTATAGACAGGTTTTCGTGGATAGAAAATAAAAAATGATAAGATTCTGATTAAAGCCAATTTTTTATGCCCGAGGGGCCGAAGTCTTGGGATAACAAAACTGGTAACACTATTACGATTTCTCATAGAAAAAAATCTATAATACAATTCGAGACATGATTTTCAGTATTGCCGATAACTGGTTCTAATCCAGCGGATATTAATCGTTTTCGAAGTCATACTGGAAATATTCTTATTATTGTTTTAATTTCATAACACTCACAAGAAAATTTAATAATTAAAGTTCAAATTGAATTAAAATTTGAACTATTGCTATAGAAAGTCTACAGAACTTTTTATTTTTCTTTGAGTTCAATTTAAAAGAAGGAAGACAACATCCATAGAACACAATGATTTCGAAGGTGCTTTGACTTTAGTGTCAGAACCTAAATTAAGACATAGTGCATTTCATTACCCTAGGTTAGGTAACTTCATTTCACTTTTCAATAAAATCTAAAATGCAGCGGTTTTTGAGAAAATTAGATTTGAAAATTTCAAGTTAAATTTTTATCCTCTAGGAGTTATCGCATAATCATGACAAGAAAAGCAAAGATTATTTATTTAAAATTTTGAACAACTTTGCTTTTATAAAGTCATTCATAAAACATCTCTTTATATGATTTAATTAAGGCTGAATTTCCGTGACCTTAGCAAAGCAACTGATAAAAATGGCCATTAATTAACTCCCTTCAGGAGCGGTTTGATGAAGAACTCTATAAAAGCAAAGTTGTTCAAAATTTTAAATAAATAATCTTTGCTTTTCTTGTCATGATTATGCGATAACTCCTAGGGGATGAAAATCTAACTTGAAATTTTCAAATCTAATTTTCTCAAAAACCGCTGCATTTTAGATTTTATTGAAAAGTGAAATGAAGTTACCTAACCTAGGGTAATGAAATGCACTATGTCCCAATTTAGGTTCTGACACAAAAGTCAAAGCACCTTCGAAATCATTGTGAGAAGCGAATCTTAAAAAATTGAGAGCTCAGACAAACAAGCATTATCAAATAAATAGAGTACTGAAGCATGTGTTACATAATTTACTTGGTCCGTCGGTCTGCCTGTCAAGCTAAAAAATATAAATATCAAAACGTAAAAGAAAACATTTAAAAGGTTTCCTATTTTTGAAATAAATTTATTTTTGATTTTAAACCACTGAACATCTGCTTTATAACTTTTTTCATTCATAATTTTTTGTGCTTCACTACTTTCGTCTGTTGTAATTTTTCTTATCTTTTAGATCCCCCATTTGACGACTAAGGAGGTGTGCAAGGACATCCCTAAGGAGATCTGTGTGATGAAGTTGAAGAACCCTCACATGGTCCAGAAACCTGTCCAGCTCAAGTGGTGCACCAAGAATCCTCCAAATCAGGTAAAAAACGGTGCTATCCTTCACAGTGTCTTGCGAGCAATGTGCGCCCCCCCCCCCCCTCCCCGTATTTTTTAAACTTCCCATACACTGCCTTACGAGTACTGACTGAACACAACCCCCCCCCCCCCCCCCACCGTCTTTTTGTTTTTTGTTTCCCTCACAATGTCTTACAAGCACTGAACCTCCACCCCGGCCCCTGCATTGTTTTTTTTTGCTTCCCTCACAGTGTCTTGTCTTTTATATGAATCAGGATGAGTAAGGTTTTTTTGTCTGAAGCTTAAGGTCTCAGTGACTATTACTTAATGGGTTCGCTAATTAAAGTAAACTTTACAAACGTACCGTGATGCTTTTAGGCTATTTTATTTACAAATTCAAGTCTTGGGATGGTTTTAAGCTTTTTCCTCGTTTAAATACATAGCACCTAGATGCTAGGGGGGCAGCCCCTTTATAACATAAAATATAAATACAAATTTCAACTGGATTTTTTAAATCTAGGGTGATCTGGCCGCCTACGCGCCTCCCAGCGGATACCTGCCAGCTCCAGCTTCCTCTCAGGACAAACCTGATCCTATCCTGTCCAGATTCACCATCCCTTCGGGCTCCAACAAGTTGAAGAGAGAACCTAACTATAATTATCCTAATGAACAGGTTACTTTTTGAAAAAAAGTTGTATTTTTCTAAAAAAAAAAATAAGGATGACAACATCCATAAAAGCGAAGTGCTGAAACGGTAGGACAAACGGACATTAACACTTGTGTAGTATCAGAACTGAATAATCAGAATATAAATGTATAAGAGTCGATGCAAAATTGTAAGTAAATTTGTTGAAAAAAGGCTTGATACAGAAAAATGTTTATGAACATACTGACAATTTTAGGACTTAATTATAGAGTTGCTTCGCTTCTAATATTGTATTTTGTTGTCCCAGGAATTAGTATACAAAAAATCAGATCAATCGGATGATTAGATTACATCAAAATTTGTTGTTTAAAATGGACGTACGGACATTTTGGTAATGATTATAGAGTTGCTACGCTTTCTAAATCGTACCTAACTACCAGAGGAATGACCATGCAAAGTTTAAATCGATAGCACAATTCTAACATGCCTAAATTAACGAAAAAAGCTATCTGTTTGTGACGGACGGACGGACGGACCGACCCTAATAATAGAAAAGCTTCGCTTTTAAAAATTATAATATAACACCATTAATCCATAGTAAATTGTCTCATTGTATATTAGTTGTAACCATTGGCGTGCACAGGGATTCACCAGGGGGTATGAAGTTTTGTGGGGGTGAAAAAAAGGGGATGGTAGTCCTACCGAATTTTTTATTTAAGCGGAAGTGTAGACACCCCAACTCTCCCACCCCCCCACATCGCACGCCCATAGTTGTAACAATAAAGCTTTGAAACAGAATTGTACTACAAGGTGTTTTTTTTTGTGCAGGACCAAATAAATGGTTAATTTAACCCACTTACCATTGACAAATATGATTCATCAATATCTCATTTTCTTAATTGCCTTTGGGAGTTTTTTTTATCAAAAAAACAAATTATACCTTTGAAACTTATTTTCTCAAGAAGTTAAATTTTGAAATATTGACAAATAAAAAAATTTTAAATGAAATAAATTTTCAGGTGTACAATACAGTTGACGAAGATTTTTCCGCTCCTACAGTAGAATATCAAGGTTTAGTTTTTTCTTGCATCTTGCAATTCTTTTTCACTTTAAAATTGTTAAAAAATATTGTTTTTGCTTTTGTTGATTTAAAACAAGGTTAACAACATCCATAAAAAGCGAAGCACAAAAATATCATAAATGCAAAAGTGAGTAAATGTCATGTGTTTATAAATAAAAATAATTTTATTGGAAAATGTCACAAAACCTTACATATTTAGTTTTGTATGTTTAGCAGGAGACTGACAGACCGACGGACCAAATAAGTTATATAAATACTAGATGCTCATTGGTGCAGGGAATTGTAGCAAAAATATTCAGTTGTCTATATTGAATAGCAGTAGAGAAAATGATCAGTTTTATGGGAAACCTGCACGAGATATCATTGGAAAATGAATGACTAGTTGCTGAATTTAAGCAGCAAGACGCGGATAAGTAAAAAATGGCATGAACATTAATTAAAACTATTTTCAGGAGATGATTTGAGATACTATGTTCCAGACACCACTCAGAGATTTACAAGGTAGGTCCTTTTTAGATCATTCACTCCGCTACTTTGTCGGGCACTGTTCTAATGTCAATATTAGTTAGGGTATGCACACTGCACAGTGTGGCAAAGATAGAACTAAAAAATTTTCATCTTGTCGCCATGGGCTAGTAACTATGCCCAGGGAAAATTCATAACTATTTTGGTAAATGGTACCTCCACCCTGCCACGGGTTTTACATTGAGTAGCCTTTAATGACGTGATACAATGGAGATCTTATTTTGAGTGTATCTCTTAACCAAACCTTGCTTAATGTTGTGACTTGTTATATGGTCAAACGTCCTTCAGACAACCAATTCTTTGATTCCACGACCTTTTTCCGAAAGCCCTTACTGTGCATGTTAATGAATTACGCCTGTTTTGGGCCAAACCATTCCCCCTACTCTAACTATTTATATTACTTACTTACATAGCAGCAGTAGAAATCATTTTTGATGTCTTAAGTTATGACGCGGTGTCGAGATTGTAACCTATCACCTAGAGGATCGACTGAACGCCCCTTTATTAAAGTGCCCTTTTATTTGATCTATTACAAAGATTATTATTTTGCTTAGGAACACGAAACAAAGCCCCCCGTCCAATGTTCCAGCAACACAGGTAAAAATATTTCTATTAGAACTTTTTGAAAGCAATTTTACCCCACTTAAAGTTATCAGAATTTAATGAATAATGGCTTATTTTCTTCGTTTTTTTAATGCAATTAATAGAACAACAAAAAAATATTTCAGTTTTTATTTAAAAAGTACAGTAAATCTAAAATTCAAAACTTAGGTGTCAACATCTAAAAATGGTTTTAGCGCATTTTTCTTATGCTCAAATATTCAACCTTTTGCAAGAATGACTTCTAAACACTTCAAAGTTGAGATATAGAGCTAAAAAAGTATACATACTATTGGGGACATTTACTAGAACATATCAAAGTTTAAAGGTCATATCTCAACCAGGGAGGAAGTACTGGCCCCCCAAAGTCGACTAAGAAAAATGCGCTAAAACCATTTTTAGATGTTGACACCTAAGTTTTGAATTTTAGATTTTACTGTACTTTTCAAATAAAAACTAAAATAATTTTTTGGTGTTCTATTAATTGCATTAAAAAACGAAGAAAATAAGCCATAAATCATTAAATTCTGATAACTATAAGTGGGGTAAAATTGCTTTCAAAAAAGTTCTTTTAAAAAAACACACACTGTATTTATTATTTGAATATCCCCTGTCATAATAACCATTTTTAGAATCCTTATGAAATAAGCAGAGAAGATCAAGAGCTGATCAAGTTGAATGAAATCCAGGAAACAAAACCAAAAGAAAAAACTCCTCCAGTTTTCAACTCATTCAGGTATTAATTAGTAACATGATGTCTGGCTGTTTAAAAGATCTCTCGATATGGTTCTCCTTTACAGTGAAGCTTCTTGTAGGTATAGGGGAGATTAAAAACTGTTTTGAGGGGGATAACCTTGAACTTCATAAAAGAAATCACCCCAGATAAACCTCATTTTTCTCTTCTTTTTAAAACTTACTCCTCCCCCTTCCCTGTGGTGCCCGTCGCGTATAGGTCTCTAGGGGCGTAACCACTGTTTAGTCTCAGATACACGAGTGAAGCAGCCACTTTCAGCTACTTCTAAAGTCACACTTTTCTGGTATGCAGCAAAATTTGAACTCAAAGCATGCATTCACAGTATCATTTTATCTAAGAACTTTTCACTTAAATAATTATTATTAAAACATCAATGTTTCAAATAGAATAAAACTATTTGTTTCCAGGCCTGCCCAGCGATTTCACACAACGTCGGTAACAC
This sequence comes from Acartia tonsa, assembly GCF_053477335.1. NCBI lineage: Eukaryota > Metazoa > Arthropoda > Copepoda > Calanoida > Acartiidae > Acartia > Acartia tonsa. Next base: position 12,698,717 of record NC_137269.1, read on the forward strand.
CCGCCACAGTTGCAGCCGCCGTTACAAACAACCGCCTCTTCTCAAGTCCCGTGACCACGCCGCACAGCGGGCACAACAACCATCCACACAGTCAACAACCCCACAATCAACAACGCCACAACAAGGGATCAATCCTTAAATTATTTAACTACAGCCCTATCTTTAAAAACGCGTTTGTTAAAAGCACAGCTTTTCTATAATTAAAATCGGTATGTATATACTTTAATATATTAGCGTTAATTTGACCATGTTATAATTGTCCTATCGATTTCAAAATTTGCATGATGATTCCTGTAATAGTTTATAGCATATAGGGGCTCTGCATTAAAGGAGCAGAAAGGGGTTAGAGGTGACTTAAATCTGAAAATAAATTATCCTAAAACCACCACTGAGATAAAATCAACCTTATTCGACGTTCACTCAAAGCCCAAAAATAATGGACTTAAAAGTGTATTAAACTGTATATAAGACATTTGCGAATATATTGATACCATTAATTTGCCTCTTAGATAGAAAAAAGTATGTTTTTTTAATATTTTTCTCTTGCTACAAATCAAATTTCAAATTTGAGTCACCAAAAATGCTAAACTAATTTTTGCTCTAGAAGAATCAATTTTTGGAGTTAGAAAGTGCTTAATACCTCATTTTAATCGCCTGGCATTGCTTTATAATATACAGGTAATGACTTGGTTTTTTATTGAACAGCTGACTAAAAAATCAAGGTTTTGTGATAAACCCACTTTTGTTGTTGCTCCATAAATGATATTTTTTTCCCCAATTTTTTTGGCTGTAAAGAAGCTTTATATATTCATATAACATCCACCTAAATTTGACTTTTGATATTTTATTTATAACATCACCAGAGGGAATTGAATTTTGGAAAAAAAAAATCAATTTATATTTTACACTGCTTTGCATTGTTCTTGTTCTTGTTTCTAAAAAAAATTTATATTATAAAAAAGAGAATTATTTATTGCTTCTATAGGTATGTTTATCATTTTTCTAGGCTAAATATAACTATAATTACACCATTTTAAAGTTAGACATCATAACATATTAACACAATTATTGAATCGGTCTGTATTAATAAGCTGACAACTCTTAAAACAGCTGCATTTCATTATCCTATTATATAAAGTAGTAATCTTTTTTGTCTTCAGCTTAAGATTTCGACCATTACAGTACCTATTGAGTTCTGTGTTTTATGGATGCTTCTTATAGGACCCTGGATAGTTTTGGAATTCTGAAAAAAATATCAATTTATATTTTACACTGCTATGCATTGTTCTCATTCTTGTTTCTAAAAAATATTTTTATAATTAAAAAACGAATTATTTAATGCTTCTATAGGTATGTTAATCATTTTTCTAGTCTAAATATAACTATAATTTCAGCATTTTTTAAACATCATTATATTCAAGTTATTGTAATTTTTAAATAAAATATCAATATCAAGAACTATTGGAACAATTTTTACCATGCAAAACAAGGTGTTATAAAGTGTAGGATCCCTCACAATATCTGTCTGTCTATAATGCATTACACATGTAATGCTAATAGAGAGGATGCTATAAGAGTGCTCTTATAATGTGAACTTCTCATAATTGAATGGGCTTCCTGAAACCAGAGACCATAAAGTTGGCCTAGTCACTACAAGGGGGAGTGCAGGAGTATCCAGGGGGAGGTGCTTGTAAAAGGGTAATTTTATTTAGGGATGGGGGTAATCACCCCCCGTAATATATTATGGGGGGTATAAAACCAGCCTTTTAAATTTTTTTTAATAGGAGTAAAGAAAATCCTTAAAACCTACAAATCTAGGAATCAAACTAGCACCCCAACCAATAATCGGTTCCATGCCAAATGTAGGAGTGGAAAAACATTGGAGGGACAAATGCTTGAGTCCTAAACGTCAGAGTGGAACAAACGCAGGAGTGGGACAAACGTTGGAGTGGACAAACACAGGATTTTTGGGACAAACATCGGAGTGGACAAACACAGGAGTCCCAAACTTTTTTTTCAATTTTGAATTTTTTTTATACAAACACAGCCCCCCCTACCTTCGTCCTGTTACTTTTCTTAGTTAGGTTAGGTTAGGATATAGGCTAGGGGGCTGAGCGCTGCAGCCATAGTCATTATTTTGTAGACAAGGGTATAAAAAATTTCAAAATTGTAATATTATTAAAATAGTAGAAACTCCTAGGTTTTATTTAAGCAATGTCCACTCCAATGTTTTCCACTCCAACGTTTGTCCACCTTGATGTTTGTCCACTCTGACGTTTGTCCCATTCTTACATTTGTCCACTCCGATGTTTGGGACTCCTGCATTTGTCCACTCCGACATTTGGGACTCCTATGTTTGAGGTAGAACCCCAATAAGTAAATCTCAATAAAACTTGATAAAATTATGCAAAATATCAAAGTATTCAATCCCTGAATTTCAACCATCTAACTTGAATAGGAGTAGAGAAAATCATAAAAACTTGAAATGTAGGAATTGATATAGCCCACCCCAGTTTTTGGCAAATCCTAATGAAATTTGATGAAAATATGGAGTATTGATAGAGAGAGAGAATATTCAATCCATGAAAATTTCAGCATTCTATCTTTTATAGAAGCCGAGAAAATATCGTTTTCCCCTTTCTGTCTCAGACAGACAGACATACCAATGAACAGACATACAGATGAATGGACAGAAAATGGACAGACAAATATTTTGAATTATAGAGTATCTTCACTACTAAAAAACTAAATAGGATAATTGTTGTACACAAATTGATTTCAGTATGTTTTAAATGAGCTTACTTAATCAAGGACGTCGGAGCTTTTTGATTTGGGGGGAAGGGGGGGGGAATTGAAATATCTAAATTTGGGCATCCCCATGTTCATTTTGTGGGGTAATCTTTATATAATAGAGGCAAGGACGTCAAAGCTTTTTATATTTTTTTTTTTTTTGGGGGGGGGGAAGGGGAAGATTAAAAATTATGGGGTCGCCCCAAATTAATTAATAACCCTTAACCCCCTAACCCCCCCCCCCCCACCAGGACATCCCTTTACATAAAGTAATGATTATAAAGTTGCTAAGTACCTTACTGCTACAAAAATCATCTTCCAACATTTAAGATTAATTCTAACACGCCTGAATTAACAAAAAGAGCTAACCATGGCGTGGATATACACATCCTAATTGTAAAAATGTTTTGCTTTTTAAAATTGTAAATCAATTATTCAGGAATCATTTTACTTTGTTTATTTACTAGCAGCTGCGCTCCAAGCATCTAGGAGCTCTGTAATTAAAGGAGTAAGGAAATTAGTAAAATAGCCTTATGCTTTACCGAAATCTTAAGCTACAGACAAAAAAGCTTTATATAATATGTATTAATTTGTAAAACTGCAAATGATAAAATATGACCTATTTTTTTCTCTTTAAAGATTCTCTTCAAACACTTCCCCCTTTTTATATAAAGATGCTAATTCCCCCCCAACCCTAAGAGGATATAAGCAGTAAAAAACACTTCTTTCTTATTTAGTCTTTTAAAAGGATTCAAAATGCATTGACATATATATATATTTTTTTTAACTCTTATTTTATACATCTTAATTGGAACTGATGATCTATTTTTATAGAGAAACATATGTATTCCATCAATAAAAAGTTAAAAAATTAAGTGTGTTTATACATATAATAATTACTATATATAATAGGATAATGAAATGCAGCTGTTTTAAGGGTTGCCAGCCTAATAATACAGACCGATTCAATAATTGTGTTAATATGTTAAGATGTCTAACTTTAAAATGTTGTAATTATAGTTATATTTAGCCTAGAAAAATGATAAACATACCTATAGAAGCGTTAAATAATTTTCTTTTTATAATATAAATTTTTTTTAGAAACAAGAACAAGAACAATGCATAGCAGTGTAAAATATAAATTGATATTTTTTTTCCAAAATTCAATTCCCTCTGGTGATGTTATAAATAAAATATCAAAAATCAAATTTAGGTGGATGTTATATGAATATATAAAGCTTCTTTACAGCCAAAAAAATTGGGAAAAAAAATATCATTTATGGAGCAACAACAAAAGTGGGTTTATCACAAAACCTTGATTTTTTAGTCAGCTGTTCCATAAAAAACCAAGTCATTACCTGTATATTATAAAGCAATGCCAGGCGATTAAAATGAGGTATTAAGCACTTTCTAACTCCAAAAATTGATTCTTCTAGAGCAAAAATTAGTTTAGCATTTTTGGTGACTCAAATTTGAAATTTGATTTGTAGCAAGAGAAAAATATTAAAAAAACATACTTTTTTCTATCTAAGAGGCAAATTAATGGTATTAATATATTCGCAAATGTCTTATATACAGTTTAATACACTTTTAAGTACATTATTTTTGGGCTTTGAGTGAACGTCGAATAAGGTTGATTTTATCTCCACTGGGCCTATGTGAACCTTGCCTATAAAGAGAACCTAATCAGTCCATTAGTTATCAAGATCTTAATCTTTCAATATTTAAAATATTAATGATAATTCTTTTGCTAAAATGTTTAAGGATTTTTTGTAGAAAAACTTTTCCCCACCGTCCTCAACTGCCGCCACAGTCGGCGGGGGTCACAGGCGGTTTCCAAGCGCCGCTGCAACTCGCCCATCCACGACCACTTGGAGGTCCTCTACAACCCAGGGGAGAAGGAGGTGAAAAACAATAGGAGCATTCTTACAAATCTAGTTGCTTAATTTATTTGACCATGGAGGGGACGGATAGACAATTGCAGTTGATTTCTTCACCCGAATAGCCCCCCCCCCCCTCATAATCTGCAAAAGACCTAATTTTTCGTATAAGAATGGGAGAAATTTTCTTCTATTGTCCTATTCATCTATCCCTATATTTGACTACGTAAACAATTTTTAAATACTTTATAGCGCGAAGAATATCCATAAAGGGGGAGGTATGTTGTGTTAAAAATCCGTAAGAGTGTGAGTAAGCTTCCAATCAAAAGCGATTATTAAGTCTAAATGTTATTAAATATGCTTTTAATCATACTAGGAGTTTTGTCAATATTAAGAATAGTTAGACTTAAAAATCGCTTTTGACTGGAAGCTTACTCACACTTTTACGGATTTTTAACGCAACCTACCTCCCCCTTTCTCTTTCCTAACTAACCTACCATTCGTTTTATATTCGGTACTTTACCTCAGAGTGCATATCAAGCACTGACCCCCCCCCCTTTCTTTTAAATTAAGAACAAGGAAGGGGGTTAGTTTGGCTATGAAGTAGCAAAAAATATGATAAAAAGTGGGGGAGGGGGAGTCAAGGCTCAACAAGGTAATTTGAGATAAAACGCCAATAATATTTCTGCACTATGTACGCCCTTGTTTGCTAAAATTACAAAATCCTTTTATAAAGTATTTAAAAATATGTTCCTATTTCTTTCAATAATGTATCTCTAGTCTGTATATAGTAACAGTATTTCAGATCTGAATCATAAAACCCTTTTTTGTGTTCTATTAATTATTTATCTAAGCAAAGGTTTTACACAGATTTTATGTGTCGGTTAGTACTAAAATTCACTTTTAAAATCGTTTTAAAAATGTTTTTTTTGTTACGGGGGGGGGGGGTTAAGGGTAAAATGGCGGGAATTTTTTTTAAAGTTTAAAATTTTCAATAATTTTTAAGATAAAATAAAAAGGCTTCGCTACTTTTGTAAATATTTTTAATTGAACAATTTCTTTGCTTGTTCTTTAATGTATTTTTAGTCAAATTATTTATTCAGAAAGTTTCTAATCATATTTATTTGTAAAATTTTCTAGTCGCCAGCAAACCAAAGTTATTATAATGTAATTATTGTATTAAAATATTTATTAATTTATTTATCTATTTATTAAGATCGTATATCTATTTATAATTTAAAGTAAATTGTTTTTTTTTTTTAAATGAGAGGCCAGTATAAATTTTACCATTGGTCAATTACAATTCAAATTGGTCAATTGATACTTTGTATTGTATGACGTCATTTTTTTGGAGGCACTTTACGCTGTTTCTTAAAATCCTATAAGTTTAAGGGTTAAGTTTTGTCAACGTACTGAAATTTTGATCGTGGTTAATATCCGGTGCGTGGAGCAAAACTGGTATTTTTAGCCCCGAGATGCTGAAGGCACGGGTGAAAACACTGGTTTAAATCTTAAAATTGTACATTTTATACCCGCGGAAAGCTGTTTATAATAAAATGCGAGAAATAACTATTAACTAGCATCGTATTATCGACAGTTTTCCGCGGATAGTAAAAGGAAAAAATATGAAATTGATTAAAACTTTGTTGGTATTGGAGGTACGGGCTAAAAGAGGGAATTAATTTAAGATTTTTATTTTATTTTTCGTGGAAAATTGTACATAATATGATACGATACAAGATTTTTCAGTTTGCTCTGAACTGGTTCTAATCCAGCGGAAATGAATTGGATTTGGTAAAATTAAGTTAAGTTTTAAGCCAACTACCTATAATAAATAATTTGTTTTTTTTTACTGAAAATCTGTATTTTTATATGCTTTTATAGTACAATAAACAAAGTTCAAAATATTGCCTTAATTTAAAAATTACAAATGTTGTTTTATATGTATATTCACTAGTGGCTACACACCTAGAGGCCTCTAGGGACCCTTGATAAGAGGGGGTAAAGTCGTAGTGACTTACTTCTTGCTTTCAACTGTAGTTTTGTAAAGATATTCAGAAAAAAAATTCCTTATTAAATAATAATCAAATATTTTATTAGTTTTTAGTGGCGAAGCTACTCTATAATTCCAAATGTCTGTCCGTACGAGACAAGGTGGGGGAAACGTAATTTTTTCGGCTCCTATAAAAGGCTGTAACTTCTTGTCAACACTCCCATCATTTTAAAGCATAATGATGTATTATATAAGATATCCGTAGTTGTCGGACTGCTTTTTAGCCGCTTTTACTTTTTCTCGGTTCCTGTAAAAGAAAGAAGGCTGAAACTTCTTGTCACAATTCCCATCAATATGGAGCAAAATTAAGTATAAAACACCCGTAGCGGTCTGGCTGCTTTTAAGCCGCTTTTACTTTTTACAACAGATTTTCTCGACTCCTACAAAAGATACACGGCTGAAACTTCTTGCCAATATTACCTTCATTATGCACTATAGTTAGGTAAAATCTATGGTAGTCTAACTGCTTTTAAGCAGCTTTTCTTTTTACAACTTTCAAAGACATAACATTTAAGGTTTCGTGATTTTAAGTTTTTGCATGTTCTCTCTCTTTTCTTTGTTATAACTGTAACCTGTTCTATAACTCACTTTATCTGTTTGTCTATTTCACAATATATTTTGTTATTCGCTACTTAAGGATGTTGTCATCCTTGTTAGTGATGCGAGCATTTAAGTGAATACAATTATAGTTTTTAACAGCAAAGATTTTCTAAAGTTTGGGTCGGATCGTCCGTCCGTAACGGTTAGCTCGTTTAGTAAATTTTGACTTGTTAGAATTTTCCTCTCGATTTGAAACTTTGCATGAAGATTTCTATAACATTATTCTATTAATCTGATTTTTGAAATAATGATTCTTAAGACAACAAAGTCCAATATTAAAAAACGAGGCATATCTCCAAGGTTAAGAACCTCTGACTAATAGAATAATATCGGTAATGGGAGTCTGTCAAGGTTCTGTAACTATGGGTAAAAAAAGGGCTCTGATGGCTAAGGTAGACGGGTCTAGCTTGGAAGTGTATAATTTCGTTTAGAAAGACTGATCGAGTGGGGCATCATTATATTCAACTCCTAAAATAAAAGTATCAATTTACTGTGTCCTGTTTTTACACAATAAATAAATGTTCTGCTTATTAAGTTTTAACATTCTACATAAGTAATTGTTCGTTTGTCCTTTCTTCTGATTTAAGAGCTGCGCTTTTATGGATGATGTCATCCTTGTTTAAAAGAATTTCCATCTGTCAAAATTAAAATATTTATTATCATCTAAAATACTTTATTTGATTAATTTGCAAGTTTATTTTAAATATTTTCTTTAAAATTAAGTAGGCATTAACAAGGACAAGTTTATGAAAAACAATATGAAAATTCTGGTGCAGTTCACAGTAAACTGATCCTGTTATCGATTTTATTTAAAAATCTGTAAACTTTAAAGGCTGCTAGCGGCCAAAGGGCTAAATATATACATTATGTTTACACAAAAATTTGAAACAAAAGAGGCCCCACAAATAATCTAGTATATTCATTACTTAATAATGAAAAAATAACTTGCGGCGCATATAAATACGCAAAAAAAGGTTTATTTTACGCGCATATTTTTAGTCAAACTTCCACTGTGCATCATAGCATTCCTGATTATTTATACAGGGGTGTATATTCTGCAAGGGATCCCCTGCTAAATGGGGAGGCAATAAAAATATAGATTTCTGAAAATATTTTTTCCTTTACTCTCCTAGGGGAAAACTGAAAAAAAAATAAGTGGGAGGGGTAAAAACTAGGGTTAAAAATTATTTTGAAGAAGGGGAAAAATGAATCTTGTGCAGAATATACAATACATGCCTCTTATAAGTTAACAATGATGTACGTTCAGCCGTTTAGCAGCTGGCAGATCATTTATTTGGAAATAATCTATCCCAAGAACATTTTATTGTGAACTTTGCCAGATCCCTGAGAGGAGTTTTTAAATAGCTTAAAATGAGAATACACGGCCCCCCCCAAAAAGAGTATGGGGGCCGTGTCGGGCCAGTTTCTTGCCACAGGCAGGCAAGCATGCTGGGACAACATCATATGTTGATTGAGAAAGGGAGAGGGGAGGTGAAATTAAGGAGCAAGGGATATGAAGTGGGAGAAAAGGGGTAAGCATTCATTAGTTGCCAACTAGAAATTACATTTTTCTAATAATGTAAAAGGATGTGGTATTAAAATATTACTCGTAAGATATAATAGTAAAAGAAAGCTAGAAGGATTATAAAAAAATATTATTTTCATTTTAGTTGGCAACCATTACTAATATTAATGGCACCTTTCCCTTTTCTCCCTGTGTATATCGCTTGCTCCTTGCGTTCATCTCCCTTCTCCTATTCCCAATCAACATATAATGTGTCCCAGCACGCTTGCCTGCCCGTGGCAAGAAACTGGCCCGACACGTTTGCCTGCTTGGCAAGAATATGAGACAGCACGCTGTTCAAATCCCTTGCTCCTTGTCTCCACCTCCCTTATCCGTTTCCCTATTCTCTGCCTCTAAAAAGAGATGGGGGGTTGAGGGGAGTAAAAAAGAGTATGGGGGGCCCCATACTCTTTTTTTGGGGGGGCCGTGTATTCTCATTTTAAGCTATTTAAAAACTCCTCTCAGATAAAATAATTCATTTTTCATAATTTTTTTGCATAAATATTTCACATTTAGAATAAGATTAATAATAATATAATAATAAAAATACTGTTAATCACATTTCTAATGGTAATATAAAGTAAGTTATTTTGTGATGCAACTTTTATCAATAACATTAAAAGTCTTAATGAAATCTTAAACATTTAAGTTAAAAAGATCAACTCACATATAGTCTAAACAATCTGGTACTGGCCTCAAAATTATGGTAAGTTGAATAACTAATACTCATAACGAATCCGGGATTTCCAGGGATAGGACAATAAGTTGATGTACATTCTCTATGATAATGGATAAAATAAACAAACATTCCCATATAAACGACCCCTTAAATAGTGGATGTAAATATTCATTTATTTCCCGGGTATGATCATTTATATCCCGGGTATCATTTTTTGGAAGATTTTAGAATTTTTATAAATTACTAAAAGAAAGAAAAATGATACCAGGGAAATAAATGAAAATTAAAAACCAAAATTAAACCACATTTTAGCATAAATTTTTGTTTAAATGAGAATGATATTCCTGTCCAGTTTTTTGTTTAGGAATGAATATTTCTTACCCTCGTGAATAAATGATGACCTATCGGTCCATCATTTATTCCCTCGGGTAAGAAATATTCATTCATAAACAAAAAACTGGACAGGAATACCCCATTTCTGAAGATTTGTTGGAAAGTTTGTTCACTTAATAAACCAACCAATCAAAATCTTAATAGTACCTCAAATTTGTAAGCTTACGAATAAGAAAATATGATTATAAGCTATGGGTACTAATGTAATTTACAGACCAATATCCCTTCGATCCCTGAATCGAATAGACAAACAAGCTTATTGAGACATCTGTTTAAGAGGTCGTAAAATAAATTGTTAAATGATTTTTTTAAAGACTAGTTTTTATTTAGTAGCGATGCTACTCTATATTTCACATTGTCTGACCGTAACGCTACCAAGGAAATGTGATTTTCTTGGCTACTATTTAAGAGAGACAACTAAAGTTTACAGTTAAGATATGCACGCATCTAATCTGTACATTGTAGGTCTTGATAAAAATAGACATCTAGAATATATTTTCTCGTATTCATTCGAATCCGGTGGATAAGAACCGGTTCTCATCCATACGAAAAAAACTATGTCTAGCATCGTATTATATCCAGCTTTCTACGAATATAAAAATGTACAATCATAAGATTAAAAACCAGTTTTTTAGCCCGCGCCTTCGGCACCTCGGGAATAAAAAACGAGTTTGAATCTTATAATTTTACATTCTATATCCGCGGAAAGCTGTTTATAATACGATGCGAGAAATAACTATTAATGGTTTAGGAAATTTCTTTGTTTTTTTTTGCATATTCTCTCTTTCATTTTCTTCTGAACATCGTCTCTATAACCATTTGTCCGTTTCTTGATATTTTTGTGCTTCGCCACTTAAGGTTGTTATCATTCTTGTCTTTTAATAGAATTAGTGGCTATATAAAATTATTAAAACCGTTTACAAAAGCCGTTCAAACAAAGAAAAAAATTATATCATCTTAAATTATCTATCTTATAAAGCAAGACAAAAACTACACAATTAAAAGGAAGGAAAGCATTTAAAAGCGTAAATAATATCATATTTTTTCGAAGACAAAATATTATCAAGCATGGTAAAAGTATAACATTTAAACTGGTTTAAAACATAAGCGTAAAATAAAAAAAATACCTAAATTTAGATCACATTCAATTAATAATAATAAAAATAACTTTATTTATTATACATGTATATTGTTATAAATTATTTTACTTTAATTTACTTTAAGTTGACATTTAGATAGTGAAAAGTATTATAATATTTGTTATTTTGAACACCTAAATAAAACATTTTTTTTATTGAGTAGGGTCTTTTCTACCCATTTGGTAAATTCAATTCAATTATTCTTTTGATCCTATATTAACACATCATATTATTGTCTAATTAGATATTATAAACGATAAAATAATTTGGCCACTGGTAGATGCACTCAGGTTTTTCAGATGAAGATCAATTATTTGTAATTTTGATTGTGATTTGAAAATGATAACAAGAACAGACAAAGGTTGAAGCAAAGTCTAGGTGCTAAACAAAGTGTTTCAAGAACATATAGTCAATCCGCAAGTAACCTATTTGGTTAACAACTTTACCTCTATTTCAATTTTAGTCATTATAGAAACAATCCTATTATTCAAAACTGTAAGGATAATTTTGTCTGTAGCTTAAGATTTCGAAAACTACTGAACCGATTGGGTTATCTATGTAAAGAATGTAATACAATTGGTAAAACGGGATGGTTTTAGGCTATTTTGATTTAAGCCTCAGTATGGCTATTTTCATGCCTTCCCTTTAGAAGAAAGAGCTCCTAAATGTTAGTGACTCAGCCTCTAGTATAATATATAATATTTGAGTAAAGTGTATTTTGACTGTCTGAAGTGTTATAGTTATTAGTTGATGCTAAATGTTTCCCAAATATTTTCTAACGAAATTCTATGCTAAAAATTTTGTCTGTTCTGATCTAATATTCATTATCAAGTAGAATATTTTAATTAAGTAGACACAGTAAGCTGTAAATCTAATATTACTTAATTGAAACTTTTATTATACATATTATAATAAATACAGTTATAACTTATTTAATAAAATATTATATTTTAAAATTACTAAAATAGGTTTTTTTGTTCACTGCAATGGCTTGGCTATTATGCTGAAGGTATCAGTCTTTCTTATTGTTTATGTGTTGTCTGTTTTTGTTAATCTGCAAAGGATCTCGGTGTACTCGTCATAGAACTGTTCATTACTGAAAAAAAATCATTGTTTTCAATTGTACTTTTTGTAGAAGCAACTACTATATAATTAACCTTGTCAGTCAGTACGACCATTACGCTACAAGCAAAATATGATTTTCTCGGCTTCTATTCAAGATAGAAAGTTGATTTTTTAAAAAATAACTCTTACAAATGAAAATTCTACCGTCGATGTCAGTCAAACTATAAAAATGAAATAAAAAACATAAAAAACTCATTTCAAATATTCTATTAGATCCTTTGAAAAGGTACATCAAGCTAAAACTTTAATTAAAAGACGACAATCTTGTCGACATGCTTATAAGTAGTTATAAAAGTAAGAAAAACAAGAAAACATTAAAAAATATTTTTTTGAAATTAGCGGAAGAAGTGAAAATTAAAAGCCTTTATATTAAAAAGGCATAAAGAACTGACCTGACATACGCCTATGTGAGAATGTGAGAGGTCTGGATAATCTACTATCCTTGTCTTTGTAATGCTGAAATAAATTCAAATTAACAAGTTTGGACAAAAATCACATTCATCTAATAGTAACATAGACAACAAGATATTTTTAGATTCAGGGATGAAGAGGAAATTGGGCTGTAAATTGCAAGGAACCCGCAGTTTTAAAACGCGTATTCTCATTGCATTGGTTGGCTTTAAAATACTTAAGTATACTTTAGATCTTGATTGGTTGATTCAAACCAGTGGCGTGTTAAATTTTGATACACCACTTTGCCAAGGGGTTGGGTAAACCCCACTCCTCTTTCTTCAACACACCTCTGGTTCAAGCTTTTGTTAGTCATAATTGGAAGTGTACATCAAATCATCGTCTATTGTCTGATCCCTTAATATCCTTTGAGAATTGGATTTTATTTAAAGTTTAGAGAGTAAACACTAAACAAGGATAATTGTATTCAAAAGTGTGAGAATGACCAATTCTTTTTTAATCGCGACAATCACAAACTAACACGTAACTTGTTATATGAAAAAAAATGCGATTTTAGCAAATAACCTCGGCTATGGCTTAAAATATATACCTATCTAACTATGTAATAGAAACAAATGTTGTACGTACCTGATTGAAATCAAGTCTAAATGACAAGCCCTGCAGGGCTTGTTCATGGCTGCATGTTAGCTGAAGCAAAAACGTCCGAACCATATCCTAAATTAGAAAATATGTAATGGAAAAAAATTTAAGTTACATTTGAGTTATAGAGCAGATATTCAGTTGTTATTAAAAAAAAACTATGCGATGAAATATATGCGAAATGATAAATCATAGATATAAGTATTAAATTATTTTTAGGTATTAATGACAGACCAACGGACCAATAAAGGGGTAGTTGCACGAAATGCATTTAAACTTGAATTTAGTTCCTGTTCAATAGTTAAAACTACATAAATAGGGCATGTATTTGAAAGAATTTAAAGGGGGGGGGGGGGGGGGGAAATGTGGTGACTCGTGCCACGACATTCCAGCAATTTTATTTTGGGTGCTACTCCCTTAGTTTTAGAGATAATTGGATGAAATCTTTTGGGCTGGGTCAGTAATTACCCCAACTAGAGGTATCTTTCAAAAAAAAACGGCGGCGGGACCGCCGCTCCCGCCGCCCGCCGCCGTTTTCCGCCGCCACCAAAAATTTTTTTTTTTTTGCATTTCTCGCCGAATTAGGCAATTTGGAATCATTTGAGACCATGTTATTTTTTTCAAAAAATTTTCCCCTTACAAGCAACCCTGCGGGGGGATTTTTTTTCAAATTCTCGTATATCAAGGTATATCTTAAATACAGTACTTCTCCTGTGATTTTGAAGATATTAAAACAAAATCTTTTTAGGTCGGTAAGTAAAAAATATTTGAATTAAGAAAACGGCGGCAGGACCGGCGGGACCGCCGCTCCCGCCGTTTTCCGCCGCCGTTTTCCGCCGCCAACAAAAAAATTTTTTTCATTTCTCGCCGAATTAGGCAATTTGGAATCATTTGAGACCATGTTATTTTTTTCAAAAATTTTTCCCCTTACAAGCAGCCCTGCGGGGGGACTTAGTCATTTTTTTTCAAATTCGCCGTCCGCCGCCGTTTTCCGCCGCCAACAAAAAAATATCTTAAATTCAGTGGTAGGTACTCCTGTGATTTAAAAGATATTGAAACAAAATATTTTTAGGTAGGTCAGTAACTAATGGCAGAGGTACGGCTGCGGAAAACGGCGGCGGGAAATGCAAAAAAAAATTGGCGGCGGAAAACGGCGGGAGCGGTGGTACCGCCGCCGTTTTTTATTAAAATATTTATTACTGACCCATCAAAAAAGATTTTGTTCCAATATCTTCAAAAGCACAGGAGAAGTACTGAATTTAAGATATACCTTGATATACTAGAATTTGAAAAAAATGACTAAGTCCCCCCGCAGGGCTGCTTGTAAGGGGAAAATTTTTTGAAAAAAATAACATGGTCTCAAATGATTCCAAATTGCCTAATTCGGCGAGAAATGCAAAAAAAAAAAATTTTTGGCGGCGGAAAACGGCGGCGGACGGCGGTCCCGCCGGTCCCGCCGCCGTTTCCTTCATTCAAATATTTTTTACTTACCAACCTAAAAAGATTTTGTTTCAATATCTTCAAAATCACAGGAGAAGTACTGAATTTAAGATATACCTTGATATACTAGAATTTGGGCTGCTTGTAAGGGGAAAAATTTTTGAAAAAAATAACATGGTCTCAAATGATTCCAAATTGCCTAATTCGGCGAGAAATGCAAAAAAAAAAAATTTTTTGGTGGCGGCGGAAAACGGCGGCGGGCGGCGGGAGCGGCGGTCCCGCCGCCGTTTTTTTTGAAAGATACCTCTAGTTGGGGTAATTACTGACCCAGCCCAAAAGATTTCATCCAATTATCTCTAAAACTAAGGGAGTAGCACCCAAAATAAAATTGCTGGAATGTCGTGGCACGAGTCACCACATTTCCCCCCCCCCCTTTTCTACCATGTAGTTTTAATGAAAACTAGAAAATCGTATTTTTGTGATGGAATTTATAAAGCTGGCTTATTTTCACAAAAACTGCATGACAACTAATTTAGCGACGATGTCTAATTGTTTGTTTTTTTATTGAAATACAAAATTATATATGTTTGATGGTATACTTATAACTTGTGCTTAAAATCATTTTTCTGAAATGCACTTCATGCAACTATCCCATGCTTGATGATCATTGGTACAGAAAATTTTAATCAAAATTTGTAGCTGTCTATCTTAAATAGCAGCCGAGAATCCCACATTTCCCCCAGAACGTTACAGACGGATAAATAAAGTAAATTGAAGAGTAGATTCGCTACTGAAATAATGTAAGTTTTACCTGATAACTTAGGGAGATAATTCTGAGGTTTGCTTTAGCTGCGGCTAACTTATTCTAAAATTAGATGATAAAATCATGAGAAATAATTTTAAATAATATTTAATTGGGCATTAAGATTTAAACAAAGTCATAAAATCGAAAATATTGGAAACAGATACAATTAAAATTACTAAAACAACAAACAACATAAATCCTGATCAGTTCTACCCTGGTAACTATCAGTAGATGACTATGGTTCTATCTACTTTGCCCAAAATAGATACCTAGATACCTTTAACTATTTAGACAATGAAAAACCCCAAAACTACTTTTAGTTTTATGATCGGATTGTACCATCGCCGCCAGGGATCTTAAAGGATATGCCAATGGACGGTTTTGTTGTTTAACAAAATTACTCCTTTGGTTCATTAAAATTATTTGTTGATAAGTTTAGATTCTACTAGTTTAGAAAC
Source organism: Acartia tonsa (assembly GCF_053477335.1). Taxonomy (NCBI): domain Eukaryota; kingdom Metazoa; phylum Arthropoda; class Copepoda; order Calanoida; family Acartiidae; genus Acartia; species Acartia tonsa. Next base: position 12,714,693 of record NC_137269.1, read on the forward strand.
CTACCAATCAAAATACTTGAATAGGTATAATTATCCAAAGTTTATGAGCCATCGAAAAATATAACGTAGTCATATAACTTTGAGTACCATTGTCATTTACAGTACAATGTCCCTTCCTTCCATGGTTTGATTCCTACCTTGACAAATTGTTTTCTGCGCTCAGCCTCCTTGTTTTCCTGGGCCTGTGTGGTACCATATTCGCCAGCAGCTGTTCGTTCACGCAACCTCTTAGAATAACTATGTCTTGCTTCCACCTACAAATAAACAAAGATGACAAGTTACAACGTTCAAAAGAAGTGAAGCTCCAAAAAAATCATATAAATAGATTTATTGGGAAAAAAATCATGAAAGTATTTTTATACTTTGTAGCATGACTGACGGACCGACGGACAAAGTAAATTAGAAACTGGATATTCATTGATATTGGACATCTTTAAAAAAAATTAGGCCGTCTATTTTGAATGGCAGCCAAGATTACATAAAAAATAACTGTATCTACCTCCATTACACAATCCAGGTATAGTTTATCCAGGAGGTTCTGATATTCCAAGATCCTGTCGTACACAGTCCTCAGTTGGTTTCTCATTTCCAGGGTGGACTCGTCCAGCAGGGCGCGAGTTACCAGGCTTGACAGGAACTCTTCGTGGGCCTGCATGACAAAAAAATGTTTATTTTTATATTTCTCGCGGCTATGCCCCTACAGGCTTCTTGGGTCCTTTAAGGAAAATGAAGGGGTGTATGGTCGGAAGTCGACCCTACATTTTCAATTTCATTTTTAAATAGAAATGCAATTTTTGGAGGTATTTTTTCCTTGAAATGTGTGAATGTACCCCCCCTTAACGTAGAAATAAATATTCCCTGGACCTATGAGAATCTTCACTGTAAAGGAGAACCATGTTGGTTAAGCAGTTTGCAAGATCCTTGGCTTAATACACACACAACGACAGTCACAAAGACATCCTGCTACTTTTATATCAGTATTTCTGACTAAATTGTTTTCAATTAAGGGTCAAAGAGAATGAGATAGAGTGAACTCATGAAATTTAAACTTTTAAAATCTGTATTTCGTTATGACAAGATTACCTGGATTACGTCTTCCAGTGATTCTGCTGTGTCTATCTCTTTCAACAATTTATCCCAGCCACATTCAATGACCTTAATTAGTTATTCATCGCATAGTAAGATTTCCGCGGGAAGTAAAATTAAAAATGATTATTCACGTTTTGTTAGCTCCGAGGGGCCCATGGCCCGGGCTAACAAAAATGGCAGGTAATTACTATTTTCATTTCATTTCTTTATTCATAGAAAGGTGTATAAAACATGGTATGATAGATGATTTTTCAGTATAGCTTAGAACCAGTTCTAATCCAGCGGATATTAAACGGTTTTGAGCTAGACTTTAAAAAGGGAAACTTGTCATTGAAAGCTTTAATGAAAGTAAAAAAATATTTAACTTGAAAAAAATCAGAAATAATACCTAATATGAGTATTGTTGGGGCAGGAGTGTATTATATTATCCAACCTAGTTTAATTCCTTTTCCCCCATCCAACTATATTTCTATACGAAATCTATTTAGTAAAAATGCGGAATTCTTATTTTATATCCCCCCACCCAATTCCGGAGAGGGAGATTATGAAAAGCATTAGAGTAATAGAGAACCCTGTGAAAAACTTAAAATACCTCAAAAGTGATATAGTAGGCCATCTGATGTATAAAATGAACCATTTCACTGTTAAGTAAGTCAGCTTGGTGGAGTAGACCGGAGATTTCTTTCAACTCACGGCCCATCTAGGAATAAAGGAAACAAATAAGTCTAGAGCATGAATGGACAGAAAAGGGGACACTACTGCTCTCCTTAGTTTTCCTGGGTTGATGGACTCGGACGTGTTTGGTCTCGGGCCATTAACCTCGCCCATAAAGGTATTTTACAGGGTAGTCTAGAGAAGAATATATGTATTATCTAAAACTTGAAATGTATGGTATTCTAAACTACCGTAGTTCAGCAAGTTTTGTTTTGGTTTCTTTTGGGCTTGTTCTGAACTCTGAGGGGCCTATACCAGTCGTGGCTTTTACCTGCAGGGCTACCTCAAATACCCCTAACCTAAACCCTTAACTGAACAAACAACTCTCCCCCCCCCCCCGGGCCCCAACTTACTCTAGTTTTTAATTTATTCCAAAATTACCTTATGTAAGTAGGCCAGTTTCTTCCACGTACCGGAGAGAACCCACTCCATTCGCTTGGCCCTCCAGAGAGTGTTGAATAGCATCAGGTACCTTGTCATCGTGTCAGGGGTCAGCACCACTCCTATTGGCCCAGTTACCTACACAAAAACAAATATAACACCCCTTATTTTCAATTAATTTTTAAAAGACGATGGAACGGGGAGGTTTTAAAATTTTGGTTTGTTTCAAGACTATCAGTGTCCAATTGTTTGTAACAAATTTTAATCTAGATACAGAAGTAATTTTGTTTATGGTCACTGGGAATACAAATTAATTTATACCTTATTATTTTAGCCCTACAGATGCCCGCATAATTTGAAGAATTACCTTATAATCCAGAGAGAAAACATCCCATCCCGAGTCCCCAGGTTGAATCTCCAGAAGTCTGACATCCAGTCTTTCTAATATCTCTACCTCCTCATACTGTGCATTTGTTTGTCTTAAAAATTATCATTAATCTTTAAATTATTATCTATCTGTTACAGGGGTGTATATTCTGCACAAGATTTATTTTTTTTCCCCTGCTACAAATTTTTTTATTTTTTTCCCCCCCTAGATTTTTCTTAAAAAGTAGGGGGGGAAATAGAAAAATATTTAAAGAACTCTATATTTTATTTATTTTATCCCTCCTACCACACATTTTTTTTAGTTTTTTTAACCAAGGAGGGGGGCGAAATGGAAAAGATGTTTTCAGTTTTCTTAAGTTTTACATTTTTTTCCCTCCAACCACTTATTTTTTATTCCCCCCCCCCCCCCTGAGCAGGGGATCCCATGCAGAATATACACCCCTGATCTTTTAGGATAACCCAGGCGGAAAAGGGTTTCGACGTCCACACGTTGTCGGGAAAGTTATAGGTTCGAATCTTGACCCAACAACTCGACATAACTAAAGACATTAAAAAATGGAACCTACTGTTGCAATGTCAAGAGTGCGACATAAAATATCAGGGCAAGGGGAATGTCTTAGCACAAATCAGGCGCAAGTGATTGCAAAGCAGTTAGAACTTCCAGACAAAGGTTGCTATACCATATAATGATATTATCCTGCATATCATTAAGCAAGGTTTTATTTCTGGTTTTGAGATACACTAAAATAAGATCTCGTGGTGTCCATATTAGTATAGTATATTACATTTGTTTTCTAAAAGCTGTCTCAAAGGGCCGTTCCATTTGAAATTGCAGGGATTTAAGATTTTTTTTTGGTGTAAAACTTGTTTTCTTCAGTAACTTAAGGGAAGTGGTTAAAAAGGAAGTGGGTTGTGGGGAAATTTTTACTTAAAATTCTTGATGAGAAACCTTATCTTACCTAATTGCAGCTCTAGAATGCTATCCAGGTTATGTAGGTATGACAGTTTAGTAACTAACCTGACAGACTTTACAGTATGACCCTCGAAAAAGTATTTTTTAGGTTGTACAGCCCTTATTTCTTAATGTATCATTAAAAGTAGCATATGTCCGTGTTCTCTGTACATTTCCACACAGGAATATGTAAAAATTTTAATTTTACCTCCATTTACACCAGAGATTTTTAGAGCTAAAGTTTTAAAAAAGTGACTAAGAAAAATTTTTTTTTGGTTTCTTAGAATTTTTGGATGGTTATATTATGTCCTTCTGGTAACTGAAGAATGATATACAAAGAAAAACAAGTTAATTAATTATTTCTTTTTTATTCCACCAAAAAATATCAATTTTTAAAGACAAAAAATACTACTAAATGAATTGATTATTTGCAAATTTCAAGCTATTTACTTACCCTTTTTTATGAAAAGGATTAATTATGATTAATTATGACAGTTGCTCCGCCCCCTTTTCTGACATCTCAATCCTTTAAAAGGGGTTTAATTAAGCTTTTTAGACTAAAAAATCATTATATTGTAATTTTATTTTCTTTATAACTTTTTTGTTATTAAAGTTAGGATTATGAAACAAAAACAATTTTCCTGTTAAATCCATAAAGATTTATTTGGTTTTTCAATCTAAAACAATTTTGCCTAATAAGTATGTTTTTCAAAATATCATTAAGCTTAAAAGACTCAAAAAATATGTATAAAAAAATGCTTTTAACTTAAAATCTAAATTTTTTATTTTATTTTTGTATAAAGTTTCTGCTAGTAACAAAAATAAAAGGATTTCTACCTAAATTTTGGTAAAAAAGTCGTTTCATGTTAAAAGTTACTTTTTGCTCAGTCACTTTTTTAAAACTTTAGCTCTAAAAATCTCCGGTGTTAATGGAGGTAAAATTAATATTTTTATATATGCTTGTGTGGAAATGTACAGAGAACACGGACATATGATACTTTTAATGATACATTAAGAAATAAGAGCTGTACAACCTAAAAAATACTTTTTCGAGGGTCATACTGTATATGTTACCTAATGGCTGTCTCTAGAATGCCAGCTAGATTATGTGGGTAGAGTTGAGTGGCAGGTTGTGATAGTTCAGCATCCAAGAGATCCAGCAAATATCTCATTATGTCTCCCTAAAAAATAACACAAAATTATTTTTTTAATATTGCTCTTAAAATAAAGTAAAGTTTTTAAGCGAAAAATTAAGATATCGCGATTATAAACTTTGGGTACCAGTGTAATTTACAGTCTATTGTCACCTCCCTCCATGCTAACTCATCAAGAAACTTTTTAACTCTATGGCAGAACTCCAGACATTTGAATTGTAGTTAAGTCAAGAACGTCCAAGCTTTTTTTAAGGGTAAAATGAGGGGTTTAAAAGATTTAAGGGGGAGCCCGTTAATCGTAATGTATTTTTTTTATTTTGTTGGGGATAAAATAAGAATTTCAAAGTTTGAGGGGGATAAATATTAAACACACCTCCCCCCCTCCACCATGAAAGTCTGTAATTGCTTACCTGACCAAGGAGAAGGTATTTCCTGAGGGCCGCCAGGTGCGACATGAAATGGAACTTGTTGAACATTATGTCCAGCACGTGTTGACCCATCTGTTTAAATGCATCACCAGCAACCTACATGATGGAATATTATATATTAGAGGATAAAAGAATAGAAGAAACAGGGGTTAAATATCTGTAGATTCACGGGGTGGGGACCCTGTACCGACTTTTAATTGGGTCTTTAAATATCAGTCAATAGGACATCAGGGGTGTATATTCTACACAAGATTTATTTTTTTTCCCCTGCTACAAAATTTTTTATTTTTTTCCCCCCCCTAGTTTTTTCCCTCCAACCACTTATTTTTTATTTTTTTCCCCCCCCCCCTGAGCAGGGGATCCCATGTAGAATATACACCCCTGTAGGACATATTAGCAGACGAAATTTGTCTGCGTTACACATCTATATTTAAACATTTATTTCTTATATAGAGGCAAATGATGGATGGCGGGGCAAAGGGGAGGGGTATTATTTCCAGGGGAAGTTTTCTTGAGAGCGTGGAGGTACTCTTAATCAAAATGGAATAATAATAACCTTCCCTGGACCTGAATAGGAAAAACATATCAGTCCAGCTGTTATCGAGATCTAGAGCCATAGACAAATAAGACATCCCGTTATTTTTATTTGAGGATAATACTATTATTTCACAATGAGAACTATCCAAAGTCAAAACTTACCTCTAGAAGGGGACTGTCAACGTCGTAAGAGAAAAGGCTAGCTGGGTCAGTCTCCTCTAACCTAAATAAAACAGAAATTCACAATAAAGAGCAAAAAATAAGTATAAAAAATATATGATTAAATAAAGTTAGATAACAATTGAAAATATAAAGATAAGTCGATCAAAGACTGATTATAGCGGGCATGCAAGGAACTGGTGTTACAACTTTTTTTTTATTTGTTTATAAACGAGAAGACATGATGCTTAATTTTCCTTATGGTTCAGAACCAATCCTGCGGATATGAATCGGTTTCGAGTCATACCGGAATTTCAATATCACCTTGCAATAATTTTCTGTCTGCCAAGTATGGGGGAGGTATCCATGCACACGCTGCGCAGAAAATTGATGGACTTTCCCGTGGACAGGATCCTCTTGCTCCAGGCCAGGGTGATGAACCGTGGGATCATGGACTTACGGATTATGTACTTGTGATGCCATAGTGCTTCGCCCTGCAAAAATTAAAAACCAATAATGGTTAGTTTGATGAAGTATATTTAAGGTACTTAGATAATAGGTGATCCTTAAAAAAAATGGGGAAAATGTAGTCTATAAACAATAACATGATATGACAGCAACTTTAATTTTTAAAACTACATTGACAAAATTGGATAGGTATAATTTTAACTATTTAAACTTTTTATCCTTATCAATGAGCAGAAAAAAAATTATATTAAGGATTCATTACACTGAAATAAGTACCTGTATTCCAGGTTGGCTGGCAATAAAGAACTCCTGGTGTGGATCCTCCAGGCTACCATCCAGGATCCAGCGCATAAGCATGGTGTACAGTGGACGGCAGGCAGCCGTCAGCAGACTTGATACACATCCCTAGACGAGTGGTTTGTATTATTACTTGATTCATAACTACATATTAATGGATTTGATAATGGAGGATAAATTGAAATTCTATACTTCACCAATGAGGATAAACAAGATTTTTAAGTTGTTAGTAAACTTTGGGTACTAGTGTGATAGATAGCCTAATGTCCCCTACAGAAGTGTATCTTATGCAAATTTGACACTGCTAATAAAAATATATGGTTGGGGAGGAAAATGTAAAAATTAAGAGAATTGAAAACATTTTTTTTCCTTCTTTGGTAAAATAAAGAGTCTTGAAAATATTTTTCCATTGTTTCCCTTCCTTGCTAGAAAAAACTTGGAGGGGGAAAAAAACTAAAATTTTTGCAACAGGGGAAAAAATGAATTTTGTGCAGAATATACTATACACCCCTGGTCCCCTATCTCCATAGAGAAAACTAAACATTCGACATATTAATTTTCAACCCATAATACCTATTTCTATTACAAAGGCAGAATTTAAAAATTATAATTTTGGATAAGATTAGATAATTTAAAATTCATAGGTCATATTTTTTTAAAATTATGTCATTTGAATAGGTAATGCAAAATATCTTCCTTTCCATACTTGTTGAACCAGTTTGTGTGATAGTTCTTAAACCTTCCAGGGAGTTTTTTATTCTCGAAAACTATACTAGCAGACCAACATAAAAACATATATAGAAACTTTGCAACTAAAAAACTAAATTGTAACCTTAAGTACTGGGTCTCCTTGATTGATGAATGAATGTATATGACTGGCAAGTGCTCCACCCCTAATTAACAAGATACTTTAATACCTGACCAGAGTCATCTATAATACAAAGTAGAATGATGTCTCTCCATCTGTCCGACCGTCCCTTAAGATCTTGGTAACCACTGAACAGGGGTGTATATTTTACATGGGATCCCCTGCTCAGGAGGGGTAAAAAAATAAAAATAAGTGGTTGGAGGGAAAAAAAATGTAAAAATTAAGAAAACTGAAAACATTTTTTCCATTTCCACCCCCTCCTTGGTGAAAAACTTTTAAAAATGTGTGGTAGGAGGGATAAAATAAATAAAATAGAGTTCTTTAAATATTTTCCATTTTCCCCCTACTTGGTGAGAAAAAACTAGGGGGGGAAGAAAAATAAAAAAATTGTAGCAGGGGAAAAAAAATAAATCTTGTGCAGAATATACACCCCTGCCACTGAACCAATCGAATTCTTTTCTTCAGGGAAAATACCTACTGGTCCTGTGGTGGTTAAAAGCTATTTTCTTGAGGGGTGGGACACCTCCAACCCCCCTAAAAAACAACCATTTTAATTATTCGAAATCAATGGTGGCAGCTTCAGAGGTAACTACTTATTTTCTTTTTTAATTTTTACCTCTTAGGACAAAGCCCCTTCAGGCGAAGCCGCTAGACTCTAGTATTATATAAAGTAGTATGTTTTTTCTCTCTGTAGGTTAAGAATTTGATGACTACTGAACCGATTGAGTTCTTCAATTCATAGAAGCTATAAGTATACATATATCTCAGGATGGTTTCAGGCTATTTAGATTATTTAGAGTAAATAATCTTTTTTTTCTGTTCAATTCGAAATACCATAATCTTAACCGATTTTAATCAGTTTTCTTTACCAAAATCTATTAATTTGCTGATCCCTTGTTTAGATGTAGCATTTATCTTTGATATTTTAACTCATTAGCAATTAAAATGGAAATATAATAAAAAAAACAGCTGATTAACTAAGGGATTAAGCATATCTGTTCCTTGTTCTTCCGGCAGCTGAAACAAGTTCCACGAGCAGCTTAAACCGCTTCAACGGCTCAACAGCCCAAACTGACAGCTGCAAAAGACTCATTTCACCTTCACGTACCTATCAAAAAATAAAAATCAGCCAATAGGAGAACAGTGAAGGTACATTCTAGATATGTCATTTGTTGAAATGGTGTACAGATTTTGAAAGAAAAAGGCATAATTTTTTCATTACGTTCGCATAATGAGTCAGCTATAAATAGTCGCATTTCTTGGATAAATTATATCGTGTAGAAGTTTGTATAGTGTGAAGCACATGACAAGTAAGCTATAAATAGTTGGATTCCTTATGATAGAGTTATCTTTCTAGAAACTAAATATCTTTTAAAAATTTTGTCGCTTGTTTAACTTGAGTGCAAAATTAAACATAGGTGTTTGACAGCTAGTAAATCCTGTCTCTTCTTATCCACTTCCCACTTCCTTACTTCTTATTAAAAAAGATTTACGCCAACTCTATGCTAACAAAATATTAAGGTAATTTTCGACAATGTCAAAGGGGGGAAAACGCTTTTAAAATGATAACAAACAAAAATAAATCCAAAGTGTGTGACAGAGTATTAAAACTACCTACCTCTCTCTCTAGAACAGAAAGAAGCCTATAATACTCAGTAAGTTCCTCTCTGAGAGCTGTAACAAAACTCTGTCCCACCAAACCATACTCCTTTTCACCTCCTTCTTTCTCCGTAAATTGTTCAATCTTAATGTTAAATCAATTTTGATTGCTATTTGTGTTAGCACGTGAATGATCGTGGCTCATCACGTAGCGCAACCGCTCGTCATTGGAGAGGTAATATGTTCGAATCTCGGTTTACTAAAATTTTTACATTTTTACTAAAATTATTCTAATGTGACGAGAAAAGGCAAAACAAAAGACTGTGATTTTTGGCGGATGCGGCGGTTCCGCCACCGCCGTTTCTTCACAGATCCACATTATACTTTATTATGAATACTTGAGACAACCTCCCCCCCCCTTCTTTTTTTGCATTAAAAATAAATTTGGTCAAAAGCAATAATGTAACCTGATGAAAAAGCCATCCTAGTTCACAAAGCTTCAGAGTTAATGACGCCTGGGCTGGACTAATGTTGGCGTCTCTAAAATGAAAAATAATTCATAAACATTTGGTGTGTTTAACCTAAATATTGAATTTCTATGATTAGCAAAGCGACAAGGTAGGCATATGTCTGCCTGTCCGCCTAAACTTAAGATCCCTGTAACCGCAGAACCGACAAGGCTGTGCCTCTCAGGGAATGTAGATTATAGATGATACTGATCCTGAAATGGTTTTAGGCTTTTTGAATGGTAGGACACCCCCATCCCGCAAAAAAAGGAAAAATAACATAGAAAAGCGGAAAGACATGTTCTAATTGTACAATAGCAGCGCTAATATTGACAATACATACATAGTACTTACCTATGTAAAATTTGTTTAATAATAAATAAACTAAAACTTGTTAGGTACCTACCTAGAAATGTAATATTTGAGAGTGCCAGGGTCTCTTCGTATTATCTTCCCCTCAATACCCTACAAATATGATTATTATTTAGTTTAAAAATAAAGCAACATATTAAAAGAGATTCGTGCAGATAAAAAGCCGACCCTACACATTAAATTTAATTTTTAAAAAAAGATATTTTTAAATTGGGGGGTTGTTAGGCGACGATTCCTCTTGGTTAGAGGTGGGTGAAGTTGCCCTGTCCCATACTAGTCAAAAAACTTCCCAGGACTTACAAGAAGCTTCACTGTAGAAAAGAACCATATCGGTCTAGTATTTTTTGAGATCCTTCGCTAAAGACAAACAGACATCCTGTTCCTTTCATACAATGATAACTTTATATTATACCTGGAAAATATAAATAAGTTCTTTGACCAGGGTGGGTTCAACAGCAGAATGAACAGAACTGGTGCTAGCTACCGGTACATTTAGTCCACGACCCTAAAAATTTATTTAATTCACTTGCTGCTACGCCCCCCAAGAGCCATTAGGGCCTAGGGGCACTAGAAGGAATGTGGGACACTAGTCGTAAAAATTTTATAATACCGTTTCATTATTTTTTTTTTTAATTTTAATTAGTTGGTTCTTTCACTTTGGGTTGAGTGTTCGTCCAAACGTTTCAACCACTTATATTAATCTACAGAAGGAGTAATTTTTTATCATCATTGGGAATATACAGTACATCAATTAATCGGCCATTGTCTTATCCCTTTAGATCCCTGATATAATTACCTGTGCGCCTATTGCTGGAAGGTTTGGATGTGAATGTGATGGTGGTAATCTGACGCCAACCCCATCAATTTCTGCCCCACCCCCTCCTCCGTTCATCATCGCAGAACCAGGGCGAGACCTTAAGAAAAGAAAAAGTTAGTCAAAGAATTATTTGTAGGGTGGATAAAAGATATGATTCTTATCAGAGAATTTAATTTAACTAGAAATTCCTGATATTTTGGAATAGTTATCGGCAGTGTTGCGGTACGGAGCCGAGGCCGTGGAACCGCCAAATTTTACTGGAGCCGGAGCTGGAGCCGTAATTTTCCTTAAAAATCGGCTCCGGCTCCGGACTAGATAAACAAAGAGATTTTTTATAAATTATAATTTGGTAACTCTGTTTTGTCATGTGCAAATGCCCCTTTTAAGTTTTTCAAGTCCATTTTTATCAAAAATTGAACTTTTAAACCCTTCAAAAGTCAAAAATAGACGTGGGAAAAAAATATGTCGAGTTTTTCTTGATTTTAGGTCGGAGCCGGAGCCGCACCAAAATCAAACGGCTCCGCAACGCTGGTTATCGGGAGTAAAACTGGTTTTAGGATGTAAAAACCAGGAAGTTAATTTAAGGAAGAAAAAGAAATATTTTACTTGAAATTGTTTGCCATAATAATGATACCTTATCCCTGGATTCTATCCAAAAAAAAATAGTCTAGGAGCAAAATTAACAAAACGATTAAATGAAGCAAAAATTTGCTAGGTACTATATGAAAACAGAAGTCAAACGAGGATGACAACATCCATATGTAGCAAAGATCTTGAATATAAAAGTATAAGGGTAAACCATACGAAAAGCTAGGGTGCATAACTGATAGACATTACCGACGGACAATGTAGCAATATGACTTAATTTTACCTTGGTTTTGGAGGGATGGGTGGATGGAACATTGTGTCTATATTATTTGAGGACCTACAAATAAATTAATAAATTAAAGTCGGAAAACATCTTGGGTTGAAAGAAAAAAATGATATGGTACGCCTACGGCAGCAAGAAAAAAATTAACGTTTAATTTTACGAAAATCCTTTTTTACTTACACAAACAAACTAGAACTTTAATCGTCGCTTCGAGTGGCATTGCACTTTCCATTTTTACCTGTATTTTCTGGATTCGGGGAGGAAAGGATATTGGACTTTGATTTATACTAGTACTAAAAGATTTATAAATACGTTTGATCTTTCATTCTTGGAGGCTTGTTTGGTAAGTTCAAACTACTAGTGTAAAAACTTTTCCACAAATAATATTAATATTATCGTCCATTGTCTTATCTTTTAAAATCCCTGAGATAACCTGTCCATAAGAAAATATTAAATATTGATACCTGGATCTTAAAGTGGAGTTTGTATGTTGTGTATTGGAGCCTAAGCCTCCATTTCCATACACCGGGTGAATTGATGAGACTGATCCCACTCCATTCAGTAGGCTAAATGTATATGAATGTTAGTACATAATTATTTTTTGGACATTTTCAAAATAAGATTTAAAGATTTCTATAAGGAAGAAAAATGGTACCGATACGATCCCCCGAAATAGTTACAAATCTTCCCTGGACCTATGAGAAACTATACTAAAGGAAAAGCATATTGGTTTATTGGTTAGCGAGATCCTACGATACCAACACAATGTAGACTTCCTTTTACTTTTATATAGAATTGATTGTTTGAAGTAGTAAAAAAAAACTTACCTAGGATTGGTATACGGTTTCGGCGTAGAGAAGGCATCCCTCCTTTCCCCACTATTAGAGTAAGTACCACCAGCATTTTCCCCCCTCAAAGGACCTCCCTCTATACCTCTGTGGTGGTGTCCCCCTCCCCCATTCATACCCACCCCGTCAACTCGTATGTGGGCATTGAATGTAGGATCAGCACGCCTGTAAAAAATTCAACATTAGTTCTGGTAATCAGACTATATGTTTGCTAGCCAGCAGCATTTAAAATTCGCAATTTTTTTTGAGATAATCGATCGCATAAACATTTTACCGCTAACTGCACCAGATCCAATCTTAAATTATTAATATTTTTGCAAAATAAGGCAAAGCATAGTATTTGAAGCGTTGACAATATAAAAAAGATTCACGGATTTTAGGGGGAAAGAAAATGGATGAAAAATTGATTATCAAAATTGCCTCTTTGGTAGATATAGATACAATTTTTATTGAAACGTTTGGAACCAACTTATCATAATTCAATAAAATACCCAAAAGATTGAAACCAACTAATAAGATATCTATTTATTTAAGGTGTTGGTTACAGCTGCACCGATTTAAAAACTTTGGTCAATATAACTTTCAGGTGACAAAAAGAGATTCCTACCTATCGCCCATAGAATGTAGAAAAGTGAGAACAGCGGAAGGATTTCTAAGAATGTGTTGACTGGAGTGCCTCAAGCTTGTCAACAGTTCTGTGACTCTCGCAGCTTCATGTTGCCGACCCTCCCTAGAAAAGTACAATAGAAGATAAATAACCCCCATACTTGATAAACAAAATTACCCCTTGTGTAGATCAAAGTTATTGGTGAACACTACTAGCCAATCAAAATTCAACAAAGTACCCAAGGTTATATAGCCAAAAGATACAATACATTGGTTATTAACCTGTAAAATACTATATACGTAACATACAGAGTTGAAAAAATACTCTTTACCTACAAAAAGTACGAATTTTAAACTAAAAAAGGATGCTATACCTTATGAGCTGTTTGACAATTTTATTTCCTATCCTTGAATCATCAGCCCGCCTGTTTTGTTGTTGCATGCTGGTCAGCAGAGCTAGCCCGGATCTAAACAAGATTAGCTTTCATGAAAACTGATGTCTGTATTAAATGAAAAAATATTAAATAGGTAGGTATTTCATTTAGACAGACACACATCTACTATAAATTCTATTTGGCACATAGACTAGACATAGAATTACAGTCTAGAATTTTTTTAGTACTTTGAGTAAAAATACACGAGAATAGCCAAATTACGCATAATTTTATAACGACAAAAATATAACTATAATGTTACATCTTACTCTTAGACTTAAAACAAACTGTTATAATGTAATATTTACGGAGTAAAACTTGGAGTATGGACTTCAATACTAAAAAGTGTAAAATCATGCATGTAGGCAGAAATAATCCTGGATACAAATATACTATGAATGGAGAAGAATTAACTGAAGTGGAAGCTGAAAGAGATGTTGGAATCTGTATTACACAAAATTTAAAACCATCTAAACATGTAAATGAAGCTGTAGGGAAAGCTAGAGAAGTCCTTGGTAAAATAACTAGATGTTTTCATTACAGGGATAGACGTGTATTTTTACAACTCTATAAACAGTATGTGAGGCCACATTTAGAGTTCAGCAGTTCAGTATGGTCACCATGGACAACAGCGGACATAGATGCTTTAGAAAAGTTCAAATGAATACCCTGACAGGCTTAACGAGCTAAACTTGTGGAGCTTAGAAAAAAGAAGAAAAATGTTTGACCTAGTTCAAATGTTTAAAGTGGCAAACAACATTGGAGAAATAAGTTTGAGTTTAAAGTTCCAGCGAGATAGTACAACCAGAAACATTACCAGAAATCAAAGTGAACCACTTAATTTAGTAAAGCAAAATTCAAGACTTGAGGTTAGAAAGAACTTCTTCACCAACAGGATTGTCGAATCATGGAATTCTGTACCATCGGAAATAAAACATTCTACTTCAACAGATAAATTCAAGAAAAAACTAATTGCCTGGATGAATCAACATTGAAACGAGCAGAAATCTTCAACCATTCCTTTAGATGAGGAGCTAGAAGATAAAGAACACAAGTATACCCCAAGTAAGTATTTAACTGCAGAGAAAAAAAGATTGATTTTGCTTTACCTGTAATGTTTTTGAAAAACATCATTGTTGCCTCCAGCTTGTACCACCAGATGGCGCAACAGTCTTTTCAGCTGGGAACCCGGGTCATCTCCAGGACCACTCATCCTTTAGACAAAACTGAGTAAGTCGGGGCTTTCTCTCAAAGTCACTAACGATCATTAATCCTCTCCTCTCCTAATTTTGAAATAATAGATAATTATTTGGAGGGTGGATGGGTTAGTTTTTTCCTATGCCTAACCTTACGCTCTGCGGGGCTACCCAGTACCGCAGCTATAACCAAACCTAACAAATATAATCAACTGAAATACTTCACTCTCCCCATATTAATATATTTATATTTCAAAAGACTTCATGGATATTAACTAGGAACTTTAAGGATAGAAAACTTTCAATAAATCTCCTTTAGAAAGCTAGATAAGCTACTTAACATAACATTTAGTGTTTCTAAATGGGTAAAATATAGACTCATAGATTCATGTATAAGAGTTGCTCTTGGACAGAAAAGATTAGACTATTGGTCCAATTCTATTACATTATATACCCGTGGTTAATTGCATACCTAACCCTTTATGGCAACATCTTTGAAGGAGAAAAGAAACAGGTTAACGTCTTTGTTATGACATATTTAGTAAAGGGGTAGTTGAACGAATTGCATTTAAACTTTAATTATATGAACTTCATATTTTTTTCTGTTCAATAGTCTAAACTATATATATAGGACATATATTTGAACGAATTTTACTACCAAGTAGTTAAAAAAAATATCAAGATTTGAAAAACATGTTTGGATATTTGGCTGTCCTGTTTTCACAAAATGGTGGTGCCTAATTAATTGATATTTAATGTAATACAAAATTATTTATATTAGATGGTATTATTGTAATTAAAGGTGTAAATATGCGCGCTTGCAATAAAATAATTAAATGCACCTCATGCAACCATCCCTTGCAGATATAATTTAAAAAAGACATACTTGGATAACTTAATATTTTTCTAGTTCTTAAATTCAGTTCACATTATCACGTATAACTAGAAGATGGTTAAAAATCTGAAAAAAATAAACAAAATATGTCGCATTATACACACGATAACAAAATAATATTACAATGGTTATAAATATTACATATATGTTATTATTAACAATTACATATATAAACATATTTACAACATCAAATAGTTTGATAAAACAAATATTAGGCTAGCTATACCAACCTTAAAATAGAAATCATTGAAAGCTCATGTATGTATGATATGGTTTACAACGCATTTCAGCATATCACAATTAATCGATTTGACTTCAACAAATATCACAAAAAAAACATAAAATATAGCCACATAAAGGGAATAAAGTGTCTAAAAGATAGAAAATATTGACAAAACATGATGTTTTTAACTGGTTGTTGACAAGTTCCCGCGAAATCTGGACCAAAATGCCGCGTAGCATTGTGAAGTGTAATAAGATTCTACGCAGTGTTGAAAAGCTGTTATTGAAGTCTACGCAGTGATAAGAAAGCTAGAAATATAAATCAGGGATCTCAAGGGAGAAGACAATGAACGATAAATGTTAATACATCCCAAACGATGTTTATATTATTTTCACTTCAGTATATTAAAATGTTTTGTTGAGAAGTTTTGACACTAACAGTTTTAAACCTATCAATCAAATGTCAATATAAGTACCCAAAGTTTTTAAGCTAACAATTAAGAAGACGTGTTTAAAACTTTGGGTACGAGTGCAAAATTTACAGTCCATTGTCCTCCCAACCTGATGATTATAAAGCGGAATTTTAAATAAATAATTTATAGAATTATCAAAAATTTGATTTAATATAAAAAATTATATTAATTGTAATAAAACAACAAACAATGGATTCAAGCAAAACGATGAAAATTCTATACAAATATAAGTGCATAAAATTAGAGTGAAAAATTAACAATTTTTATCATGCAATTCCAAAATTATTTCAGTACTTTTAACATGAAAACGACAATTTCCCAGTTAAGAGATATTGTAGCTAAGTATCCTTTTTAAAACAGTGTATCTTAATTTTGCGTGCCAGGGGAGTAGATAAACACCAACCTTCTACATACCCCTGTTAAAAAATCATAAAAATTATAAATAATAATGATTTCAACTGGGTACATACAAAAATAGTTTCATAGGAATTTTTTATAAAAAATGCTTTAGAATTGTAAATGAAAAGGATATTGACAATATGCCTCAATTCATGCAAAATTCCATTTAAAGCTCCAATTTAGATTTAGTATAATTACGAATGAATTGAAAAATAAATTTTTTTTTCAATTTTAGATTAATTTTTAACTGAGATCATGTAATTCTTTACAGGAATTCGTTACTACTTCAATTTTCATCAAAGTAAACCTAGAAATCAAAAATATTAATAGAAAATAGGTAGGTACACATTAAAAATAATGGTTAAAAATCAAGAAAAGTATATATTGAGAAATAAATCACGAAACCTTTCATGTGTGGTTCTATAATTTGGTATTTATATATTTAGTAGCATGACTGAAAGACCGACTGAGTAAAATATATACATGATGTTGGTTAGTTTATGTTTGCCGTATATCTTGAAAACTAGCAGTCTGCAGATAAAATCACATTCCCCCCATAGCGTTACGGACTAACGAACAGACACATTGAATTAAAGAGAAGCCTAGCTACCAAAAAGTGTTACCTAAAGATTTTCATTATTTTTCTCTCCTTCGGTTTCTTCATAGCTGGAACATTCAACTTCGTCTGCTCTACTATCATCTTTTTCAATGGCATCTTGATCATTATTAGTTTTCTCAACAGTCTCAGCAGGTTTTTCATCATTCAATTCATTAGTAGTCTCTTCTGTTGTGATTTCATCATCCTTTTCCTTTGTCTCACAGTTGGTATTTACTTCTGCATAACTTCTAAAAATTTTGCTATTTGTTTTTACCTGTTTAGAGAAGATTAAAATTGATCAATTTATCAATACAACTAAACTTGTTCTCTGAGCTAGTTAAGCTTTGAAATCAATGAAATTGATTAAAACAGATCAAGACCCAATTATTTTTAAAATGAGAGAAGAGAGTGGTTTCTGTTCTCGCTGGACATTTTGAGGGAAAGCACCAAATAACTAGCGGTCACGCCTTTAGTATCCAAGTGCTAGAAAAATAGCTGAAATGCATCACAAAACTTGGTTCCAAAAGTAAACTGACGTAAAACTAGTTAGGGAACTATTTATATGATGCTTACATAAAATAGAGAACCCAATAAGAAATCTTAATCATCAAACCTTTACTAAATGATATAATAGGATAAGCTGTGCTAACAAAATAAAAATAAAACCTGTATCCAATTGATGAAAAAGACACAGATCTAATTCTCTTTGACACTCCGGGCAAACTAAAATAAATAAGATAACTGCATTTAACAACATCCATAAGAAAATGAGTACAAAAAATATTGATGGATAAATTGAGTAAAGAGTAGATGTTCAGTGGTCATAAAAAAGAAAAAGAAAAAAAAGACAATGTAATTGTCAAATCATTGAAAATCATAAAACCTTTCAAAAATAAATATGTCTATTGTAGCATGACCGTCAGACCAAGTAAGTTGTGTGATATATACATTAGTATCCTTAAAATAAAAGAAGTCTATCCTAAATGACCGCCGAGAGAATCAAAAGAGTTACGGACTGACGGATGGACGGACAGACAAGATTATTTTAAAAATGAGACATCCAAAGCTGAAGAGTTCCCAACTGTTCTTTAACAAGGCTACTATGCACGAACAAGAACAAGTGATGTTTATATTTAGCACCTTCCTGCAATGTTGTTATACATTTTTTATGGGGGATAATGATATTGCTAAACATTAAAAATATGCGATTTTTGCCGAAATAGCATCAAATGTTTTGTTGAGTTCAATGTGAGTAAAAAATCACAGCAAAAATATCATTTAATATTATAAAAAAAAGAACATTAATCAAACTGTTTTATAAGAAATTAATGCTGGAAAACATTGCTTTAGATAAATCTGGGAAAATAAGTGACCCAACCTGTGATCTTTACTGACATGAAGAATCCATTCATGTTCCTTCTTTAAATCAAGAACATACCCACATCCTCTAAAATATTTAATATTGTAAAATAATAACACATTATCATTTAACTTTTATTGCAGTGTACAAAAAGTAAGATTTAGTACAGAAACGCCCCCAAAAGACCTCTAGGGGCACGTAGAAAAAGGTTGCCCCCACTACAATTTTGGTTTTTAAAAGAAATTTTTTTTTTTCTTGGAGGGGCTGGAGGGGGGCATTTTATGCTAGAGCAATTTTTTTAGGAGAGTGATGATAACCTCCCTTAAAATAGTAATGAATTTTACTAGGCCATATGAGAAGCTTCGCTGTAAATACAACCATATCGGCCCGGCGGCTAGCGAGATCCTGGGGTACAAACAGACACACAAACATCCTGTTACTTCATTATGTGGATAATTTATTCAATTCATTGGGTAATTTTGGCCAAGTTACTGAAATATGCTACAGCCCATGCTCATTTTGTTTACCTGCAAGCTAAGCTAAAACAGGCATCCAGATCCAAGTGTGGATGACAGGTATCCACGTGTATCTCCATGTCCAGCTTCACCTGCCCAGGTGAACGACCCAGGTACACTGCTGAATCACAATCCTAGATTTTGAGTTATAGAGCAGATGTTCAGTTGTCATAAGAAAGAGACAAAATGCAGTAAGAAATAGATATTTATGTCTTGTAAAGGTTCATTAATGGACCATGTAAATTGGGGTGCTGCCACTTTTACCACTAGCAAAAAAACAACTTCTGAGTTTTTGACAAAAAGTGGGTGTAAATTATATACTGGTGATAAAAATTTCAGCTATATGTTTTTAAAAGCGACTAAAAATCATATTTCCCTAAAGCGTTTCGGACTAACGGACAGACAAATTTATTTATAGAGTACCTTCGCTACTAAAAAAAGTTTAAGACAATAACATTTTCCCAATTAGGTGTATATTTTGCAAATGAGAGAAAGACCGCTAAAAGGTCTAAAGAGAATACAGAAAATAAATATTTGTTATCCAACATATTCTCTAATAGTGGTATATAACACAGGGAAGGAGTGAATGAGGGAAGCGAATACTTACTGGAACTTTACAAATGACCATCTTGAGGTTAATTGGCATCTTAACAAACATTCTTGTCAACTGGTCATCACCTTCAACCCTAAAAATAGGATATTGTTAATTAAAAAAATGGGATAAGACAAAACAATGATGACAGCATTAATAAATAGCGAAGCTTAACCTTCATATAAAAGTAACAGAATGTGTTTGTAATCGCTGGACTGATATGGTTCTTCTTAACAGTGAAGCTTATAATAGGTCTAAAAAAGGTTTACAACTATTTATGGGGTGGATACTGCCACCCTCCAAAGATAAACGGCTCCTGGAAGTAGACCCGCCCCCTTTTTAAAAAAAAACTTTTTCTTTTAAAATCAAAATGTGAAGTGAAGGCTATATTGAATTATAGAGTAGCTTCGTTACTTACTAAAATGTCTTCGTAAAGTTCAGAGGTAAAATGGCACAAAAAGGAAAGTTTTCTGTAATTTATCTTGCTATGTAATCCTTTTTTTCTACAAAACTATACGTACAAACAGACCAACAAAGAAATTAAAGAGTAACTTTGCCCCTGAAAAGAGAATAACAACCTGTTATGGAAAGTTCTGAGATGCGTTATAATCTCAGATTTCCATGGAGAACTTGACATCTCATATGCTCTTGCTGGTGGCTCTGTCTTCCCTGGCACAGGTGATGATGATTCTTTTTCATCAGCTGGAGAGTCTTCAGTGTCAGTGCTGTTCTTAGTATTATCAGTCTCCGCAACTTCATTTTCTAAATATTAAAGTTAGATAAAGGTTTACCACTAGAAGTCTCTAAGGACATTATAAAAGGTTAAGGAAAAAACATATACCTTAAAGAAGCTTCACTGTAAAGAAGAGCAAAATAGGTAACGTAGATAGCGAAGTATTTCGGTAAAAATATAATTACATGTCAATTTTATGTAAAGATATATATTTGTACAGTAAAAATCTAAAAATCATGCTAGCTAGCTGTCGTTTCTTTGAAGCTCCACATTGTAATACTGACGTCTCCACCCCCCCCCCCCCTGTTTTCAAAATCTTACCTTGAGTTTGGATGGCTGGCAACAAGGGCAATGAATGGACAATCAGCTTGTTCTGTGGTACTATCATTTCACGATGAGACTTGGATCTTGTCCTGGGACAACAAATGCATTTTGAATTTGGCGCAAGTAACAAAAAAGACGCAATATTGTACGTATAATAGTAGCAAAACTACTCTCTCAGTTGATTTGTCGTCCGTCCGTAGTGCGGAAATGTAATTTTCTCGGACGCTTAAAATTTCAAGATAGATATCTGAAATTTTTGTTGATGATTCCCTTTAGCAATGAACCATAAATAAATTACTAATTCATTTGGTAAGGCTTTAAAAATTATTTTTTTACACATAGGTTTCGAGATTAAAAAAGAATTTGCGCATAAATTCTATCAATCGTAAGTTGTCTTCTTTGTTATGATATCATGACGGTACAAAATGCGTTTGTACCTTTGAAATACTCCGCGGGCATGTGGACCATCCCTGTTCTGTGGCTGTACTGTTTCTGCACAGGCTGGATCAGAACAGTGGAACATCAGGTCATAGTGCTTGGTTTTCTGATGATTTTCTAACCTTAAAAATACAAGTTTTTGGTACATGCAGTTCAACAATAATTATCAAAAATCGATTATATTCTACACAAGATTCATTCTCCCCCCCCCCCCCCCCACCTGCTAAAAAATATTTTCCCCCTTGCTAAAAAATATTTCACCCCCCTCCCCAGGATTCTTTATTTTATTCATTTTCCCCCCTCCCACATATTTTTTATTCCCCATCCCCCTTTAGCAGGGAATTCAATGCACAATACATATTTCTGCCAGAATTCGAATTGAAACTTTAATATAGTAAAAGAAGGAGGAATGTCTTGGTGGATCTCATTACAATGCAGCTGGAAGGATTGAATTTTCAGTAATTCGTCATACCAAACGATGTTAAGATACACAAAAAAACGAATCTTAACGGAACAGACAATGGACGAAAAATCAATATAAATCTAGGAACAATGATGATAAGCAAAATTACACCCCCCCCCCCCCACTGTAGAATAAAGTTATTGGTTGAAAAGTTTGGAACAATATTAATTCGATAAATGTACACAAAGCCGCTGAGAAAACAAATTAAAAAAATTGTTAAATCTTTGGGTACTAGTGTAATTTACACTTCCATGTCCACTTATTCAATGCCTTTTGGTGTAACAGTTCTAAAAAGGTTATTATGATTAGTATTACCTTGAAGAAAGAAGTGATTTTTCACAGAATAGACATGGTTCTCTTTGCTTGGGTTTCAAATCCCCACTCAGCCCAATAGCTTGCATCCTCTCACTGTCTGTTTGTTTTACTTTGGGTGCGTGTCCCTAAATATAATATAACAAGGATTACAAAATCTATAAGTTACAAGAATTTTCAGCTGTCTATCTTTACCAGGCACTGAGAAAACGACGCATAAACCAAAACGTTCCAGACAGACGAACATTTCGAATGATAAGATTTAAGCTGTTAAAATCTAAACTGTCTTTTTATCTAGCTCGGATAGCCTTGAGGATTAGATACAGTACGGGATCTTATTTGAGTGTATTTTTGTACCAAACCTTGCTCAATGCTGTGCAATGATATGGCCATTCGTCCTTTGGAAAACCAAGTCTTTGATTGCAAGACCTTTGTCTTAGAAGTCCTAACAGTGCATGGTAAAGAGTTGCACCAGTTTTGGGTTAACTACTTTACTACTACTCAAAGACGTCCAGGGGGGGGGGGTCACCTCCAAATTTTTTTTCATTTTACACCCCCCCCACCCCCAAAGAAAATTACAAAATCCCTAACAAAAAAAAATTAATAAAATTAAAAATTTTACCCGTGGGTAAATTTTTTTTTGGGGGAATTTACCCCTGCCAACAGATTTCAGGGGGGGTAATCCCCCCCCCCCCCAAGTAAATTTTACCCCCAGGGTAAATTTATTTTTTTTTTTATTTTTTGGGGGGGGGGGGGGGTAAAAAAATTTGCAGCGCGCTCTACGCGCCAAATTAATTTCCCCCCCCCCCTCCAAAAAAAAAACTTGGATGCCCCTGCTACTTTAACTAAGTATATTGCCCAACACCTGACAGCTGCAGTAGGAACCATTTTTAACGTTTAAAGTCATGACGCGGAGTCGGGCCGAGATTCGAACCAATCACCTTACCGACAACAATCGAATGCGCAACGTGTGACGCCACAGTCGCGAGTTTGCTTTTTGATTTACCTGACTTTGTTCTAAGGATCTAATTGCTCTCGAGGCTTCTAACATTGCAGCATTTTCTTCAGATTCCTTTACATTCATTTATGTTTATATTAGCCCTGACTTTCATAGAATCCTCTCGCCTCTAGGGGCACTTGATATAGGGGGTGGGGAGGAAGGACCTACTTTTAATTTTAAATTAAAAATATTATATCCCCCACACCCCAACGACGAGACCCCTCTGAAACTTGTTTCTAAATACTATGCTATTTCATTTTTAAGTTCTTTTGACTTTAAACGACCCTTTTTTAACAAACAAGAAGTTAATTTTTAAAAGCTGTCAATTTTTTCAAAGCTGGTGGTCGTATGAAGAAATACGACCTAGCACTTGCAAAGCCATGTTTAACAAACGTTTTTTACCTTAACGTTTTCTTGATTTTCTTCTCCTGAGTTAATTCCCATCATTGGCCTCATTCTATCATTACTAAAAATACAACATTTATTATATGTCCCAAATATCATGCAATTCCGCATGGGAGGGTGGTGGTACCCTACTCCAAATAAACCTTCCCACGACCTACGCTGAAAAGGATAGCAGTATCGATTCAGCGCAGTTAGCGAGAACTTTAGTTATACCAAGGCAGACAGACATTATGTTACTTTTATTCTTGATAATCTTATTGAATACACCCTTTCAATACAAAATGTTGCTTATTCCTTCCAAACCCTACTAAGACTTACTTCTGTTCGGCTTTCCTAACCCTTATCTATAATACAAAGTAGAACGATGTCTGTCTGTTTATCTGTCTGTTTGTTTGTTTGTAGCGAAGGATCTCGCTAACCGCTGAACCGATCGGGTTCTCCTTTACAGGGTAGCTTCTCATAGGTCCCGGGAAGGTTTATAACTATTTTCTTGGGGGGGGGGGGGTGGGACACCTTCAACCCCCCTAAAAATTAAAATAACCCCCCACCCCAAAAAAAAAAAAATTTTTTCTTTTTAAAACTAAAATTAGGTAATATAGTAGGGGTCGACTACCCCCCCCCCCAATTTTTTTTAATTTTTCTTTTAAATCTAAAATACGAAAAATTAGTTTGATCAAATCTCTTCGGGCAAAGCCCCTAGAGGCTAGGGGCGAAGCCGCTAGTTTAACATAACCTAACAAAATCTTTTTAAACATTCAGTTTTGTGTCCATTTTAATACAATTAAAATTAGCTTTATTTCTTATAAATAAAACTGTTAACAAACCTGACATCCTCTCTTAGTCCCAGTCTTAGTTTGATGCTTGGCTTAGGAGAGGGCGTGAAAGATCGTCTTCTGGAAGGAATATTAGATCAATTTTAAGAACAGAATTAAAGGGAACTATGCATGAACGAGAGCAATTGTTATTTAGCACATTCCATCAGAGACGCTCAGCATTTTTTGGTAAATATACTATATTTCTGTTAAATCTAGTTTATTAGTTATATCATCGAGAGAACAAAATATCAACACAAATTTATAGAGGGAAAAAAATCAAAATGATGCTAGATTTTTGACTGAATAGTATCAAATGCTTTGTTGAGTTCAAAATGTATTTAAATTAAAGCAACCATAAATGCTTTTAAGACAGAAGTACATTTTTTAGAAATTATCACCCCTTTTGATAGATAAATGAAATACGCCATAAAAGTTTGCTTTTGGGTTTAAGTATTTAATGATTTATGATCACGATGCTTTATCAAACTTATTTTAAATTTTTCATGGAAAACCTAAAATCATTGTTCATTTAGCTCAATTAACAGAAACCGAAGTTCACTAAAAAAATGTCTAACATCATAACTAATAGCTGAGCTTAACTACATTTGCTCTCGTTCCTACATAGTCCCCTTAGACCTATTAACTTGTAACAGTACACATTAAATCTTTTATCAAACAAGGATAGTTTAGTGAGAAGCAAAAGGATAACAAACCAATATGTATTAAATAAACATTAGGTGATATAGTAAGAAAAATTGTTAATAAAGATGTAATGTTGAAAGCAAAATTAATTGTTAAAATTATAAAATTTTCGATTTAACTCCTTATTTGCATGTTTTATTTAACTTTAGGTCATATCAGGTTTTGTTACCGCAGGTATATGCCGCGCTTCCTTTAGGGGTTAGGCTTATAAAACCCCATCCAGGGGTGTATATTATGCACAAGATTTATTTTTTTTCCCCCTGCTACAAATTTTTATTTCTTTTTCCCCCCCCTAGTTTTTTCTCACCAAGTAGGGGGGGGGGGGGGGGGGGGGGAAATGGAAAAATATTCAAAGAACTCTATATTTTATTTATTTTATCCCTCCTACCACACATTTTTTTAGTTTTTTTTCACCAAGGAGGGGGGGGGGAAATGGAAAAAATGTTTTCAGTTTTCTTAATTTTTACATTTTTTCCCCTCCAACTACTTATATTTTATTTCACCCCCCCCCCCCCCTGAGCAGGGGATCCCATGTAGAATATACACCCCTGACCCCATCCCTCCCATCCTTGTTTTCCATTTATTTATAACAAATGGGGATAGGAGGTTCTGTTCTTGACGAGGAACTTTCATATCTTTTTCTGGATTATACCTGTGTTTGATGAGAGTAGGTGAAGTGTCCCTGGTTGTGGTTGTGCTGGTCCTGGAACCTCCAGAAGAGCAATGTTGGATCAGCCTCCTAGCATCTGTCTCATACTAAACAATAATGAATGCTTGCAGGTGTTATCTCTATTTTTTTTTATCTATTTTACTTTATCTTTAATTTTAAGGCAGGGGTGTATATTCTGCACAAGATTTATTTTTTTCCCCACCTACAAATTTCTTTATTTTTTTCCCCCCCTAGTTTTTTCTCACCAAGTAGGGGGGGAAATGGAAAAATATTTAAAGAAATCTATATTTTATTTATTTTATCCCTCCTACCACACATTCTTTTAGTTTTATTTACCAAGGAGGGGGGGAAATGGAAAAAATGTTTTCAGTTTTCTAAATTTTTACATTTTTTTCCCTCCAACCACTAATTTTTTATTTCCCCCCCCCCCCCCTGAGCCGGGGATCCCATGTAGAATATACACCCCTGTTTTAAGGTGAAGGACAAAATTATGTAGCTTACGCTCACTACCTATAGGATATTGGGTAAATTAATATCCTACCCACCAACCCTTCGATTGCACAACCTTTGTCTAGGTCCTAACAGTTTATGTTAATGAGTTGCATCCTGTTTAAGAGCCTAGATATTAAGATAATCCTCCCCTTGCTCTCACTTTTAGAGTCACGTGCCTGACCCTCATTAACATCTTTAGAATTACGCCAAGTGGCCATGACTCAAACCTGATACCTAGCCGACAACAAGAAGGCACGCTAAGACTGAAACTCTTGTTGGTAAGCAAAGCAATTGTATAATTGTGGCTTTTTTATTAATACCTTCAACTTTATACGTCAATCTTTGATTGTTTTAATCAAAGAAATTATTACCTTTTCAGCGAAATTGTTTGATATAGCTTGAAACATTTCATCTTCAGACAAGTCAGCTGGTCCAGGCTTAAAACCACCAAGAGAATGGATTTCCTAAATATAAACTATTCAAGCAACCACCAGGTACCATAAAACTAAATACTTTCAACTTCAATTTATAGACTATTAATATAAACTTAAAATGTACATTTGTATAAGAGTTAAAATTATATTTTATCTTCTTTGTCATCTGGAAGGGTGTTACAAAAGGCCTCCATACTCCTTCCAAATAGACAATACTCTAATTACCTTAAAATGTTGAGTCAAATAGACTTGGGATCCAAACAGCAGCCCATCACAACCTCGGCATTCGAACATAATATTGGCCTCAAGGTCCCTCTTCTTCACCAGGGGATGTTCCTGTTTAACATTAACTTTGTATTCATCAATGAATTAACAGAGATTTGAAATTTTTTCAAGTTTGACTAACATTTATGATTTATTACAACGATCCTGTAATTCCTTACTTTTTGTGATACAAACACTTGATAATGATTTTAACCAACCATGCTTAAGTTAAATAAATATTATGTAAAGTTATTAGGGAAGGAAGTTAAGAGCACTTCCTGTAATCTTGAATTGTGGAGCACTTATATATTTATCATAACAATGAACTACACGGATGTAGATGAATGCAAACATATATTATATTCAAGGTTTATTTTTAAATAAAAATGATCAAAATACAGTAAAGATATAGTTTAGACATTAATACGTAAATGGCATCACTGGAACATGCCACCCATCTGTACAAGTATAATGATGTATGTCAGTAGTGTTCCTGTCAGGGAAACTAATAGTCCTTTGTTGACATCATAAAATCCTTCAGCAGATAGAGACCCTACTTTTTCAAATTTCTTGATGTAGGATAGAAGTCTTGGTCTACATTCTTCTGGAACACTTTCATACTTTGTCCTATATAATAATACCTTTAAAGAAAAATCATTTAAATCTTTTTGTCATATTAGGCATAAAAGAACAAGTATATTGAAATGAGTCATTTAGTGACACTCCTAGAGTAAAATTATCATAAATAAAAATGGGAAGGTGTGAGTACTTTATTTTGAAACCAACATAAAGAAATTCATCCAAAAAAAAATGTGCAGCACTGGGATTTTAACTGACAGTTAAATTAATAAGGTATGAGAAGCTATATCCATTAGAAACATTCTGAGTGAAGAGGGAGGGGAGTCATCAGAGAATTAAATCAGTCCAGCGGTTAGCAAGATTTAAAGCTAAAGACAGACACATAAAAATCCTGTTCTTTTATTCATGGATAATAATAAACTTAGAGGAAATAAAAATTACCACATATTATCAATCAGCATATGTCTCATCTGATCAGTGTCCTCAGCTGCCAATCCAAGGTAAACAATTATCAAAAGAAGAAAAGTACACCATATTACGTAACAAACTGAGGACAACCGAGATACCATTCCCATCATTTGTATTGTAACAAAGACAAAAAAGATAACTTGTACAGTTTCAAGAGTGAATATTAAGAATAAACCAAAACTAACAGAGTCCTTAAATTTAGAATAATTTTCCAATTGTATCCTGAATACTTCTAAGCAATCGTAATGGTCTTTGAAGTCTGGAACTGAATCAGATGCTTTCTTCATTTTGATTTTGCAAACAGACACACAGCATCCAAAGAAAAATAGATAGCAAATTACAAGGCACTGAGAACATAAAAAGTACACAATGTTGAGAATTGAAGAAGTTATGTTTATCCAAGAAGTAAACATTTCATCAATAGATAAAGATTCTGTAGTGAATACCACCAAACAAGTGATACCAATAACAAATATACTTAAAAGCAGCTTTTTCCAAGCAGGCTCTGAAAATTGGAATATAGAGGAGGTTATATCATAGAAAATATAGTTAATATTTAGTGTTATAGATGGTTGTCAATTTTAAAGAAGAAAAATAATGGGGTAATTTTTATAGATCCATAAGGAGAGCAAAAATGGGATTAATTCTATGATTATTGCTTTTCTTTTGAGGAAAGTTCTTGAATGCCATACGAAACAAGTGATTTTAGCACAGTTTATATCATGTTTTTTTATCAAATAAAAATTGAATTTGAATAGGTAGTGCTGAAAAACATTTTCATAGGATTTACTTATAATAATTCAACTATGGTTACATTAGGCCTTCAAATGCTTCAAAATTATAGATACTGTTACCTCCAACAATTGGATCATTTAGCATGGTTGGGAAATTTTTCTGAAGTAGGTAATTTAGAAGAGGGCATATTGTTCCAATAAAAACAAATGACAAGTCAGTGGTTAATACGATGACATTTAGACTCATAGAGTTGTCGGGATTCAAAACTACATTTTTTACATAATAGGCAAACCATGCAGTAACATTGACAACCACAACAAAGATGCTTATCACGACAAGCTGTAGCAATGATGTTGGAATCACACCAATAGCACTCAGAATATTTAAAATTATCTGATAGAAGTTAAATTTCATTTTTGGTGTTGCTTTACGTAAAGGGTACATGTGACTAATAGAAACTTGATAATTAAACCTTGTACAAAATAAATATTTGAATAACACAGTGAAGCAGCTATGCAAACTGAGAAATTAATAACATTATTTGTCAAGTACCTGCAAAGCAAGCAATCATATACAGCAATTAAAAGTTTTAAAATTTCAGTAGCAAAAATTAACAATTAAAAATTTTATATAATATTTACCGTTCCCAAAAGTCATGATTACGCAAAGTCGCCCTAATTTGACCACCCTTTTTTTGCTAGTCAGTCTATAATAGTAAGTAATTTAACGAATACGTGAAGAACAATTAAGTCAGGTGTATCAAGTAAAGTAAATCAAAATCAAGAACTGAGATAGCAATGTGTTTTTAAATCCTTATACTAAAGTAACAGGATGTCTGTGTATCTGTACCGAAGGATCTCGCTAACCGCTGAACCGATCAGGTTCTCCTTAACAAGGTAGCTTCTCATAGGTCCCGGGAAGGTTTATAACTATTTTCTTGGGGGGTGGGACACCCCCAACCAGGGGTGTATATTCTGCATGGGATCCCCGGCTAAGGGGGGGGGAATAAAAAATAAGTGGTTGGAGGGAAAAAAAATGTAAAAATTTAGAAAACTGAAAACATTTTTTCCATTTCGCCCCCCTCCTTGGTTAAAAAAAACTAAAAAATGTGTGGTAGGAGGGATAATATAAATAAAATATAGAGTTCTTTAAATATTTTTCTATTTCCCCCCCCCCTACTTTTTAAGAAAAATCTAGGGGGGAAAAAAAAAAAAAATTTTGTAGCAGGGGAAAAAAAATAAATCTTGTGCAGAATATACACCCCTGCCCCCAACCCCCCAAAAAATTAAAAATCCTCCCCCCCAAAAAAAAAAATTTAAATTTTTTTAACTAGTTTTTTCGCCCCCCCCCCACCAAAAAAAATTTTTTGTTTACTTTTTCTTTTAAAATGTAAAATAAGAAATTGGGTTTATTAAATTTGACTCTCTCCACCTTAAGTGCCCCTAGAGGCCTCTAGGGGCGTAGCCGCTAGTTCATGAATATTTTATTACAAGGTTCTGGGTCGTAATTAAAAAAATGTCAGTAGGTAATATTTAAGAAAATATTTTCACCTGTTGAAAATGTTCTTCCAGTGCAGTTTTATCTTGACCCAGCCAGTACAAGTCACATAATCTGAATAGGCAACAAAAAAGGTTAAAAAGACGGACTAGCTTGTATATTTAATGTTTATCTGTAATTCTAATTTTAACTTATCTATTGTACCTATTGTTGTCTCGTTACCCATACCAAATTAAATATAAACACCGCAACGAGTCAGCTTTTAGATTTTTTTTTTAAGGTATTAATTTTTTGGGGGGAAAGGTATCTATATCATATTATTATAGGCAAGAAAGTCAAAGCTTTTTTAATACTTTTTGTGGGTACACACTTTTGATAATATTTCTTTTTTTTCTTTAATTATAAGAAAACAAAATAATGCATGGATTTCCAATAACAAACATAGTTAAAGGATTACCAAACATAACCAAACATATTCATTCTAAAAAGTGAAAAAAACATTTAATGTATATTTTCTAGTTTTAACAATATTTTACTGCACCTAACTTTTTAAAGCAGAGACTTTTTTTCTGCAACCTACTGTTCAATATAACATGCTCAAACCAACGTAGAAAATACACTTCAATGAATCAAGAATATAGAGTAAGAACAGTAATTAGAAAATGATTCCATCTCCCCCTACCCTTTCACAACAATTTTCAGCTACTTTTCATTCCATTATACTGTCTTTCTCAGTGACACTAATGCAATTGTCCTCTCTTAATGGCTACAATCACCTGCAGGTCAACTTCTTGAGGTCGGCGGGCAGAATCATCAAGCCATGCTTGGCCAACAGATGGGGAGACACAAACCCTGATTGGCCGGTCAACTTATGCAGAGGGTCAAGCTCTTTCCTACAAGTTTTAGTAACATAGTTACACTATATAATAGGTTATTCTGAAAATCTGTCAACTATTTTGACAGTATTGCAGCTACTTGACAAGCTTTAAAAGAAAAGTAAAAAAAACGGAGTGACAAAGTAGGGTATAAAATAAATGCCTATTAATCATTCAAAGAAATATCAGAATCCAATTTCACATTTAGGTCAAGAAAATAAAATGTGCTAATAAAAATCAATGAACAAATATTGACTTCCAAAAAAAGTGAGATGTAAAATAGATGCTTGATGGTCATAAAAATCTTAACACATAAAATGAAATGATTGAAAAGACAAACGGTCAAAACGAAATTTAAAACTAAAAATAAATTAGCATTTTGTCCTAGGAATCTTCACCAAAAATTCATTTATAAATTCTTAATAGCCATACAGACGGACGGACAAAGTAACTTTTAAGGGTAGCATCGCTACTAAAATCAAACCTGTGCTTAGTGTTGATGTGATCTACAATCTTAGCTAAATCCATGAGGCGGATAAAACAGCTTTCAGAGGCGTTGCAAACAAAACTTGCTCCTCTGAACATTGCAAAATAAATGGTTTGGTTTCATACTTCCATGGACTTTTATCCCAGGTGCGAGGGGACATTGGGCTGTAAACTACACGGGTACAAAGTTTTATTACATAGAATATAATCACTTAGTTTAAAAACTTTGGGTACTTTTATTTAAATTTAAAAGGTAGGATCCCAAACAAGTAGTGTGCAAACTTTCCAACCAACAATTTTAATCTACAGAAGGTGTAATTTTGTTAATCATCATTAGAGATATTTATCAATCTTAATCGAAGGTTTTAATCATACCAATTTATTTTTTATGCTTTACATTTGAAAAACCTAATAGTGACAATTTTTGAGAAAAAAAATTAATCTATTAAAAAAACTATATTTTGCATGTATTTTTTCCTGTGTGTATCTTTAATATGTGACTTGAGTTGTGGAAACCAAATACGCTGAGGACAAAACAAACAGCGGGCCTAAATATTAATGCACTTTTAATCAATGTGTGGTCCTTTCCCACAAAGTGTCTGTTGTGCACTGATATCTCCCAAACTTCCTCTTTTTAAAATATATTAAAAATAAGAGGTTGTGTGGGGTAATTTTCCATCCTTTACCTAACCCTGCGGGGCTAACCAGTACCTAATATAATCTAACCTAAATTGAAAAGGCAAAATATAGCAACCACTCACTTTTTTTCCAAAAAAGAGGGGGGGGGGGGGTCGAATTTTCCAATTTAAATTTTAGCAAAGGAGTTTCCAAAGTTAATTACCTAATACATTTAACAATCTCTTCATTATAAAATAAAATATTTTAAAGTTTTATTATAATTAAATTCTTTCGAGTGAGTTATTTTACCTTCTTATCATTTCTGATGTGTTTATACATAAACTTGTGAAGGTTCCAATCATGAGTATATGCTTCACAGGCATAGCAGTAGGCACTCAGCTCAACAGGTGCTGGCGTCACTTTTCTTGACTAAAAATACAGTAATTCAAGACCAAAACCACTAGCACAAAACTCAACGGGTGCTGACGTCATTAGAACAAGGAGCGTTTCGTCGTATTTTCATTTTACAGTAGCTTTTGATTGGTTAGGTTATGTTAGGTTTCGTTATTGCCTCGCAAGGTTAGGCAATTGGCCCCGCAGGGGTTAGAAAAAGAAGAAAATAAGACGAAACACCCCTTAAAAGACCTAGTCACGAAAGGGACTATACCCCAAATATTTAGCTTAGCAGTGGGTAATTCAGTTACAAATATGAAATACACAGGCTCTAAAATGATTTTCCTTGGGAATAACATAAACGATTCCTAAACATATCATTAAGAACTAAGCATCTATCAATTCAAATACACAGCTCAACGGTTTCTGGTGTCAATTTATTTCACAAAATATTTAATTTAAAAATGCAAAGGAAATTCCAATCATGGAATATTTGCTTTAGGTATGCATTAAACACAACGATTACTCATTAATTAAGAAATGTTAATCTGACTGTTACTAGACCACATATATAGAGAGAAAATACTGTTTTATGCTAAATTCGGGTTAGGTTTTTAAAGTAGAAGCAAAAAAAAATAATTTTCTTCAAAGATCACAGCGAAGGTAATCTCCTATTTCATGAATGATTTATTGCCATAGCAATAAAAACTCAATTTTAATTCAATTGACATTAAAATTATAAAATATTATTATAACTTGTGCTTGGGAGAAATATGACTTCACAAGTAAATTGTTGTTCAACTAATAGGTTATCTAATACATAAAAATTGCATTGTAAATTACAATAGCGCACAAAATTTCATAACAACGATGGTTAAAAAACTTTTGATGAATTTTGATGTTTGTTCCAAACTATCAGTGTGAAAGTTTTCCATCTATCATTTTAATTCACAGAAGGGGTAATTTTGTTTGTCATCAATGTATATCAATTTATCACCAATTGTCTTATCCCTAAAAATTTATTTACCTCTTTCTTATCCTTCTTCTTCTTTTTCTTCTTATGTTTGCTATGGTGCTTCTCTGATCTACGAGACTTTCTTCTTTTCCTTTATACAACAATTGGAGTGTACCCCTCTTTTAAAATTAAATGGGTATTTTTAGTGACTTTATCTCCAAATAACATAAAACCTTCCCTAGATAAATGTAACACGTCCCTGAAAATTACTGGATCTGTTAGTCTAACGGACAGACAAACATTTCCGTTATTTGATATATAGGATTTATAAAGAAAGCAGATCAAACAACATAATTTTTGATAAACTAAATAAGTAAGGCATGACATCATGTCCTTATCCTAGATAGGACTATCCTATCATATAAAGTAGTAAGCCTTTTATTTGCCTGTAGCGAAGGATCTCTCTAACCGCTGGACCGATATGGTTCTCATTTACAGTGAAGCTCCAGCGAAGGTTTTAAACTATTTTGGCAGAGGATATCTCCACTCTACCAAACACCGCCCTCCACCCCCCAAAAAAATACAAAAAAAGGGGGATGGCTTCGAATCTCCCCTTCCACTATCTTAAGTGCTCCTAGAGGCTTCTAGGAGGCGTAGCCACTAGTGATTAATATAAAGCACTGTTTGTGTGTATTTGTCCAGTAAAATAACGAATATTAGTAAACCGATAGAATACAAGTTAAGGAAAGCTTTTAACTGTTTAGCGTCAGCTTATAAGAATTTATACGAAGGGGGGGGGGGGGGAGGTTACATCCTTAACAAAATTCAAAAGAATAGCCTATAAAAAGCGATTAACACCCTCTATCAAGGAAAATAAAAAAGTAGATAAGTATTTTTTTTTTCCATATTACTAGGTAGTCCCTGCCAGAAACCCCTCACGAAATATAACCTAACCTAACCTAACCTAAAGTATTAGCTCCCCTCCCCCCCTCCACTCCCCTATTTTCTAATAACTTCAAAGTAAGAGGAAGAGGGTCGATGTATCTGTGTTCAAGAGGATACTTTTTATGATAGCCCCTATCTCTGGAGATGCGATCCTCAATTTTCAAATTCTTTGAACGTACATATAAGACTTTTACAGAAATGCTTCGCATCCAAACTATCTATCTATGCTTGATATAAAGTTAACACTATATAGAGTAGAATCTGAATATTTGATTGATGTGCCCCGCAATTATCAAGTAGTGCTCAGGCACAAGACACAATTACTTTAGCTAGGCCCAAGGCATTATTTGTATCCTTTTATGCATTCATAGGCCTATCTCTACCTATATAACACCATATATGGGTAACGCTAGCCTATTCATGGTAATTTGTATGTGATTTGTTAATATTATATGTTTATTAAAGACATTATGTTTATTGTTAAAGTAACCATGTAACCAATCAGTACAAATATGTATGCCTACAACCATGTCTGATTTACGTCACAAATTAACATACAGACATTTAATTGCACAGACAAACACTAAGATCCTGGTTCAAAGCTGATGTTATAGCATGTACCTCTTAAAATAAGTTAGTTATTCATTGACTCTTCTACCATTAACTTCTCTTCTGGCTTTAAAAGGTAATGACTTAGTTGTTTGGCATGCATTGTAGTTTAAATTTAGGACCCTTAGTACTTAGCATGAATTGAGCTTAGGCCTTATGTTAGAATTCTAACACTTAGCACAATTCACTGCTTGGGACTTAGGGCACTTTTCTGTCCCACACTACTTATGATTTTAACACTTATCCTATAAATATTTTCATACTTAACTTATGCACTTGTAATATAAATACACTTTATAAAAACATTTTCCTTCCTTAATACTTAATATACTTATATAATTCCAATCGAATATCAAAACCAACCATTTATTCTTAGATTAAAGCAATATAATACTTCGCGTGGGTCTTTTGTTGAGCTTCCACCAGCTCAACCAAATTCGTATTATACTTGTGGGAATAGAGGGTTAAGCATTCTAAATAAACGAACCGACGATGAGAATGTCTATGTGTATTGCAGTAAAAGTAGGTTTTTAGTAGTACTCATAGAAGAGCGGTCTCCATACCTAAACTTGGACAAACGCCCCATTCGCACTCACATCTCTATAAATCTATAATAACAGTTACTTTTTAGAACAATCTTACTTGGTAGAAACTTCAACGCTCGAATCACTGGACTCTGAATGTCGACGATGTTTACTAGATTTCTTTCGCTTCTTTTTCTTTCCCTAAAATAAAACAAATTTTATATTTTGCATGACTTGTATGACTGAAAGGCTTGGGTATTTCAATGAACCAAATATTTTTTACGAATCGGTGGATGTATTAGTTTTATTACAGCGTTATTTTATTCGTTAGCTCTAAACCATTGAGTACTTATTAGGGTTAGCAATCCGAATCCGGAATTTGCCCAGTTTTTTAATCCAGAATCTGAATCCGGAACCCACCCCGCTTTGAAGGCGGAGATTACCCCCCCCCCCCATTTCTCCCCACCTACACCACCAAGTGGAGAGATCAGAAAATATGTCAAAACGCAGCTTTAGATTCTTCCCAGTACCCGGTATAATTTAATTCTTTAATTTTTAAAAGCGAAGCTTTTCTATAATTAGGGTCGGTCCGTCCGTACGTCCGTAACGGATAGCTTTTTCCGTTAATTTAGGCATGTTAGAATTGTCCTATCGATTTTAAAATTTGCATGGTGATTCCTTTAGTAATTAAGTACGATTTAGAAAGCGTAGCAACTCTATAATCATGACAAGAATGTCCGTATGTCCATTTTAAACATATTTTTTTTTTTTTAACAACAAATTTTTATGTGATCTAATTGTGATCTAATTGATCTGATTTTTGGTATGTTGATTCCTGGGACAACAAAGTATAATGTTATAAGCGAAGCAACTCTATAATCAAGTCATAAAATTGTACGTATGACCATAAACATTATCCTGTATCAAGCAGTTTTTCAACAAATTTACTTACAATTTTGCTTTGACTCTTATAATTTTATATTATGATAATTTAATTAAGTTCTAACACAAAACAAGTGTTAATGTCCGTTTGTCCTACCGTTTCAGTGCTTCGCTTTTATGGATGTTGTCATCCTTGTTTTTTAAGTCTTTAAAAATATTAATAGAATCTGTGGAGAATCAGTTTTATTTTTGAACGGATTCATGCAAGAATCCGAATTTAGTCCAAAAATTAGACGGATTGCCATTCCTAGTACTTATAATATTCAATTTTACTTGGTTCCAAACAGAAACTAGTAGTGTATAAACTTTTCGACCATTAATATTTATATAATAGAAGGATTTATTTTGTTTATCATAATTGAGGATCACCATCAATTAAAAATCCATTGTTTAAGATCCCTGGGTTAATGTTACCTTTCCATCTTCCGGAGCTATTTCATGTTGATTATCATCCTTGTCCTTGCTATCACTGTCATGCTTATTACAGGATTTTCTATCATCAACACTGGAAGATTTTCTTTTGGAAGTTCCAGTTTTGTAATCATTTTCATGTACAGCTTTTACCACTCTTGTTGCATTTTCTTCAACCTTAAATATTGTTAAAGTGTTCACGAAGCTGGAAAAAAGTAGATATATGTCACTGATTAATGTTTTTTAAGAGTACTATTTTGAGAATTAAGTCTTAAATACTTCCCATTTAAAAATAAATCAAACTTTAAAAAAACGAATTTATTCCCTTGAAAACATCGTTGTATTTTGTGTTTTATTATACATATCTAAAAACCTATCAAAATCGACAAATAACAATCTTTTAGTTGAAGTTTACTTGCAAATTTATAGTAAAATAAATGCTTTTGTTACATACCCTATTAAACTAACCAAAAAATGTTGAAATTGTAATCTACGGATAGATTAAAAATTTTCTTCCGATGGTCACAGAAACAAAGCCATATATGGTAAAGAATATGGTACCTGGATTTTCATTTTTCCCTTTATTAAAAAATTTATATGAATATCTACATATCTACATGGCTTTAGATATGTGACATTAAAAATCATTTGAAATCAGTTAATTGCTTTGTATATGTATGATAAAATGTAATATAACAGGATACATACAGGCAATTGATAATATTATAATTGAAACTATAAAATTAAGCTATTCTCGGGACCATCAATAATGTATCATCTTATTTAACGTCTATCTCAAAAAATGCATATCTCAGAAAATGCTTTTCTAAAAAAACATTTTAAAAAGCAAAGCATTGTTTTATATCTAGCAATCAATATATTAATAAGAATATATTTTGATATCATTAATATGACTTAATTATATTCATTTTGTATAAAGACACATTCATTTATTAAAAATTGTTAAGATAAAGTCCAAGCTTTTTATCTCTAACTAGTGGGTACGCCCCTAGAGGCCTCTGGTGGCACTTTAAATGTTTTTTTTTTATATTTAAAATATGTCTATGTTGTGTTTGACATTTATGTTTCATTGAATGCTCTTTGTTAAATCAAGAAACATAATTTTTTTTGATTTCTTGTGATTTCTCTTAGGAAGGTGGTGGTACCCTCCCCCAAAATAGTTATAAATCTTCCCAGGACCTATAAGAATCTACCATGTTAAGGAGAACCTGATCGGTTCAGCAGTTAGCGAGATCCTTTGGTACAAATATACAGACACACAAACATCCTGTTACTAATAAAGTAACAGGATGTTTGTCTGTGGGTTTGTACTCTCTTTTGGAATCATACTGCAGAGCTAAAAATACAAATAGGCCCCCACATAATTGGGGGATTTTAAAGTTTTATTATCAATTGAGAAAGTTTTTACAGATATCGAGGTTTTATTTTATTTTGGGGTAAAATGCTTGCTTGGATTATATTTAATTAATTAATTAAAATTTATAGAAGATATTTAAAAGAAACAAACTTTAAAATGTGAATTAATTAAAGGTTTTGCTATAAGTGTTTTCTAAGATAGGCGTTTTTTGAGTACAGCAGGTTGAATTAAACACACACACACATACACACAGACAGAGTACGGACACCACAGAACTTGATTGTATTAAAGTTTATTCTTCAAAACATGGAATAGGATAAAGAGCATACAAATTCTATTCTTTTAATAAATCTGTTATATATGGATGTACAATAATTGATGTAAGGCTTTTATTTTAATACTGTTAAACAAAATTACGTAAAGATGGTTCCTGAGATCCTGAAATCAAGTCAATTAATATATACAAAAAAGGGAATAAAATAACATGTCTTTTCAGTTATGGGAATACAATTATTTACTTATTATAGTTATTGAAATTGTCCTATATTGGTCCAAACTTATAACTTAAAATACACTGAAGGGACTGCAACTTTTACAATATTAAAAAATGTTTGGTTTCTATATTTCAACTTAACAAAATCCGTTGGTACCATTTGTACTATGACAGGTAAGTGAGGGGACGAAGAAAGAAAGAGGGCAACGCAAACGGCTAATATAAGTTGGGTTTATAAACAAAATCTGTATGATTATAAATCAATAAATTAATAAACTTGTTTAACCAATTTGTCGAGATTTTACATAATATCACCAGGGACGTCCTAGGGGGTGGAATATAAAGGGGTAGGCATCCCCAAAATTTTTAATTTTTACCCCCGTTAAAATAAAAAAGCTTAGACGTCACTAACTCTATGACATAAAGATTTCTCCCCCCAAAATGAACTTGGTGGTGCTGTAGGCATCCCAGAAATTGTAGTTTTTAATTCTTCCCCCCCCCCCCCCATTAAAAATGATTGGACGTCCTTGAAAAGCATGATCTATGATCAAGATTTTCAATGATTAACAACCTTTTTGTTTCAAAGACCCAACTCTGTTTGAATGAAACAGTCATATTACTGGATAAAAATTAATTAAAATCAACTTATATATTATCCAGATTTTATTTAATTGACGACGTTTTCGTTTTAAATCCCCAACTCTGTTGAATGAAACAGACAACTACTTAAAATAATGGGCCCTGAATGTTTATTTTATATGGATTTTTCATTTAAATAATGTTTAGTTGAAACTTATGTATATTGATTGTAGGAATATGAATTTAAGGCTTTAAAAAAAATTAAATAAAAAACAAAATTTGGAATATCTAGGGTTTAAATATAGGCAGGTATTTAGAAAAAATTTACTCTTTTCCGATAATTGGGAGAAAAAAAAGATTGCTTTTGTTTGTGGAAAACCTTTAGTAAGACTGCTAATTTTTTTGCTAGATATGTATAGCAAATAATATTTGTTTATTCTTTTTGCCCAATTTTAATCTTAAATCATGTAATTTCTGAAGATTTCAACAATTTTTCATATGTTAGTGTACCTGCATAGATATATCAATATTTGGTAACTGATTTTACGATATTAATGCAGGTTTTATATTTAATTGTAAACCAAGTTTGAAAATTTATTTCAAAAGAGATGTAGTACAACAAAATTTTTGTAGTATAAATTTCGTTGTTTTTATGTGTAAGCAAAGAAAAGGGTGATTTTTCCTTAGTCTTATAAGTGCACAGATTGTTGTGGTATTTTCGTGAGAAGTGGATCTCGGCATCCTTAATTAATTTATTTCTAACTTAGTGGAATTTTTAAGGCATTATTCAATGAAAATTACTTAAAAAATAAAAAAAGGTAAATAAAAATGCAATTTGAAAAATTAGCTTCGCGATCACTTTAAGCATATTTAAATATAACGTTTAACCATAATGATATTTTTTTCTTTATAATAACTCATTTTTTACGTATTTTCTTTGATAAATATTTTATGGGATGGATTCTTGTGCTTATTAAGGACATAATTCATAAACCAAAACATTATTTCAAGTTTTATCTAGCTGTTTAAACTTCATTTATTTTGGAAATATAAACGTTTTAAAACCCTTCATCAGGCCATTTTGAGAGAGACTGAATTATTCCAAAACTGCAAATATATAAATAATTTAAAACAAAACTTACCTTTTCAGTATTAGCATTAAGATCAACTTCTTTTTTAGCCGCAGCAGCAGATTTATCAACGGCAATAGACTTAATCTTAGCAACCTCTTCAATTCTAGATTTCCTAGTCGATGTTGATCCTTTTCTTACAGGACTTTCAGTGGATGGTGAACGATTTTCTTTCTCAACACTTTTCTTGTCTTTCTTATTATTAGAAACGCTATCATTATTTGTATTGGTAACATCTTTTGGAGCTGTGTTTTCTACATCCTTTGATATCCAGAAGGAATTGGATTAATTATTTCAAGTATATTTTCTAATGAAATATCAGAATTTCTTACAGAAATTGGACATATTACATTTATTTCAGTGACAGATTACACCTACTTGCCTTCCAAAGCAGTACATATGCAGACTAAGGGTTCAATAACTTGTTTAAGTGCAAATTAGTAGGGGAAACCTATCTTAAGGTAATTTTAATATCGTTGGGGGGCAACATATAGTAAAATTGACGACCACATAATTTGCTACCCAAATATTATTTAAGATTTATTTCACTTGTAGATTATACCTTATACCTGATTCTAAATATTCTGCAAATTTTGATGACATGGGAAAACTTAAAAGTGGATTATCCACGAACCAGAGCAAGTGATTCTAAGCATCTTCCAGCATTGACCCATATTATTTTTTTAGTGAATATACTAGGTATATGTTTAATATTTGCTTTATCGACTAAAAAGTTAGGTTTCACCATGGTTTTATATGAAAAAACTTTGAAATGTAAATCAATTGTTAAAGCAATATCATCAAATGCTTTGTTGAGTTCAAAGGACAAAATAAAATAACACTGCAGAAAAGCATCTAATGTTGTAAATTGTAAAAGTACATTAAGGGGGGGTTTTTTAATGCAACCATCTCGTAATCAGTGAGCAAATGGCACTTAGAATTCGAATTTCGAGCTGAAATTTTGCATGGGTAATCCTTGGTAGGTCTATTATCCCTAAATCGAACAAAAAGTTGGAAAAGTAACGGCTGGCGGCTGCAGCTCAGCCGTTTAGCCGTTTTTGGCCTATTTTTAGGGCAAATTCATCATTATTTACGTAGGAATCAACTTTTTAAAACATAGTTTTGGTTTAATTCATATTAAATGATAGCAATAACCATTTTTTAAATTTCTAGTGCCAGCTGCTAAACGGCTAGAACCGGCTGAAAACGGCTGGGAGCGGCCAAGAGTATGAAGAGTAGATAGGGCTTGTGACGTCTCTAGGGGTAGGTTTTTATGGGTGCTGAGCTTAAAAATGCTACCAAAAATAGTGGCGGCCCATCCATGTGGCAGCTGGGTAACGGCAGCAGCTCAGCTGGGAGAGGCCAAGAGTAGAATGGGTACATAGGGCATGTGACATGTCCAGGCATAGGTTTTTATGGGTGCTGAGCTCAAAAATACTACCAAAAATAGTGATGGCCAATCCATGTGGCAGTTGAGTAATAACTGCTGCTCAGCTGCGAGCGGCCAAGAGTAGAATGAGTAGATAGGGCTTGTGACGTGTCTAGGGGTAGGTTTTTATGGGTGCTGAGCTCAAAAATGGTACCAAAAATAGTGGCGGCCAATACATATGGCAGCTGGGTAACAGCTGCTGCTCAGCTGCGAGCGGTCAAGAGTAGAATGAGTAGATGGGGCTTATGACGTGTCTAGGGGTAGGTTTTTATGGGCGCTGAGCTCAAAAATGCTACCAAAAATAGTGGCGGCAAAACTATATGGTATCTGAACAACAGCTGCAGCTCAGATGGGAGCGGCCAGGAGTAAAATGAGTACATAGGGCTTGTGACGTGTCTTGGGGTAAGTTTTTATGGGTACTGAGCTCAAAAATGCTCCCAAAAATAGTGGCGACCCATCCATATGGCAGCTGGGTAACGGCTGCAGCTCAGACACTATTTTTGGTAGCATTTTGAGCTCAGCACTCATAAAAAGACACATCACAAGCCCTATCTACTCATTCTACTCTTGGCCGCTTCTAGCTGAGCTGTAGCTGTTACTCAGCTGCTATATATGGATTGGTCGCCACTATTTTTAGTAGCATATTTGAGCTCAACACCCATAAAAACCTACCCTGAGACACGTCACAAGCTCTATCTACTCATTATACTCTTGGTGGCGCGCAGCTGAGCTGCAACTGTTACCCAGCTGCAATGTGGATGGGTCGCTACTATTTTTGGTACCATTTTTGAGCTCAGCACCCATGAAAACCTACCCTAGACACATCACAAGCCTTATCTACTCATTCTACTCTTGGCCACTCGCAGCTGAGCTGCAGCTGTTACTCAGCTGTCATATGGATGGGTCGCCACTATTTTTGGTAGCATTTTTGAGCTCAGCACCCATGAAAACCTACCCCTAGACATGTCACATGCCCTATGTACTCATTCTACTCTTGGCATCTACCAGCTGAGCTTCGGCACACCCCACCCGAAGGCTTGTTAGGTTAGAAAAAAAACCCGCAGAAACGGTTTACACAGGATGTACTGTGACCTTATGGTGAGTTCAGAACATGCTTTCACTAAATTGAATTAGTAGCTTCCCATAGTAGAAAATTTTAAAATTACTTTTGGTGATCAAATTTTACTTTTACTTTTAGAGTACCTTCACCTAACCTCCTTTATTGTCTTGTTTTGTCTTTCATGTTCATCATGCAAATTTGTTCACATTACAGTTAAATTGACAGATATTGGAGATTTCTAAAAAGGTCTCTAAAATTTTTATAGCTCTATTACTTTTTGAGATATCTTATTTCAAACTATTGCTGTAAAATTATCTTTTACACAGGAAAAAGGTGAAACATAAAATTAGATATTTTATAGAAAATTACAAATATCTTCATATAAATCACTCTATTATTGCTCCAAATTGACCAAATTGGACAGTTAAGGTACTTAAACTTATCTACATTCAATGGACAATCCAAATACATACTTTTTAAGACTATATAAGTCAACAGAAGGTTGCTAAAATGTAAAATTAAAGAAACAAATATAACTTAATTTTAATTAAAAATCACCTTTAAGGCATTTTTATAATGTAACAGGTGTTTTAAGGTACAAGAAACTCATATTTAATAATGATTTAATATTTTTTAAAAGTACAGTAATAGTTTAGAGTACCTAATGGTGTTCATTAACAACAAAAAAATTGCCTAAGAATAAATATTAAATTGTTTCTTTTAATATATTTAAGATCATCCAGGAAAGTGTCTTCGTTACTAAGTTTTCTTAGTTAAGGTGGCAAAAACAAATTTTTTTCATAAGGTTGTACTAAATTTAAAAAGCCAATCCACTATTCCTAAAAAAAAATACTAGAATTAGTAAATTACATTTTTAAACTGCTTGGAAATTCTAAAAATTCTAACCAAATTTTGGTTTATTTAGAATGATTATGTCTATTTTTCTTAAGATATGCTTCTATTTGTTCAAAATGTTAGATGATTGTGTTTTATTGGCTTTCTCATTACAAAGTAACAACTTTTTACACCATAACTTACCTTAAAATCCTTGCAAAAGTTGATTAAATTTCAAATTATTTTAAAAAACAAGAATTATTTTTTTCTTCAGCATGCTCCTATTGGCTAATGTAGTCTTAAAAGTATGTATTTGGATTGTCCATTAAATGTAGATAGGTTTAGGCACCTTAACTGTTTAATTTGGTCAATTAAAAGCAATATTAGAGATTTATATGAAAATACTTATAATTTTCTCTAAAATATCTTATTTTATGTTTCACCTTTTTGCTGTGTAAAAGATGATTTTACAG
The DNA here is from genome assembly GCF_053477335.1 of Acartia tonsa. Lineage (NCBI taxonomy): Eukaryota > Metazoa > Arthropoda > Copepoda > Calanoida > Acartiidae > Acartia > Acartia tonsa. Next base: position 12,758,895 of record NC_137269.1, read on the forward strand.
CAATACTTTGAAATAAGATATCTCAGAAAGTATTGGAGCAAGATAAATGTTAGAGACCTTTTTAGAAATCTCCAATATCTGTCAATTCAACCGTAATGTGAACAAATTTGCATCATGAATATGAAAGACATAACAAGATCATTAAGGAGGTTAGGTGAAGGTACTCTACACATAAAATTTGATCACCAAAAGTAATTTTAAAATTTTCTACTATGGGAAGCTACTAATTTAATTTAGGGAAAGCATGTTCTGAACTCACCATAAGGTCCCAGTACATCCTGTGTAAACCTTTTCCACGGTTTTTTTTTTCTAACCTAACACGCCATCGGGTGGGGTGTGTCGGCCGTTACCCAGCTGCCATATGGATGGGCTGCCACTATTTTTGGAACCATTTTTAAGCTCAGCACCCATAAAAACCTACCTCTAGACACGTCACAAGCCCTATCTAATCATTCTACTCTTAGCCGCTTGCAGCTGAGCAGCAGCTATTACTTAACTGCCATAGGGATTGGCCGAAACTATTTTTAGAAGCATTTTTGAGTACAGCACCCATAAAAACCTAATCCTGGACACGTCACATGCCTCATGTACTCATTCTACTCTTGGCCTATCTCGTCTGAGCTGCGGCTGTTACCCAGCTGAGCTGCGTCCATTACCCAGCTGCCATGTGGATGGGCCTCCATTATTTTTGTTAGCATTTTTGAGCTCAGCATCTATAAAAACCTACCCCTAGACACGTTACAAGCCCTATCTACTCATTCTACTCTTGGCCGCTCGCAGCTGAGCTGCAGCTGTTACCCAGCTGCCATATGGATTGGCCGTAACTATTTTTAGTAGCATTTTTGAGCTCAGCACCCAAAGAAACCTACCCCTAGACATGTCACAAGCCCTATCTACCCTTTATACTCTTTGCGGCTCCCAGCCGTTTTCAGCCGGTTCTAGCCGTTTAGCAGCTGGTACTAAAAATTTTAAAAAATGGTTATTGTTATCATTTAACATGAATTAAACCAGAAATATGTTTTAAAAAGTTGATTCCTACGTAATTAATGATGAATTTGCCCTAAAAATAGGCAAAAAACGGCTAAACGGCTGAGCTGCCAGCCGCCAGCCGTTACTTTTCCAACTTTTTGTTCGATTTAGGGAAAATAGACCTATCAAAGATTACTCATGCAAAATTTTAGATCGAAATTCGAATTCTAAGTGCCATTTGCTCACTGATTACGAGATGGTTGCATTAAAACCCCCCCCCCCCCTTAAACTGTTTACAAGTTACCAACCCTTTTCCTATATATATACATTTTTAATCACAATAATATACTTTTGTGTCAAAGCTTTTAAACAACAGTTTGAACTCATCATAACATTCGATGATATTGCACCTAACAATGCTTAACATTGCAAATTTTTTTTTCATATAAAACCATGGTGAAACCTAACTTTTTAGTCGATAAAGCAAATATTAAACATAAACCTACGTCATACTGTAAATAACATAAACATTATTGTATGATAATAATTATATTATTAAGGATACATCTGGTGAAGAATAACCTGATGAGGGCAACAGTGACGAGATAGGAGATGGTGACCATAATGAAACTGAGACTGAAATTGAAAGAAGATCTCTATAAAGAAACTTGTCACCAATCAATCAATCAACAAATTGCCTATCTATGTCTCATACAAATATGCCAAACATTTTAACCATAATGTATTTTATCAATAAGTTTCTCTAAATGGCTGAGATTATTTTATTCTTTTATCAAAAACATTTTATCATTATTTTATCAATTATGAAAATAAGTGTCTGAAGAATTTATACCAATTGAAAAATAATATATTAAAAGTCCAGATAATTTAAAGTCCTTATATTCCCTATTGTTTTTATGTTGCCTGGAGTGTCCCAAGTGATAATGTGATTGTTAATGATTATAAAACCTACGTGAACATTGACATTTATGGGTTACCTATAATTGTGAATATTCTGGAGGTGACTATTAGCATATGCAGCCACTTCATCTCTAGCGGACACTCCAGGCAAATGGCAAATATTTTCTAGAGTTTGGCCTGACGGGTTCTGTATACAAAATGGCATATTGAGACAGAGGCAAGACAGGTGAGCCACTTTATGCTAGTATAATAATATTTACTAAAAAAAATACTATGGGTCAATGCTGGAAGATGCTTAGAATCACTTGCTCTTGTTCTAGGATAGTCCTCTTTATCTCTTAATTCCCTTCAGGGACAAAGAAGGTATAAATTACAATTTTTGACATGTGATCACTTATTGACAAAATAATTACGTAACATATTCCCGTATGTGCAATATTACGAAAATTCAATACTTAATTTTTGTCGAATTTTAAACAAAAATGTATCAATTATTGTTTAAGAAATTATCATACTGAAATTAAAACATTTTTGTTCAAAATATGATAGCAAAAATTATTAGAGATTTTGCGTAATTGAATCTTATTCCAATCCGGGTTCCTTGGAACGATTGTTGTTAATCTCATCAGTTTTCTTTGCAATGGCAGCAACAGCAGTTGGACCAGTTTTGTTGTTGGTAACAGTGGCATTTGTATCCAATACATTTTCTGAGTTTTATTTATTTCTTTTTATGTTTGTAGCATGATAGGTATTTTTTAAAAGTCCCACTTTTTAAATCAACATTTAATAGATGTGCCCAGGGAAAAGGGAATGTGATTCTGACAAACAATTTCCCCTTAACCCCCTTCACTTTTTTCTCCCCTTCTTAACCACTTACATTTCAGTTACACCAAAAAGCAAGTTTTACTCCAACTTTATTTCAACAAAATATTTAATTTTCTGCAATTTTAAATGGAATTAATTGGCTGAATAGCAGCCCTAGGATGTGCCTTACAGCATTTAAAGAATGGCAGCATAAAATCATCCAAAGACGGAAATTTTAAAAAATATCTGAAAGCGTTCATTGGGACATAATTTTACTATCAATTTAACTTTGCATTTTAATTTTAAACAATAAAACAATAAAATGGAGGGACGAACCTATAAAATAGTTATAAACCTTCCATAGAACTATGGGAAGCTTACTGTAAACTATATCAGTTTATAAGTTAGAAAGATCCTAAGTTTCCCACACCAACATCCTGTTACTTTAATAAACCTAAGAATTATAAAAATAAAAAAATATATAAAATCCTGAGAGTGGCTGCAGAGTTCTCAATTTCTTTTCTCTTAGTATGAGTTGTCTCAAATCTTCACAGGAATCATCTCGAGACAAACATTTGTCCTCGATACCATGATCCTTTTAAATAATATTGTTTTAAGATATAGTTGAAAAAAGCTTGAAATAGGAAAAAGTTTAATTATAATTTAACAACAAAAAATTCCAAATGTCTCAGTGTGTGAAATTCTGTCTTTGTTAACTGGTGAAGAATAAGTAAAATAAATGCCAATCTTTATTCTTTAAACTATTCTGTTTTAGCCGTTCCCTTCAAACACTTTGTGCTTTTAATAGACAAAATAACCTTACTTCTTTATATAATAGGATGGCATTTCATTTATTCAAGAAGAATTCAGAGTTTCCCTCAGGAGCTACAAAAAAAAAATGTGGAATGGAAAAGTATTAAGGTCCACTTTTATTTATACGTTGCATTACCTTATTATTTGACGAGCGCTGATTACATTCGCGGGAATCATGATGACTGCGGCTATGCCGCTCGCTGCAGTCGTCAGAGTCATGACAAACATGGCCGCTAGATCCATGTCCGCGGTCATGGTCAGAATAGGTTCTGCTACGCCGACGGTTACCATGGTCCGCGTCGTGATGGTGTGCATAAGCTAAAACAATTATTTATATGTACATAAAACAGCTGATTACATATTATATATAAAAAATCTTTAAGCTAAGCGGGAACCTAGATACCTCAAATATCACTGGAGTTAAGAGGGGTGAGTCGACCCTCCATTAAAAAGAAAAATTTAGCTAAAGGGAGTGTTTTTATCCAGAGTCTATCTCTCTTGGGAGGGTAAAACCATGCCATCCCAAAAAATAATTTTAATTATAAACCTTCCTTAAACTTTTAGAAAGCTACAGTGTAAAGAAAGACCATATCATACCAGCGGTTATTAAGATTTTAAGATACAGACAGGCACCCTGTAACATTAATGTTATACCTGAAGTAGCAGCCATGCGATCATGGGAGCTGGAAGACCACGTGTTGTAATCCGTTGGGGAACGTGACCTTCTTGACGGCGGAGAGCAGCCACGGGACCGTGACCTGCGGGATCTTCCTGTAGGCTCAATAAAATTACAAATGATTGCATAAAGTAACAGGGTATCTGTGTGTCTAAGTGTATTATAGAAGGGCAGCTGAACCGATAGGGTTTTCCTTTAAATCTCAAATATCTAAGAAAGGTTTATAACTTTTTTTTTAGAGCAGCCGTGCACTACCATCCCTTTTGAAGAAAATCACAGAAAAATCGCCACTATAATATTAAGTTAAGCCCCACACCCAAGAGGTATTTTCTAATTCTTTTTAAAAACTAGTCAAAAGTGGAGGGTCAATTACTCTCTTCCATCATCACTCTCTAGGGTCGTAGCCGCTGATAAAAAATAGAATAATACGGCGAAAGGTAGAGGACATCCATGGCTAAGGTAAGGATTCAGTGGAGAGAGCACATTTTTTTTATAAGGGCTTAATCATGTAACTTTGACTTTTGAATAGTGTTTGATTAAGTAACCATATTTCATAATTTTCCTGAGCAAATACCGGAACTACAATCAGAACGAGTCCTGCATCTAGCTGTGCAACGTGTTGGTGTTCGAGTCCTGCTCCTCCTGAAGTTTAGATATGATCAAGTGGAACATTTCCCAGCTGACCTTTTCATAAAATCCTCGATAGCACAAAATATGTATTTCTGTTAAGATACTTTTAGTCCTTGAAAAGTTCTTATATTAAAGCGCTTTAGTGAAGCTTCTTGTAGGAAAAGGTTTATAGCTATTTTTGGCAGCGTAGTGGACCCGGCGCCGCCATATTTTGACGGAGCCGTTATTTTCGTTAAAAACGGCTACGGGTTAGCTAAAATAAGAGATTTTTTATTAATTATAATTTAGTAACTCTGATGCGTCGTGTGCAAATGCAGCCCCTTTTAAGTTTTTCAAGTACATTTTTATCAAAAATTTAACTTTTAAAACCTTCAAAAGTCAAAGATAGACTTGGCAAAAAAATATGATGAGTTATTCTTGATTTAAGGCCGGAGCCGTTATCTTCACAGCCGAAACCGCAGAGCTGGACCTAAATCAAACGGCTCCGCAACGCTGATTTTTGGGGAAGAAAACCTCAACCCTCCCAAAAGAAATCCCTAAAATATAATTTTTTCTACTTTTTTTTAAATTGTAAAAATGGAAAATTAAATTAAGGGTCGACTTCCCCCACCCTTGCCTCAAATGCCCCTATATCCATTAGTCATTGATAAAGCCATATCTCTAAGCCCCTTGTATACCTGGAGCTAATTTTTCTTTTCCTGCTGGTAGTGGAAGCATTGGCTGACATTGGAGTGGGACTTGGCGTTGATCTCCGAGATAAGCGCCGCGTTGGGGTACACCATCGGTTTCCCATAGTAGGACTTCTTCATGTTGTTTGTCATTAAGATCAAACAAGTCAAGAATTTGTGTAAGTGCAAACTAACAAGGATGACAACATCCATAAAAGGATGCCTAACAAATTAGAAAGTAACACTAAGTATAGAGTAAAAACGCATTTAATATTTTACATTATTTAAAGGTTTCAGACAAAATGAGTTACAGAGCATTTGTTTCAATGGCATAAAAAGCAAATGATAGATTTCACTATAAATATATCAGGAAAACTTTATAAGAAGTTCTTCAACAAATAAATTCAGTTTTTTATCTTAAATAGCAGCCGAGAAAATAACATTTCTCCCAATATTTCTCTACTTACAAAGAAGGCATAAATAAAATTAATCTTAAATTATTCCTTGGTGCAATATTAAGCGGAGGGGGGTGGCCCCCGGGACTTCTGGTGGCTACATAGCGACGCCCATGGGGAGAGGGACTTCTGGGACCAGAGTGATGCCTTCAATCAAACAAAGACAATTAGGTCATTACAAGCTAAGGGCTAGTTGAGCACTGATAACCCGAAACCTTTTTTTTACAATAAATTGAAACTAAGGAAATGAGTATTTTTCTATGTCTAACCACAAGAGGGGCCCCTAGCCTGCAGTGGAGGGCCTATAAATGGTCAACCTGACCTAAAGTAATAACAAACAAACGGAAATTCCTTCTCTCCGTTATTCTCAAATTATTTTAAAACAAGAGGGCAGGGTTATCTATAATCAAAAGGGTACTTTGTATGTTATCACTGACGATTATAAGAAAATCATAATAAGTTATATACAAGACAGTCAGGCTACAGTCTAAAAAAATAGCTACACTACAAAAACATAAAAATGTGGGGACCTACACATCCACATACCTGTCCTTTTTGCATACAGTTTCTTGCCATTGGCCATTTGATGATTGGAATGGGGACCTACTCCTTTCCCGGCTTCTTTCTCTGCGACAACGTTCAACAAATCTTTCTACTAAAATATTGGTATTTTACACAAAGGTTACTCAAATTTTTGTTTAGGAGGATGGGTTGTATAGAAATTAAGTTAAAGATTATTAAAGGCAAAAGGTAAAAAGCTCAGGGATAAGGGATGGGAAACGTAGGAAAATATTATTTCAGACCTATTTCAAGCCTAGGCCTAAAAAACCAGTTATGGGATGGCGCAGTAGTTCGTTATAAATGCTAATGAAATAGCTGTGTGTGTGTGTGTGTAGATATAGTATAGAATCAAATTCAGGTAGCTAGTCAAAAGTAAAAAATAGAACTTATTATAAACCTAAATATACTAATGGCTTTTGTTAAAATGAAGTTTTTTTTCTCACAACATTTTTTTATCTTTTACTTTGGTAATTTGAATTTTTAGAAAGCTATCGTTGGGTTTCACTCAGACAGATTTTAGATTGTATTTCTTTGCATTTTTATTAATGAGTAAAAATTTTATTTGAAAATATCATTGTTAATTAAAATTCAAAATAAATAAATCAATAAATAAGCACTTGGGTAGCATTCTATCAAGTTCTTTGGATACTATTATGTAATGATAGATTTGTACTGTGTTGTAAAGTACAAATATTAAGGTTAAGGTGTTGTATCAATTCCGTATTAAATTTTTAAAATTCAAAATACAACATTTAATTTATAAACTACCAAATGAAAATTCGTAGCTACCCACTTTCCAAAGAATAATCCTTTTATTTTTGTTTTTTCTATATGGTCCTTTTTTAATGTTTTACTCTGAGCAGATCTAATAATTAAGCTAATGTGATCTAACACCATTTATATTTATTTTGTATTAGCAGACAAATCATTATTTTTTCTTTAATTGTCTGCTTCTAAAAATTGCCGCGGTTTGTTATATCTCCATCCGCCAATTGGTGATTGGTTTATACAAAACAGGCAGATCCTCATTGGTTTAGAGCGATAGATACTTGGGAGCGTCCGCCAGGGACGACATTTAATTAGGAATTGGTAAAAGTTGCATTATCCCTTTAGAATCTAGGCCGGGACCTAATTAATGGTCAGGTTTCCTATCCCTTATCCCTGAAAAAGCTGTACTCTAATGACCATTAACCCATTAATTTAACATCATTAGTCAGCAGATTTGCCAGATTGTAATAAAGCTTATTAATGTTTAAAACTATTCTTACATAAAATAAGTTAAAATACCTTGAGCTTCTGTATCCACCCAATGGGAGTATCGCTGGCTTGAACTTGATTGGGAAAGCTAAAAAAATAGCTCTTTAACATAATAACTAACTAATGAAAAAAGATATTTTAAGAAAGTAAAATTCTTTTATAACTAGCTTAATAATAACTATACTAGGACTAGGAATAACTATAAAGCGCAGCATATACAGATACACAGTAAATCACAAGGGAGGGAGGGGTCTTTGGACGGTAAATTACACTGGTACCCAAAGTTTTATGTGATTGGTTGGTTTCAAAAGTAGTATCAAAACTTTTCAAACAATAATATTAATATTAAGAAAATCGTAATTTTGTTGAAATCATTAAGGATGTACACCATAGAATAAGGAGGAATAGAAATGAAAACCCTAAATATTTCTGGGAAATTTGAAGGAATCTTTGACTTGCGCAGTAAAGACAATAATGATAAAGTACAAATCACAATGACTAGTTGGACAAAACTAGAAAAGTTTAATTTGTATCAACATCTAATATAAGAAAGATAAGAGCGCAACTTAGTTTTATAATATAAATACTGAGACCAATATTTTTTGTAAATTTTCTTACATAATTATTTTTTTAAGGCTTAATATGCACATTAAATTCATTTTTAATCCATTGTGAATAGGGAAGAGGAAGCTGGATTCTTGGCTACATGGCTTTTAGTAAATCATTGGAAAAGAAATTTATTTTGAATATTTTTTCTGAATAATTACTGAAATCATGTTATTTACTAACAGCCTTGTAGCCGTTTTTGTCTTTCAAAAGTTCCAATTTTACTTCAGGCTAGCCAGGCAGAATCTTCTACCTGGATTCTATTCTATACTTTATCTTCTTTGATGTACACCCAAGTACCAGGAATCTAAAGAGAGAAGATAATAGCCACTGAATTGATACACATCCCTTATGATGATACAGAAAATTATCTCTTCTGAAGATTACGATTTGTGGTTAAAATGTTATTATAAAACTTTGGGGACTAGTGTAATAAACAGACCAATGTCTGGTCTCCTCCCTTCCTGCCAATGTACCATCCATGGTCTTATCCCTTAGTATCCCTGACTAACCTGAGAATCAGGGAGTATATCTTTAAACTCTGCATTGGCATATATGGATGTTGGGTGTTCTGTTAGTAAGTGTTCACTCAGCTGAAGGTCTGAACTGTATCTGGTCCCGTTCACACAAATTCTAAACAAGAACAATAGAGTCTATAACAACAGTGCCAGTGTACTATATGTACATAATAAATCTTTATATTTTAGATAACAAGAGGCATTCCCATGAGAAGCAAAGCACGCCTACATAAAAGGCAAATGCGCTTATTGGGTCAAACTGTTTTTAATTATGCGTTACTTGATGAAACGTTCACAAACCTCCCCCCCCCCCCCTGATCCCCATTTCCAAGTTAACCAATCTAAATTGATATTAACCTGCAGATTCTAAGAATATTTCTTCCCCTACCCATGTGAACATAAAATTCTCCATGAGCCAACCTAAAATGATAAAATTAAAGTTATGAATAGGTATGAAGTTAAGAAGAAACAAAAACAAGTTCCTATGGTTGAAACATAGAGAAAATAATAAAAGAGAGAAATCGAGGTATTTGAAGGACTAAAATAGGCAGTGGGCCTAGAGGCCTATATTGAGCAATTGCCGCGCTGAATTTTTAATGTTATTCCACCACTTTTCAAAATGGGAATATCTTAAAATTAAATATAATTTCAAGACAATTATATTTGCTGTTTGAAGCATAAATCTAATTTTTAAGGGATGATATAGAAATATTTTGAATTATCATCCATTCTGATGAAACCTAATGAAAGAATATAAAATTATCATTATTAATTTTTCATGACTTTGCTACTGACTTAAATCATAACACTCATTATCAGCTTATAAGATTTATATTGCAGTCTATTTAACTTATATTTTTTAATAAATAAACGTTTTTACAAATTTAATATGAACATTTGATTGTAAATTATAATAATCAGTTTTTCAGTGCCATCTAGCTTTGGATATAGAACTAGAATATCAAAGCGTTCATCAATTTTTATTTTGCCTGTATTTTTCTTGTTTTGGATTTTTGTCACTAAAGGGCCAAACCCTGAGGGGTAAATAACATCACTTGAAAATGTTAAAAATATTGTAAAAACGAGTATTGTCTGAGAAAGAACATAGATAGCATTACAGATTATTCACTTATTTAGATTATTCAGTTATGAAATTTTTTATTTAATATTTAGCCTTAGTTTTAATGTATGTCTTTGAAGTAGACAACTAGCGAACCTGGTGGCTGAGAGCTAAACTATTAATTTTTTATTAGTAAACATTTAAAAGTTTTATCATGTTAATTAGATTTAAATTTTACATTTAGGCTAATTTGAAAAAAAATAAATTTTTGATCATAAAAGGTGAACTCTCCTATTTTTAAACTAGGCGAAACATACTTTTCTGCTGCACTAAGACCGTCCGCGGCTGTTTGTTTTTTAAGATTCTAAATCAAATTGTATTTTAAATATTTTCTTTAATTTTTTCAAAAACATAATAAATTACAGAAAAATAATAATAATTAATAAGATAAAATTTTTTTTATTTTTTTTTACATATATAGAATAGGTTATGATTAAGATGCAAAAAGCCGCGGACGGTTTAGATAAATAGCAGACAAATTATTTTAGTAGGGGGGAAGTAATATTTTACAATGAAATTGGGGTGAGTATTCATCCTCTTATCCTTTTTCCTTATGGGTTGAAAGAAAAACAAGGATGACAACATCCATAAGTAGCGAAGCACAAAAAATAAAATCATGGATAGTAATACGTACAAGTAGATTTAAAGTGCATTTATTAATTGATTTATTGGAGAAAATAAACACGAAACCCTGTTTTATTTTTTATAATGATGACGGTCAAAGTAAATTACATAAAAGATGCTCATAACAATGGGAAAAATTATTTTGATAATGATATCCCCAAAAAGTTTTAAAATTGGACCAAACACCAAAGATGTGGGGAAATATGTAAAACATATAAAAATAGCAAAAACCTGCTAAAAGGCAGTCTGACCGCCATGCTTGTTTTCTTAAAACGACAGGAAATTTAATTTTTAAATCCTTAACTTAAAAAAATTTGGAAAATCGGACTATATACATCAAAGATATGGAAAAAATTTTAAATAGCAAAAAACCTGCAAAAAGGAAGTCTGACCGTCATGGTTGTTTTCTTTAAACAACAGGAAATTTAATTTTAATATGTATAACTGAAAAATATTTGAAAATGGTACCATAAACGCCAAAGACATGGAGAAAAATGTGAAAAATACAAAAATAGCCTAAAACCTGCTGAAAGGCAGTCTGATTTATTTATCGCATCGTATTATAAACAGCTTCGCGGATATAAAAATGTACAATTGTAAGATTAAAACCAGTTTTTCTAGCCACAAGATGTCGAAGGCTTTAATCTTACGATTGTATATTTTTATATTTGTAGAAAACAGATATAGTACGATGCTATACATTAATTTTTCAGCATTGCTGAGATTTGTTTCTAATCCACCGGATATTAATCGGTTTCGAAGCGATACTGAAAACAATATTTTTTTATCTTCACCTGATATGTTTCTTTAAAACAGACTCTGGTTGGGCTACATAACGTTTGCTGCAGCTCCTTAAAATTAAAAAAAAGTGCTTATATAAAGAAACAAGATTAGGTTCAAATAAAACAATGTTTTACCCGGATATTTTTGGCCAGAGGATTTTATACAACTCTCTTACAGTCTACAATCCCCTATTCCATGCAAACTTCAGAGCATGACAATAACTCTAAATAAAACAGACACAAATAAATTGAGAAACTAAATATCAATTACCTTATACCACACTGATGAACCTTGAGGTACTCCAAATTATTTGGAACCAGAATGCTAGCCTTTACAAGGACTGGATCTTTGCCAACATGCTGCTTTTCAACATGCTCTTCCATCTAAATAACAAGGACAAAGGGGGTCATTTTCTTGCCTATTTTGGGCGTAACCCTGCAAGTCAAATGCTTTTATTACGTCATGCTGTTCTTAATAAGAGCATTTGACTGAAAGGTTACACCCAACTTCAAGGAAAATACGCGAAAAAATGACCCCCCTAATTAATTACATAGATTTGCGATCATTAATCTACACTTCAATAAAACAAACACAAAGCTCCAGCAAATAACACATGATATTAGTAGCGAAGCTACTCTATAATTCACTTTGTCCGTCCGTAACGCTATGGAGGAAATGCGATTTTCTCGGCTTCTATTGAAGATTCACGGATTAATTTTACTGTGAAGATTCCCTGCATTACTGAGCATCAATTGCCTAATTTACTTTGTCCTTAAGTCTGTCGTTAATTCACAAAAGACATAGATATTTTTTATCACTATATCTGAAAGGTTTCGTGATTACTAAAAATTATAGCACATTTATCAACTGAACATAGTCTCTTAAATTCATTTAGTCTGTCCTTCCAAGAATTGTTAGTGCGTTGCTACTTATGGATGTTGTCATCCTTGTTGTATATCTTTTAGGCAATTTTGACTAAAATTGTACCTCAGTATAATGTTCAATTTTGACGCCACATCCAGCACACTGAAACATTGCTTGCTCACTAAGACTTGTCTCATCATACGCGTTTTCCCCCTAAAGAATGATAAGTTAGCTTTATACATAAAAAATGACTGCAACAATAACGATAAAGCTAATGTAATAAGTTAATCACCTTTATTCCTATTATTTAATGTTTATGAAAAGATTTGATCTTTGGAAAGAGATTTTTTCAGGTAAGGGCGTTGACACAATTTGATGATCAATTTTACCTGAAATGAAGTTGGATGGTACGGGCACAACTGACAATTTCTTCCGTGATAACTAAAAAGGGAAACATATTTTAAAAAAACTATCTTGCAATAAAATTATCTATGTATACATATCATTTATAGACATCCTAAAAAGCTATAAACTCATTTATAGCTTCTTGGTTTTATTATCGGTTCAGGATTTTTGATGAGGTAATATTTTTGAAATAAGCTAGCCACATTGAAAAGCCGTTACCTTGTCTTATTATCAGCACTGAAGCACATAGGTTGTTGAGTACAATGGTTACGCTGTTGGTTGTTACTCCTGTGCTGTACTGCCAGTACACGCGACTGTACACTTTCTGTACGCTCATGCTGTACAGCTTGAACTAGATTCAACAGAAATCAATTGTGTCATAATATTTATGTTTATTTATATATACATATGAAAAATCTTGAACAAGCCATATTTAGAAAATACAAATTATCTATTTCTGGTCGTAAAATTCTTTACCTGAAGGCTGAATAACCGGTTTAAGCCCAGAAACAGCTCGTACAGGCAGGTAAACTGGCATGGGCGGGGACTGAATCTGTATCTAAAGTAAGACGTAAGGTAGTATTAATAGCAGCTGGATTAGAACCAGTTCTGAGATAATATGAAAAATCATGAATCATAAAATAACAATGTGACAGATAACTTTTAGTCTTCAAAAATTGAAATATCTTGCAAAGCTGGTGTTTATCTATTTAATTCAATTTGAAACTTTGAGGAGGCATAGTTGAAACAAATGGGGCAGTTGTATGTAAAGAAAAGATTGCTGAAAAGAAGGCATAGTCGAAATTAATGATAAAGGCGGATGTAACATAATAATAGGGAAAATATTCGTTTAAGGGTGAAGTTTAAAAAAAAGAGGGGGGGGGGGCATCTTAGGCCAGTAAGCCATTTTTTGGCTACTTCAGGGCAATCAATCACAAAACCTATCTACTTATCATACTCTTTGCCGCTCCCAGACGTTTTCAATCGGTTTCCAACTTTTTGTTCGATTTTGAGAAAATAGACCTACCAAGGATTACTCAAGTTTTATAACGAAATTCGGATTCTAAGTGCCATTTGTGAATTGATTACGAGATGGTATAAATTAATCCACCTTCCCCCCCCCCCCCCCCCACCGGTGTCCTGGATAGGAAACAGGTTTTTTTTGACATACGTCTCACAAGACCTATGTAGTCATGACCGGGAGATATTGATGGTTCAGTACATGACTTTCGTTAAATCACAGCTGATCATTTTTGTGGCTTTTTTTGAAAATTACTTTTATACCCAAATTTTCATAGTTTTTCCTTCAAAAATCACAATTTTCTCACATTTGCAGCTTAGTTAACTTAAATTTACACAAGAAAAGTATAATAAATACAGCTGAACTAAGGACTGTGTTATCATTAATAACAAAATCTTTAAGAATCTTGAATAATCTAAGATTTGTAGTCTAGAAATGAAATAAGAGTTATTTGAAGTAAATATTTTAATTGATGTCTAAACAACTCTTGTAATTAAATTTTTAAAAAATATTTCATGTCCCTGTTGCATGCCTCATGACATATTATATCTTTAAAACAAGTTTCCTTGAAATATTACCAAGTTATCATGCTCAATATTGGTTCCTGGCTGATTTGATGTCTCAACATCAAAACAATATCTGCTTGGAGTATAACATATATATCCACAACCACAGTTGCCATGTTTAAAGTCCTATATTACAATATATACCCAGCTACAATTGAATATACAACCAGTCCTTGGTTAAAAAGAGCTTAGTAGAAGGTTAATATTTTTAACAAGTGGGATTATCACTTGTAAGTGTTTGACATGAACTTGAAATCCGTGTAAAGACCAGTCTATAGCTGGTCTTGATTGAGTCTCTGCCTTTTGTACACACTGCTTGTCTTTACTACTGAGCTCGATCTTTAAATCGTTTATAGGTGATTTAAACCGGGGCGATTCATTTTGCGCACCATCAAATTATTAATATCAATCTTTAAATCGAATTTGCATGGGCGATTTGAATCGGGCAGTGGCGCGGGCCCGGCACGGCAATGGCACTCATCGAGTGGCATTGCCGGTTTAAATCGGGGTGAATCATGCACTGAGCCCCAACGAAAGACCCATTGCATATGTAATAAATGGATATTTTTTTTAATTACTTTAATATTTTATTGCAAAACTATCGTGAAAACATTTTTATAGTTATTTTTAAAATAAATTATATATTAATGTTTTATATAAAATACCATACTGACACGGTATTTTATATAAAATACCTTACTGGCACTGCTTAAGTAATAAAGTTGTACTGGCGCGGATCGATATTTTAGTGAGTGCGCAAGCGATTTAACAACACCGCGCCGAAAATCTTTTAAAAATCAGGTGCGCTGTGGCTTACCACCAGCGCGCCTACGGTTCACCTCTGAATCGCCCCGATTCAGCGCGGCATAAAAACGATTTAAAGATCAAGCTCTGATTAAATGTCATAGTGAGAACCATGGAAGGTTTTACATAGGTGAACCTACAGAATGATTATAGATACATATTGGATTCTAAGCTGGATGAATAATTTGTAAGATAGTGTATTCAAGATAGTGTAAGAGCAGCTAACTGACAGGAAAACACTTGGCTCATAGCTTGAAGAAAATAATAGTAGCTTATTACTAGAGTGAATGTGAATGCTGGTTACATGATCATAACTGGATTTTATTCAAGTGTGATTTCCAATGGCGACTTTAAAATCCAATTTGAAAATAAACACATGCAAGTTCTTTGTCCTAAGCAGATCAATACTACCCTTCCTAAAAGCTATCAGCAGTAAAGGAACCTAGGAAGGTGTTGAACAGGAAGACCAAAATGTAGGATTAGCAAAGCAAAAATAAAGGGCAGTTTGTCTATCAAGTGGTGTTAAATTTGGAATCATAGACCCACCTGACTTTCAATCAGCAGAGTAGGCAGAAACCATGGTGAATTTCTGAGTAATAGAAAATGAGAGGATATGAGCTCTTAGCTGAAGTAACTAAGGCAAGGGAGTCTTAAAGACCATGTAGCTAGATGCATGGCAGTCTTAGCTTTCATTCATGGAAAGATCTCTCATGACAGTAGTTGGTTCATAGGAAACCAAAGGAAGTAAAAAGTAAGAATACTTGAAAGTTTATTCTGAATCTTGAGGTTATTCCTTTATATGGCAAAAGTCAAGCCACAAGTTCAATAGCAAACAAGTGCCATAAAGAAAGAGTCAAAAGTGTGTGAAATTGTTGATTAACAAACAAGGTCAGAATTCTAAACTGACTTCCATCAAGATTTATAGGCTGGGTGAAACATGTCAGCTGGCTAGAATAGAGGTCTGGCTATACCAGGGTGGAGAGAGGTACCCTGTTTAGTGGAAAGTATTATGAGGCATACTTGTTAAAGTTGAAGGACAGGGACGGTAACTTTAACGTCTTTAAACAAGAAGTTTAACATGTGGATTGATAGGAGATAATGTTTTAGTGAAAGAAATTTGTGGGCAATAACTTTATGTTGTGGAGTCAAAGGCAAAGTCAGATAGATTGAATCATGTTAAAGCCAGGTGAAAGCCTATGGAGGCTTGAAGCAGTTCTGACGTGCAAATTCATTGTTGAACATTAATTCAAAATAATTAACTCTTACTCAATTTCTAGACTACAAATCTTATTCCATTGATTCTGAAAGATCTTGTTATAGGTGATAGCACAATCTTCAGTACAGCTGTTACTTATTATACTTTTCTTGCGTAAATTTAGGCTAACTAAGCAGCAAATGTGAGAAAATTGAGATTTTTTTGGGAAAAACTATGAAATTTTGGATAAAAAAGTAATTTTCAAAAAAATCCACAAAAATGATCAGCTGTGATTTAACGAAAGTCATGTACTGAACCGTCATTGTCTCCTGGGCATGACTACATAGGTCTTGTGAGACGTATGTAAAAAAAAAACTGTTTTCTATCCAGGACACTGGTGCCCCCTTAGGGCAGATGTGGGAAAAAAGACACAGAAAGGGTCGAAATAGTATAGGCAGATAAAATATAATAACTGGGAAATTATTACCTGAGGGGGAGGAGTTGAAAGAATTAGGGCAGATGTGGGTAGATAAGGATAAGGAAGCGCAGCTGTTGTGGTAGTTGTTTGATCTACTCGCCGTCATAAATAACATTTATTTAACAATTCCTTGAATGAAGAGGGAGTGTTGGATTTTTCTATACTTCCCTTCCCCTTCGATAACAGAGCAACTATAATGCTAGGGGCATATCCGCTGGTATATTATAAGGATAAAAAAAAATTAAGTGGCCAAATATTTTAATATATCTAATTTTAATATCTATTGGAAGTACACAATATAACTAACTAGCCTTAATTCCTACGGAATAAATAACATGAATGGAATAAACAAAGTAGCTGAGAATTGGGGATAATCAAAGAATTAGATTATAAGAGACTTGAACAATGCATATAAACGTAAATAATCTAAAATATTTTTAATATTAATGCATTTCCTTGTGAAAATAAAATTCTTCGCTGTTGATTAGCCTTAAAAATATTTTCCAGTATGGCCTCTTACCGATTAATATCCGCTGGATTATAACCGGTTATGGGCCATACTCAAAAACCATGTATCGTAACGTTATTTTATAGACAATTTGCGACTAATGATAAATTAAAAATCAGAATATTAGTACCAGTTTCGTTAGCCTGGGACTCGGCCTCTCGGTGCTAACAAATTCAAGCAATTTTTTCATTTTACTATGTGCGAAAAGATGTTCATAATACGATGAAATAACTAACTATTAATTGATTATGCTAGTAGAGTAGCTAGAAAGCTTCTCTATGATAACATAACTCTAAAAGCAAAAAAAAACTAAACAGGTTTTGATTAGTTTTTTACTAACTTTACAAAAAATATCCGCTGTAGCCAGAAGGCATCTGGATATTTATTATTATATATCAGTATTCAGAACGGATAATAGGCCAGTTATAGTCTCTCATAGTCTCTAGCAGTATTTTTTAAGGCTTTTTAAAAAAAATTAAAAAATTAGGTGCTACATATGTCCTAAAAATTAATGTTCTTGGTGTTCTCTATAATTCACTTCCGAGAATCGAACCAGATTTTGAAAATTTTTATAATCAATGATAATCTTTGCCTTCAAAAAGCGATAGTTGAAAGAAAAAACTCAAGACGCTAATTTTAGCATACCAATTAAGAATCTGGAATCCGCTAATAAAAAACGGATTCCGGATCCGGATTCGGATTCCAAAAATGGCCCAAAAATTGGGCGGATTCCGGATCCCGGATTGCCAACCCTAATATTAACTACTAAAGTTTACCATGCTGTAAACTGTCCGACCATAGCTTGTCGAAGATGAAGTTGTGTTATAACTTCCCGCTGTAGATCCCATTGACCTTAAACATGGAATAAAATAAAACTATAAGGATTTTTCCAAATATTTTGGAAGATTTTTTTGTACATACCCAATAACTTTGAAAAAGTAAGTTTTTAGAACCTCGGGTATTTCTTTTTTTTTTTCTTCATATAAATATAAGAAAACCTACAAAGTGATTCATAAATGAACATTTAATCCACTTAAACAGAAAAAGTAGAAACTATTTCGAATACCTCAAATACTTTTAATCAGAAGTTAAACATATAATGAGAAAAAATACCGTAGGCAAACTTGGGGACCGTTTTTAAGATTTTAAGGTAATATAAGACCAATGGAAAAAGTTTTTTTTTGTATAAAAACCATTCAAAAGATTTGTAACTGAAGAAAAAATCATCTATTATTCATCAAGGATTTTAAGGAATATAAGACAATGGCCAAAATAATAATAGAGTTTGAACCCAACCAATTAAAATCTAGTAAGAGCACCCAAATTTTATTAGCCAAATCCTTATAATAAAGTAACAGGATGTTTGTGTGTCTGTGTGTTTGTACCGAAGGATCTCGCTAACCGCTGAACTGATCGGGTTCTCCTTAACAGGGTATATTCCCATATGTCCCGGAAAGGTTTATAACTATTTGGGGGGAGGGTACCACCACCCTCCCTAGAGAAATAAAATTTTTTTTTAATTTATCGATTTTAGAAAGAGAGTTCAACGAAAAATAAACGTCAAGCGTTAAATAGCTATATTTTGAATGTAAATAAAAACAATTAAAGTGCCACTAGAGGCCTCTAGGGGCGTAGCCGCTAGTTATAAGATAAAGTGATTAAATAAATAGCTTTGGATGCCAATGTTCAAAAGTTCAACAACCCCCCCCCCCCCCAATTACCCCAGAATACACTGAAAAAAAATATCTGACCTTATAGGAGGCGGAGCACTCAGCATCGGAGAGACAGAAACAGGCGTGGGAGCTGGGGAATGCAGGGGGGTGCTAAACCATTTCAGTATATTGAAAACAAAACAAAACAAAATATCAGAGAGACAAACGGACAGAATGAATTATAGAGTAGATGTTTGGTGGTATTTTGAGTGATTTAAAGTCAGGCCAAATACAATAATAAGAGGCTACGATCAAACCTCATGCAGTTTTCAATTCCGCATCCGCTCGTCGTCGGGTAGGGGATAAGTTTAAATATCGGTTCACACTGGGTCATAACTTAGGAAGTTAAAAATCCAGACAAAGGTCCTGCAATCAAAGAGTTGATTGTCTGTTGGGTGTTACTTAAGCTATTTTCCCGGGTGTCTGGACAGAGTTATAGGCTGTTAGACCTGACTTTAAAGTGCCATGGCCAGCAGCCTCGCCAGTATGTCATAATTGACTAGGCAATTGCAGTTTTCAATACTAATACTTTCCTGATGGATTGATTGATTGGTGTTCGTGGATTTCTCGTTACAGTTTTATTTTGTGGTGTAAGAGGAACAGGCAATGTTGATCTTTTTTGGGAAAGATTTACTTTACATATATAATATCTTTATAATTAGATTAGAAGAAAAATCAAGGATTCTTTACAATCGAACCAAAGGTTTCCAAGGTTGTAATTTTCCGGCAGACGAGAGAGCTATTGGATATTAAGCGTTTATTTTTGTGTGAGTAATAAGTTGAATACTGTAATAATAAGTTGAATACTTATTCCAGAATCGAAACTGACAAAGATCCGCTAGATTAGAACCGGTTCTGAGTCATTTTACTAAAAATCGTGTACCGTATCGTATTTCTGAAATTTTCTACCAATAACAAAATAAAAATATATAAAAGAAATTAAACCATGAATATTGAATAAACCTAAAACCACTCATCTTATTAATACATATTTCACTTTAAAGAATAAATGATGAAAAGTAGCCCTGCCTCGTGGTCACATAAACAGCAGACCTGGGTGTTTCACACGAGGCTCCAGAAGAACCGTTAGATCCAGGTACAGTGGCCTGATTATGTGATACCAGAAATATAGTGACAGAAAACATGCACAATCTCTTAGCTAAACAAACTCCAGGAACAATCCAACCGCATAATTGGGTAGTTAGTAAGTATACAAATTTTGGCACGAAAGGACAGTATTTTATCCCATTTCATTTATGTAGGTAGTAAAGGGGGGGGGGGGGGGGGGAGTTTTGACACATTTGCGTAAACAGTGAGTATAGGCTTTATCTTTGGACTGAGAGGGTAGGTTATTAGGGATAAAATCATTCTTATATGATGAATTTTCCCAAGTTTTAAGATTTTTTGAATAGGCCTCCAAGTTCAGGAGCTGCAGGCCTCCAGGTCCTCTCTGTACAGGTAAAAATTTAAAAAATAATTTTTTTTGGAAGAGTTAGAAGTCAACCTATGAAACAAAATATGCATATTTTTGAATGTTATTCACATATTTGAAGAAAAATATGCATATTTTGTCTCATAAGTTGACTTCTAACTCTTCAAAAAAAATTTTTTTTTCATTTTTACCTGTACAGAGACCACCTGGAGGCCTATCCAAAAAATTTTTAAAACTTTGGAAAATTCATCATATAAGAATGATTTTATCCCTAATAACTTATCCTCTCAGTCCAAAGATAAAGCCTTTACTCACTGTTTACGCAAATGTGTCAAAACTCCCACCCCCCCCCCCCCCCCTTTAATTGAATTGTTTGGTTACTCTAGTTCGTGGATAGTCCCCTTTATTAAGTGACAGTTAAGAGCGCTTTTTAAAAACAATAAAACTTGAATACTTTGTCTGATCGTTTATTAAATGGCCAATACTTCATATATCAATCCTGAAATTGTTTTGTAGCCCGGTTGCTTGTTTGATGACAGGCAACACCAGAACTGGACGTTTGGCCTACAGAATGGAAATACTTTATTACAAGCAAATGTAAGAGGATTTATTATATTATTTAGAATTCGATTCGAGGATTTATTTGCATTTTGCATAGAAAGGGCACGTTCATTTATTGAATAACGAAAAATACGAGGCTGGGGGTTACACTGCGAGGCCTGTACATGCGGTGCTCTAACCCTGCGGGAATACCCAGTATCCAATATGTATAACCTCACCGAACCACACTATCTATTTAAATGAAGCAATCATAAATTGTTGGCTTTTAAGGATGAACTAATCAAGGAGTTCATGGGAATCCTCCATTCTTTAATTCTTTTTCTCGAATTTATTCTAATCCGATGGATAGGAACCGGTTCTCATCCATACGAAAAAAACTATGTCTAGCATCGTATTATATCCAGCTTTCTACGAATATAAAAATGTACAATCATAAGATTAAAACCAGTTTTTAGCCCGTGCTAAAAAACTGGTTTTAATCTTATGATTGTACATTCTATATCCGAGGAAAGCGGTTTATAATACGATGAAAGAAATAACTATTACCTTTTGAAGATGATTCTGGCAGGCGTTGGGTACTTGTATCCTCATCTCTCTTGAATTTCAACAAAACCTTTAAACAATAGTTTTTATATCTATAATACAAAGTAGAATGATGTCTGTTCTTCCGTCCCTTAAGATCTCGGTAACCAATGAACCGATCGGATTCTACTCTTCAGAGTATATAGTAGTATAGCTATTGGTACTGCGGTGGTTTTAAGCTATTTTCTTGGAGGGTGGGACAAAATGAAAATCCCCCCCCCCCAAAAAAAAAGCCGCTAATAAGATTATTTCATAGAATTTTCTACACATAAAATCAATAAATCATGGAAAAAACAAATTTTCGTTCTATAATTCTCTGGGCAATATATCTCCCAATTTTTGTTCTTTTCAAACATCATATATGATTGAATGCAGGGTTTTTTAAGGGATAAGACAATAGCTGTACACCCCGAAAAACAACTATCTTTACCCCCTCAACAGATTTTAATTATTAGTGAAAAACGTAGGATGCTGCTACTAGTTTGTACAACCCTATCAAGTACCAAAATCCAGAAGATTTATATTCAATAAGAGAAACTTAATATTTTTAATTCAACTTAATAATATTAATAATATTTTAATTCGACACATATTTAATAGTGTCAAGTTTAAATTTATGGAAAAATGTTTAAAATAATTCAAAATTGTTTAATTTGACGGATTTCTTTCGAGTCCCACATTACACCTATTTAAAGCAACTGCCATGCAAATTTTCACTGCTGTAACTCTTTTTTTGGTTGAGTTCCTTTATTTTTTAGTTTTAGTTTTAAAAAGTGTCACATCCGCCCCCATCCCCTTTGGTACATAAGCTCATTTTAATATAGGTATTACATCTAAATTCAAGAATAAAAACCTTGCGAAAATAGGCTTTTAATGCCTTATTTGGCATATTTTGATGAAGAAACCATTAAGTAAATTTTCCTTTTACTTTACATACTAACTACTTTAAATACATATCATGCAATAGAACAAAAACAAATTGCTAAACTATTTAAACAGAACAATCGTAAGTTAAATGCTTTGTTTGAGTTAAAGAAACATTAAATAGTTTTTAACATTTTGTTAGCATAGAGTTGTGTTCAAAAAGGGGCGGTTAATTTAACCATCTTGTAATCAATGCGCAAATGGCACTTAGAATCCGAATTTCGTTATGAAACTTGGCATGAGTAATCCTTTGTCGGTCTTTTTTTCCCTAAATCGAACAAAAAAGTTGGAAAAGTAACGGCTAAGTATCGGCTCATTACTAATGCCAAGTTTCATAACGAAATTTGGATTCTAAGTGCCATATGCGCAAATATTACGAGATGGTTGTATTAACCCCCCCTCCCCCCTAACCAACAAATTAAAAAATTAAGTCAAGCCTCATTAAATGTAAACAACAATATTATAAAGGTTTATTAGGATTTTTTTTACATTGGCAGGTTGCGTGAATTTAATAATATTAAAATAAAACTTTGCTTCAGCTCGAATTTAGTTATTACAAACAAGGATGATGCGAAGCATACAATTCAGACAAAAAAAGTTAGTGTAAGATTAAGTTTTTAGACTAAAGGACAAGTTCAAGAAAAGTCCTTTCAAGTATTGTTTCACAACCGATTAATATACCGTGGATAGGAACCGGTCCTCAGCCATTCTGAAAACTTATGTATAGCATCGTATTATATCCAGTTTTCTACGAACATGAAAATGTACAATCCTATGATTAAAACCATTTTTTTGGCCCGTATCTTCGGCTTCTGGGGGTAAAAATATCTGGTTTTAATATTAATTTTATTTTACATTTTTATATTCGCGGAATGCTGCTGTTTAGTATACAAGGCAATAAATAACTTTTTTTCCTCAGAAAAAATCCAGACCGTAAAAGATATTTTAAGACTAGTTGCATATTGGTCAGGGGAATCTGCGACAAGCAAAGGATTCTCCTACTCTTTGTATCTGTGTTATTTTACAATTGAATTAATAGTTTAGGAAAGTTTAATTAGTCTACCCCGACGACTCGACGAGCACTCGAATATTTACCGTTTTCATAACAAATCTTTACTTTTAAAATAAGGAAGACAACATCCATAAAAGCCAAGCTTCATTGACGGACAAATATTAACATTAAAGCAGCGCATTTAATCATAAACATTATTTAGAAATAAAAAAACCTTATAAATCTATTCCAAAATTGATGCTTAAAATAAACATATTTAGGTTTTTAAACCAAAATACAGAAATGCTTCGCATATAAAATTACTAATGATCTAGAAATCCAAATTCCAAAAACTTGAATAGGATGTGATGTGCTGTAAAAAATGAAGAAATAATGTTTAAAGAAGACATTCGGACTTTCTAGTATTGAGCTGCTACGGCTTCTTAAGGAATCACCATGCGAAATTTGAAATCGATAAGACAATTTCATCACGCCTTAATTGCAAAATACGGCTATCCGTAGCAGTCCGGCCAACTTAAGTTATAGAAGAGCTTTGATTTTAAAAAGAAGTTACTGAGTTGAAACATAAAATTGTACCTCCAAAGATTTCTCAAAATCACTCCATGCCTTGTCCCCCTTATCCTCCGGAGACGAGGAGGGTGGCTGGGTCGAGTCCCCTCCCCGACTACCAGTGGACCCGCAATCAGACATTTTGAAAATAAAGTTCAAGACTTGATTTGTTATTCACTTGTAATCATCTGACATTAAAAAGTATATGTGGTGCAATAGGCCTTTTATTAAGATGAGGACGTCAGGTTTAGGATATTAATGGGAAGGTTTCTTGATGGCAGCAATGATCACTTTTATGGAGTAGCTTTAAACTGTTTCGTTAGGATGTGAAACCTCAGACTGTTTGCGAAGCCTTTTAAAAGTTTAAGTTCTCATCGCAGGACATGACAACGCTCGGCAAAGTTGTGAAAAGTTATTACAGGGACCGAATGATAATAAAATGATGGGATTGCTTTTGTTTAGTATTTTGGTTAAATATCAAACCTCCCTAAAAATCAATATGTTCTTCAAGATCCTTAAAATAGCTGAGCTAGAATTCTACTTACATCAACATTGATAATCACAGCAGCCATGAGAAAAAATTAAGCACATCAAAGTCGCTAAAGCCAGCCTTCGAGTCGGAAGTCAATGAAGACGATAGCATAAGTTTCACTATTACTCAAAGACTTACAGAGCGTAGATATTATTATCTTGTATACAAGACGTTTTAGTGGTTTCTCGACTATAAATACTGTTCTGTTCATACATGTTTTAAACTATATTGTAATTCGCTACTAAAGATATTTTCATACTTGTAAAAAAATATCGCTCTTTATTACAATAGTTAAGTTATTTTGACTAAAAAAAACTGGACGTAACACTATAAAAAAAATTCTTTACTTTAAGAAAAGAGCAGGCAACTTTCAATTAGATTTCAAATAAATGAATACTAGAACTTAAAAAAGAAACTAAAAAAGTTAAAGAGCGATATAACTAACAATTAAAATTAACTACTATAGTAAAAGAAAACTTGATCATAATATCTTTATTAAAACATTATCAAACAATGAATCAAATCAAATACATTATGATAGCGCATGTAAAGATATAAAAGATCAAAAGCGCCACAGAACTGCGTCACCTAGTGGCGCATTGGAGAACTAAATTCATCAAATATTGAGATGGAGACATCTGTTGACGAATTATTGAACTCGAATGTGGTGGATTGTGTGTTGGCTGGCTTACAGACCCAACTTGGTTCTTCTCCAGTGTCTCCTCTTGGCGTTGTAACGGATCTTGTTGTTCAACTTCATTCTAAATTATTAGAATAATGTTATTTCCATTTTTTTCGTTAAAAATACAACAAAAAAAGAGGTGGTGTCAAAGATGTAAATGTACAAATGAGGAGAGATTTTTACCCACATTCACCCCCCCCCCCCCCCCAATAAGAAGAACACTCTCTCCTTAATTTTCATTCTTACTTGAGGAATTAGAATTCTGTGCCCGACGAGGGAACTAGGAGTCTTAACAAAACGCCACAAAATATTCAAATATTTGCAATTTCAAATAGAATTAATTTGCTGCATCGCATCCTTGCGCTGAACATAATAATTCTATAGAAGCTACACGAGGGGTGTATAATCTGAATGGGTTACCCTGCTGCAAGGGGGGGAAGAATTTGTAAAAAAATTTGTAAGAGAGGGAGAAAAATGAAGAAATAAGCCGACCTGAAAACATTTTTTCCATTTTTTTATCCTCCTTGGGGGGGGGGGGGGGGGGGAGGCAAGAAAAATATGTTGGGGGGCGAAACAATTAATAAAATTAAGAGTACTGAAAACATTTTCCATTTTTCTCCCCCTCATTGGGGAAAAAATGAAAATATTTTGCAGCAGGGAAAAAATAAATAAACCATCCCTGAGCTACACCAAATATGACAAAACAAGAACGCACCTGGTCCACTGAGGAATGGGTCTGTTCTGCTTCATCTTCTTGGCCAGAATCAGCTTCAGGCGCAAAGTTTTCCTAGCCGCCATTTTTGTTTTCTATCAACACCTTCTTCTGAAAAATATCACAAATTTATTTATCATACAATACATAGAAAATATAATAATATGATTAAACACAGTGTGCAAGAATACTAAAGAGGTTAAAGTCAGCTCTACCCAACAACTGAAATAAGAAGGGGAGGGGGGGTGTTATGACACTTGAGTAAACACTAAATAAGGAGTCTCAGGAATGAAAATGATTATTTCACTAAAAGTTTCATGCATATTTTGTTTTATAAGTTTTCGATTTTTAGAAAGCTTCACACAAGTACCGGGAGGGTTTTAGGCTACTTTATTTTCAGTTATGGCGTTCATCTAACCCTCAACTTACTTTGTATTCTAGCACTGTGTACAAATTATTAATATGATTTAGTCTAGAATTAAACTATCAACATATTATAAAAATTATAATATTATCATTACATAACAACAAAATATAAATTTAGTTTCATTCTGTACAAAGAATAATGTTTTCAATTGCAAGCTTTAAAAATAAATATCACTTGAATTTCTTACACTTAAACAATAAAAAGCAAACATAAAGTTTAAAGAATTTTAGTTAAAACATTTTGAGAAGTATCTTGCATAGAAAATATAAATATTTTAACTCAATATTACAGTAACTATTCACTATTCTTACCAAAATGCGTAATATGATCTAGGACAAAATTTTTGTAAACCAGAATTAAATTAAATGAGATGAAAAACAATAAATACTAGAGACACAGAAATTAACTTTTAGTAGATAAATCAAAAAAGTTTGACTCTAGACCCAATAAAATTAAAAAGAGCTTAATTTAATCTTTCCTTGCCAAAACAAATGAATAACTTAGCTAGATTTTGTCATCTTCCACTTTAATTTCCTACTAATAAAACTATAATGAAAATACTTTTTTTTTCAGTAATATTTGTCATTAATGTTCATTTGAAGATCTCTGTAGCAACAGTGCCGCAGCTGTGAAGATCTCTCTAGCAACAGTGCCACAGCTGTGAAGATCTCTCTAGCAACAGTAACGCAGCTGGGAAGATCTCTCTAGCAACAGTAACGCAGCTGGGAAGATATCTCTGGCAACAGTCCCGAGGCTGTGAAGATCTCTCTGGCAACAATCCCGCAGCTGTGAAGATCTCTAGCAACAGTCCCGCAGCTGTGAAGATCTCTCTAGTATCAGTCCCGCAGCTGTAAAGATCTCTGTAGCAACAGTCCCGCAACTGTGAAGATCTCTCTAGCAACAGTCCCGCAACTGTGAAGGATCCTTATCCTTGTCTTGATCATGAAGAATGCCAGCGTAGACCTCGTATCTGTGGTTAAGACCGTGTAGGGTGTGAATCTTGTCGCTTGTACCCAATGCTCCATCCCTACAACATATGTCCTATTATTGAAAGCTACGACGTCATGCAAGATGGCCAAACTTTTTGTTTGCGTGTGTGGGGGGGGGGGGGGAGGTGGCAACCATGGTTTGAATAAACCTCCAATGAAGAAACTTTTTCATCGACATTTATAATCTAAAGAAAGGGTAATTTTGTCTAACTGTCAATTTAATTGGGGATGTGCATCAATCCATCGGCGATGGTCTTATCCCTTGAGATCCCTGCTTCACTGTTTATATTGAGATAAGTCTACCTTGATCTCGAACTGTAGAAGACCCGCCTAGTTCTCATATGAATTAAAGCCATGGAACACATATGACAGGGCTCCTGGGAAAGATACACGTCATACCTAAATAGAACATTTATTTTCATGAAAACTTAAGCCTTTTTATGTGAAAAATTACTGTCCTTTCATGAACAGACATGAAAATTCTTTTCTTAAACTCATTAAACTTCTGAGCCATACTGAAAATTCAGGTATGGTATCTTATTAAAGAGGGTGCTTCAAAAATAACAAGACCAATGATCGTACAATTTTCAATTTGCTATCAGCGGAATACTGAGCTGGATCTTTAAATCATTTCAATGGTGCGCTAAATCACCCCGCGCACCATTGAAATGATTTAAAGATCCAGCTCTGTATTATATACGATGCTATCAATAAATACTACATAGAAACTAAACAAGTACATACCCTGTGCAAAGGTAGGGCCCAGTTTTGGGCACCGTGGACAATTGTGCTATGCTGCCAAATCTCTTGAGATGATTGTGTGACGTGGTTGGTTTCTCATCCTCCTCATTCTCGTCTATACTTCCATTTCTGCTGGACTTACCACTGCTGCCAAGCTCCTAGAAAGAAAAACAAGGATGAAAACATCCGTAAAAGAAGCTCTAAAATCGGACGGCATGACAAACGAACACTAAAACGTGTCAAAAATTAATAAGCAGAATATTATTAGACAAAATTGTATATAAATGGGACTATGCAAGAACGAGAGCATCTTCCAGCAGTGGTATTGGGCATTTTATTAGTAAAAAAAATTTGGATTGAAAAGCGAATTATGTTAATGTCATAAAATGTTTTGTTAAGCTCAATGTGTAAAAACAAAGACCGCAAAATTTGCGATGGAAATACAAACAAGGGACTTCTCCACATACCTTGGTATAATTAAAAGTTGGAAGAGAGCTGGTGTGCTGTAAAGCTCCGCCCCCCTGGGACCTGGCCACTAGGTCAACAAGGTTGAGCACTGTGTGGTGGAGCGGGTGCCCCTGGGTCCCATGCCCCTCGGCTATTATCATATTCGTGCTAGGATCCACAACAACGCCTCCGCTCTACAAAAAATATAACTTTTATAATAAATTAAACATGATAAACAATAAAAATGAATTTATGGAGAGAGACAAACAACATGCCACTTTTGGCATCAGACAAATATATTACAAACACAAAAAAAATCATGATGCTATTCTTGGAATTTAGTATTAACCTGTGGATAATAGCCTTGGTGGTTAGATATAGTGGATAATAGCTGGTAGCTCTGAGCATGTATCCTTCCTGTAGATCATAGTTAGAATATAGTCTTTACCTGTGGATAATAGCTGGTAGCTCTGAGCATGTATCCTTCCTGTAGATCATAGTTAGAATATAGTCTTTACCTGTGGATAATAGCTGGTAGCTCTGAGCATGTATCCTTCCTGTAGATCATGGTTGGAGGAGGACCACAGTTCGTGTGAACCATTCACTAGAGACTCAAAATATTTATCCTCATGAAAGTTGCAGGGCCAGTATGAATTATCAGCCTGAATAAAACATTAAAATTAAAGTAAAGCAATATTTTTTTTCTCAAAAACTTTTGGTTCTTTT
The DNA here is from genome assembly GCF_053477335.1 of Acartia tonsa. Taxonomy (NCBI): domain Eukaryota; kingdom Metazoa; phylum Arthropoda; class Copepoda; order Calanoida; family Acartiidae; genus Acartia; species Acartia tonsa. The sequence continues at coordinate 12,788,169 of NC_137269.1, forward strand.
CTAAATTTAGATTGGCTAGTTCAAAATAAGTAGTACCCAGATGTTATAATACACATCTTAATCTACAGAAGGGGTAATCTTGTATATTCTAATTTGTTATGTAAATCAATTTTTCGTCCATTGTCTTTTCCCTTAATATCCCTCAAAATCCATTTGGACTACCCATACTAGGAAATTGGAATAAAGATCAAGATACTAAAAATGCTCAAATTAATATTATTTCTACCTAAAAAACACATTGATTTACCTTTAGCATATCGAACTGTCTGCGGGTTAAAGGAGCAAATTCGGCCACTCGTTCCACCCTGAAGTTTTCAGAAAACACAGACGGGTCAACACCCGCCGCTACAAGGCGGGACTGAACGGCGGCAGGGTCGATATCCGCCGGGGAGTTGTCCCTGGCGGCTTGGTTTTTATCACAGTTTTGAAGAGGGCAAGTTGATGTAGAAGACAAGGGCCATAATAATAACAGGATATAATCCTAAAAAGAAACAAAGAAAGATTATTTACAGTCAACTCATAACATAAGAGAAAACATAAAAGCTACATTAAATCAACTTAGAGATCTTGCATTTTTCCAACTTAAAGCCCTTGAATATTTTTGAAGGGGCGAGTGTGAAACTTTTAGAAACCATGACTAAAAGACAAAGGAACTCAACTTGAGTAACAGCACTCAAATTAGGCACAGCAGTCGCTTTGTTGAAGAACAAAGAAACAGCGGGGGAATCGCCGCTATTGCTGAAAACCACGAACGAGAGCAAGTGATTTTAAGCACTTTTCAGCATTTATTCTAAATGTTATTTAGGTGAATATACTAGGGTAATGTTTAATATTGTTATATCAATTTAAAAAAAAAAGGTTTCACTATAATTTTCTATGAATAAAACTTTGAAATATTACGCCTTTTTTATGAATTATCATCAAAAGTTTTGTTAAGTTTAATGGTTCAAATAAAATAACACGACAAAACATAAATGCTGTAAATTACGAAAGTACAATAATAAAACTGTTATTAATATTGCAAGTTATCATCCCTTTATCTAAATTAATACTTTTCATTAAAAAAATTTAATTGTGTCACAGCAGTATGAACTCAATAAAACATTCGATGATATATAGTAAAAAATTCTTAACATTTTGAAGCTTTTTTTCATAAAAAAAACATGGTAAAACTTATCTTTTAAAAAATGATATAACGATATTAATCATAACCCTAGTATATTATTATTTACGAAAAAACATTTAGAATCACTGCTGGAAGATGCTTAGAATCACTTGCTCTCGTTTGTGGATAGTCTCCTTTGTTTGCCTTTCTCGCCAAAATAGACAATTATAAATCATTAGAATCAACTTATTTTCCTTAAATTTTCACTTGACATTTTTATGAAAAGAAATATGTTTGTCTCGAATTTAAATTGTTTGATTAGGCAAAAAGACAAAAAAATTACGACGGAAAACGGCAGTTTTAGGCGATAGCAGCGGTTCTGCCGTCGTTTCCTTACAGTTCCTTGTTACATCTCTCTGACGTGCAAAATAGTGTCACACCCTCCTCCCCCCTTGATTTTGATGAGTAGTTTATGAATATAATTTAAATCCTGTTTATCTAGTTAAATCTCTTATTTGATTGAAAATGGTTATAGATTATTCAGCGCAAACCATGATATTTAAATGGGAGGGAAAAAGAGAGAAAATACACTAAGAGGGAGAAAATGTTAAAGAGAGAGAAAGGAAAGGTAAAGGAAATTAAAAAGGACTATCCACGAACCAGAGCAAGTGATTCTAAGCATCTTCCAATAAAGGTACTAAGAAAGAGAGGGAATGTCTGATTGAGCCAATAGGAGAATCGCATCGGAATTTACATTGGAGCTCATTGGTTGAAATTATGTACACATTTTCCTACGAAGGCATGTTTTTTTTCATTTCATACATACATAAAAGTCAGCTGTTAACAGTATATTTTCTTAGTAGAAAGCTTTGCGGAATCAGAATTAATTGCCCAAAAATTTCGTTTACAATTTAAAAGCTTGAAACAAAGTTGGATTCTTAAAAAAAAAGTTAGGCTGGCAACTCGCTGGTGAGGCAAAATTATTTGTGAAAAATCCTCCAAAATCGAATAAAAAAATTTACAAAAATGAAATAAAATCTTAAGAGGGTTATTAACATATGATTTTGTTTAATTTTTGTAGATTTTTAATGTGCTTTTGGATGATTTTTCACAAAAATAATTTTGCCTCATTATCGAATAGTGAGTCTATCATTTTTTAAGAATCCACATCAGCTTGAGTCGAAAGTAAACAATACTTTTGTCTGCTAGGAATGTTCTCTCTTAGATTTGACGAAAAAAGGGTTCAGAATATTCTTCTACTCTTCTATTTCTATTCATCTTCCAGTATTGACTCATGGTATTTTTTTAGTGAATATACTAGGTTTATGTTTAATATTTGCTTTATCGACTAAAGTAAGGTTTCACCATGGTTTTATATGAAAAAAACTTTGAAATGTAAAGCAATTTTTAAAGCAATATCATCAAATGCTTTGTTGAGTTCACAGGACGAAATAAAATAACACTGCAAAAAAGCATCAAATGTTGTAAATTGCAAAAGTACATTAATTAAACTGTTTACAAGTTACCAACTCTTTTTCTAAATATACATTTTTAATCACAATAATTTATTTTGTGTCAAAGCTTTTAAACAGTTTGAACTCATCAAAATATTCGATGATATTGCACCAAACAATGCTCAATATTTCAAAGTTTTTTCATATAAAACCATGGTGAAACCTAACTTTTTAGTCGATAAAGCAAATATTAAACAAAAACCTAGTATATTTACTAAAAAATGCTATGGGTCAATGCTGGAAGATGCATAGAATCACTTGCTCTTGTTCGTAGAGAGTCCTCTTTTGATAATGATCCTACGCATCTAAAAAAAAAGACTTACTTTCGAAGATTTAACTCTTTTTAAGTGTTGTAGGCTAGGTAAAGGCAGGACCTCATTTAATTTCTGTATCAACTTTGAAGTTTCCTTAAGTGTTAAAAAAATTAGCAGGTAGTATTTAAAGATAAAATTATTTTGGTCTTGCTTAGGTTAGATTTATTCTGATTTAATGAAGGGAAAATAATGTATTTACAGCATGGATCTTCAGGGATAAGACAATTCCAGATAAATTTGTTTACAATGTATACCCCCAACATCATAGCTGGAATAGCCTAAAATCACTTGTTCTTCGTTCATAGTTCAGTTCAAAGTGTATTTTTCAAGAATATGCAAAGCGTTTGATGTTAAAAATTTGAAAAACGTACCAAAGAACGAAGTTTTATATTTTCAGTTAAAACAAAGATGTTTATTTAGATTAAACTTCCATATAACTGCTTTGGCAATCGATGAATTTTTACTAGACTATATGATGTTTTAATATTGACAATAAACTTAGTTATCTATAAATTTTCTTTTTGTTTCCCAATGTTGGCACGTTCACACAAAGTGAGCAACAAACTCACCCCACCCTCTTTTGTTTTTTTTTTAATAAAATGAAAATTAGGGGGGGGGTGTAGTTATTATAATTTGTTATTACTTTAGGTTATGTTGGGTACTAAGTAACCCCGAAGGGTTAGGGGACCGCAAGAGATGTTGTGCATAGAGAAGAATTGCTGGGAGGGGGGATGGAGGGGGGGAGGTTGCTATCAAAGCTTATCAGAAGCACTTTAAAAAATAATCTAATATTCTCTTCCTGTAACTTGTAATTATCTTTTACCTTTTTATTAATAATCTGCGCGGCTAAGGCTTTAACTAAAGGCACTGGTAGTAGAGCATCTTCACCCAATACGGCACGTAACTTCCACGGCCTAAAACAACAAGGCAAATTATAACAATAACAGTTTATATTTTTTAAAGCAAAGCTTTTCTGTAATTTCCGTAGAGGTAAGCTCTTCTCATAATTTTCGACATGTTTGAATTGTCATATCGATTTAAAACTTAGTATGAAGATTACTGTAACAATTCGGTACAATTAGAAAGCAGCTATATAAATCATTATTACCAGAAAGTACGTAGGTCAATTTAATACAGAATTTTTACCTATTTAAAGAGAAATAATATATTTGTTATACCTAATCATCCCATTCTCTTAACTTTATGGATATTTATGATATCTAATAAGCTTTGCTTTTATGGATATAGTCTTTCTTGTTTTGAAAATTAAAGTTGTCAAGTAGTATTTCTAGACACGATATTAAATTATCATGTAACATAATTGAGAAAATTATTTTTTAAAAGGAAGGAAACTTACTTATTAGGAAAAGAATTATTTTCTAATTTTAATTTCTTAGTTGGTGGACAGTCACCATTTTCTGGTATTTCTTCGGTATGGCCATTAGATTCATGCTTCTCTTTGGACTTTTCTAAAACAAATTACCTAATGTATCATATGTTAAGTATTTATTTTTTTTGCGAATTTTGTACATATATTTAAATTCATGTCACTAAAACTTATAATGAATTTAATTTGCACTATTCTATGATATAAAGTAAATTATCTTAAAGGATAATAAGATAAAAATAGCAGAAATGATGGTTCGAAGGAGTTGTACTTTTCAGGGAAGCTTTATAAATGTCTAATGTTTTTTTTAGTATAGTTTCAATAGGAATAGGAAAATTCTATTAAGTTAGATTACCTGTACCATTTTTCGTGCACGTGTTGACACCATTCTCTTTCAGCATTCGATGCTTAAGATTAGCAGTCAACTCAGCTGCCACTTTAGGGCAGCTGCTGCCAAACTGCTCCTTAGAAGCAGCCAGACTGCCACTTAGCACAGCCGCCGACTCCAAATCAGTGGCAGGCGGCTGCATCATTTATCAAAACCGCCACCATCAGCTTTTGTCAGCAAAGTTCATATAAATGTTTGTAAATCCGCAAGTTTTCAGTTGTAACAATAAATCTGAAATTAATGCATTATTATTAATATTATAGTCACAGCTGGAATTTTTTTTTACATTTCATAACAATAATAAAAAGTGTAATAAATGTATTATTAATTTTACATAACAAGCATAAGTTTTCAAGCATAAATATTTGTAATTTATCTATGGCAAACTATTTTAAATTTTATCAAAAGCATTTGATTAAATATGCATAGTAATGAGATTAAGCAGAGATGAAAAATTTTAAATACTATTGCTATTCTGATTATTTAGTGGATTGAAATTTTTCAGTTACCAAATTTCTTTATGAAAAAATGAAACAATTTGTGTATCAAAATGTATCAAAAATAAAAATATGATAATGTAACCAGGGGTTTGTAATATTATGCTTCGACTAAATCATCATGCAATCCAATTTTCAAATTATTTTCTCATTCATTTAATACTTCAATCCCCTGATAAAAAATGATTTTATATGAAGATAAAAAAATATTCAATCGACTGTATACTTGTAAACCACGCCATCAATAGTCAACGCGACTTTCAGGGCGCGCGAATCAGTCTTCATCCGTTTGCACAAAATATTGCAGATCAGCTGTTGGCCGGACTTGACCGGCAGCCGCGAGGGCAGGTAGAAAATTGTCTGCTTCCAGTGGGTGGGCGTGGCGTGCGGCCCAGTTGAGAACATGACCTGGCTGTTGGGAAGGTTGAAATACGTGTCGAAATATCCAACTATGGCAGTAAGGTTGCAGTCCCTAGTACAATAGGTCGTTATTTTGATAAAAGTGATTAGTTTACATAAAAGAAAATGAAAACATAATGAAATCAAAATATCAGGAATTATAAAATAGACGACAAAACAAAATATAATATATCCCAATGATAATGAACAAATTTACCCCTTTTGTAGATTTGAATTATCGGTTTAAACGTTTCAACAGTGAACTGGAGTAGGGTATTTTTGGTGGAATTAGTGTATCTTTTCTTAAATGCATTTTTTTTCAATCAATGATAAAATAATGACTATTCCTGGTGATGGTTAGTGTGAAGGGAGTATTGAACTGTGTGTCCTCGACTTTGCAGGTATTCAGATCCAAGTCAAGCACCAGAGCTGGATCAGAAATGACAGAGGCATGTGGCACAATCTAAACAAATGAAAAATAAACACATTTTGAACGTATTATCGTAATTGTATTTTTTTAATACAGTAAACAAATATGTATTATCGTTTCAAATACGATAAATATAACACTACAATTTGTAGCTACTCTATATCCAGAAAATCACTATTAAATATTCTCCTTAACATTTTTCATGATCTTTTAGTGGAAATAAAAGCTTTGTCACTTTGCAATAATAAATGTTTTAAGGATTGAGCTTTCACTTCTGCATATTTCAAACGTTATAAAAACACACTATTAACCGCATTTTTACAACAGCACAAACTGGTAACATCCCTTTGCCTTTGCTTTACTCTTTATAGATGATTTACTTTTACTTCTTTTTAACAAATATGAAACACTATACGAATGCAGGAATGGAGGGAAAATTATGCTGTGTTTGGGTACAGTACCCAAAGTTTAATAACAACGTTATCTAATCGGTTGGCTCAAAAATCTTGGTTACTTTAATTAAATTTCGATAGGTTGGTTCACAGCTTTCAACTGAAATAAATGGTAATTCTGTTTATTATCATTGCTAATCATACGAATTTATTGTCCGTTGTCCTATCCCTTAAGATCCCTGATGCGAGTGTGACAAAATGCGGTAGAGAAGGAACACTACATCAAGTTGTAAAAATTAGAAAGTACATAGTAACAGAAAGCTTTAGGATATGTTAAAAATCTCTCAAGTCAATTCATGGATTATAAGAGATCAAACAATGAAAGAAACAATGATAAACAAAATTAACCCTTCTGCAGATTAAAGTTATTGGTTGAAACGTTTGGACAACACAATCCAATTGTGACAAATCCAAGTTTGTTACCCAAAGTTGTGAGCCAGGGAATAAGACAACGTGAACAGAAAAAACTTTGGGTACAAGTATAATTCACAATCCAATGTCTCCTTTTTCCCTGTTTCAATAAAAGTACACACACAAATAATAAGTTAACACTAGGAATTATAATTGTTGTTTAAACGACCTTTATCACCAAATCTTCAACTACAATTTTTGCTTTGTCAGCTATCTTTTTTATCACATATTTTCTTTAATACACGTGGTAAACCTGTAACGAAAGTGGAAGGTGTAATTTTCACAATATCTAAAGAAGCATAATATCGGTTTTGCGGTTAGAGAGTACACAAACACAGACAGACACAGATCCTATTACTTTTTCTATAAAAAAAATAGCCCAAAACTAGTCCATGACCGTTAATTTTCCTCAAACACTTGGAAGACTAATCGTACGCAAATATGTTATTGTTCGTTTTATTGTTCTTTTCTTTTAACTCATAGAACCTAATTATTTCAAAGTATCAGCGACAGAAACTAGTACATGAAGTTTTGATGACTTATTCATTTTTTAGTCAAGATATCAATCAGCAGCACCTAACGTAAAAAACATATTTAGATTCTGATCAGATTGTAGAAATATTATTCGGATGCGAATTGCCATCCCTTATTTTAAGTCCAGATTTTTTTGATCCCACTGCACAGAAACGCATCTAACTACTTTTGTAGTAAGGGATTAATGCCAAAGTTAATATTTACCTCAACGCTGGCTTCTTCCAAGATAGGGGCGCGCATACATTTCATCTTGTAGCCGTACACATCGTCCCAAAAGTCTAATAACTGACTGTACCTACAAAAAAAATATATATTTATTTCAATTGGAGAAATATGTAATTGCAAAAAAAGAATTTCTCTCTAAACTAGTTACTTCGCCCCCAGTCTATAGGGGAGGTCAGGAAAATAGCCTAAACCATTAAAAAAACTAACACATACCAACATTTTCGGAGATAGCTTCATGCAAAAAAAAACATTACTATAACTTGATAATCTACCTTAACTTTTGCATATAATCCCCGCCCTCACATCTCCTTTACAATACATGTTTTACCTTTTCTCATCCTCAATGGCGACAAGACTGATGGTCGTTCTGTTGGGTATCATTGAGCCTCCAGGTGCCATGTACTTATCCCTGGCCGCTATTACAGAGTCTAACATACCCTAGAATTCAAAATGTTTAAATAGTTTGACCTTAATTCAATTTATATTTATAATAATTTCATTCATAAGGAATTTTGCAAGTATTTTTGGAATGTTCTCCAATCCATTTCTTTTTGTTTTTTTCTATCGCCAAAATAGATACATTTTCAAGTATGGCTTTGAACCCGATAAACGTATATCCTCTGCCATGAAACCGGTTTGAGCCATAAAAAATCATGTATAGTATTTTAGACAATATTCCACGAATAACTATTTCATTATCTATGAGGTTTGATCCAGAGGACAGTTTAGAGATCATAAAGTATAAACAGGTTTAAAATTTAATATTGTACCTCAAATAAGAGAAAGTATCCCATCCACTCCGAGACAATGTACTGAAATGACTCGAAAGGCAACTTTGTTTCCTCCAGACGGCCCTTTACTAACTGAACTTTATCAGCAAGACCATTTTCCTAAAAAAGCTTTTCTTATAAACTTCGGCAGTTTCCATCAATGCTCGACAAAAACTATGAGGTAAAGCACCCAAAAATTATTATCTAATATCTTTCACTGAATAACTGCCATATCTCCAAATGAAGCATACGTTAGTTGTTGGGTTCTTGAGCCAAAGAAAGATGAATAGTCAAATACAAAAAATATTTTTGTATAAAACATATTATTTTAAATGGGCTCTATTCATAAAAGTATAAATTCCAGGTGAACTATCCCCGTATCCCTGGTAAAATAAATCTTACCCTGACAATATCCATGGCTTGGTAGATGATATCACTGCAGTCCACCCCCACAACAGCACTGGCGCCCGCCTCAGCAGAGAACATGGATAGGATACCTGTACCACAACCAATGTCCAGAACTCTTGAATCTTTTATGCTTGCCGCATTTTTCAGTAATGCTTCCCTAATAAAGTGCATACATTTTAGTAAATCAATAACTGCTGTCAAATTGCCAAAATACAGATGTTAAAAACACCATTTTTTAAAATTTTAACATCGATTCTAATTTTCCAATGGAGTTAGGTGCTTCAGAAATGAAATAAACAAGAATCATGTACAAATTCTAAAAAAATTCTAAGTCAATTCTGTCATAACTGAGGGGGAAGGGGGATCATTTTCATATTAGCCAGCTGAGAGAAACATTTTATAACAGGATGCGAGAATAACTCAATATATCCACTTATTCTACATATATCCATTAATAAACAGTACTGGGTTCACCAATTAAAGTTCAAATTAATTTTTTGCAAAAACCTCTTATCAAATAGGACTGAAGTTGTAAGATGGACACAACATAGAGGCAAATAAGTTTTTCTTTTAAAATTAAACCTATGTATTTATGTAAATTTTCACCTATAGGACTCTGTGCGAACTTTATCTGAAAGCATATCCAAGTGTATAGAATAATGAGCATATGACTTGAAATAGCTGTAGTCCTCTTCCACGGTCTTCTGGTCGGCCACGGATACAACCCCACTTGAGCTTTGTGCCACTCCTTCACTCTTTTTACTCTCTTCCATTCCTAAACAAGATTAGTTTTCATAAAAACTAATGACGTTTTTACTTTTTGGAATGTAAAAATATTACCTACTTCTGTCCCGTCGTGAAAAATTTATAAATCATTCAACACACAGACTTAAAATCTTTTAGGTTTGGAGGCCCAAAGGCAAGAACCATACAAATGACGAGAAAGCATTTAAAAAATATAATTGGTGGAAGAAGTGATAACTAAATGACTTTTTACCAAAAAGTCTAAAAATAGATAAATTCTTATCTAGAATGTGTAGAATCTCCAAGAAAACAGCGTTTCCCTCTCAATGCCTTATGACATCACTTTATTGTTTCGTTTTTTTTTCTTGTGCAAGCTCTACTAATTTTTGTTTAAATTAAAGTTTAATCTATGTATTTTAATTTTCCCCATCTTTCCATTTGTTTCTTTTCCCTTTATTTTACAATGCCATTTAATACAAGTTATAAAACTAACCTGAAAATAAACTTTGAGCAGCTGAGCGCATTTTTATCATATCCTCTCTGCACCTTCGCAATTCTGCTTCTTTTTCCTAAAAATTTTAAAACTTTAAAATAAAAGGGAGGAGACACTGATTTTTTTTCAGGGTGTCATTTTTTCTTGGGAGGATGGTGGTACCCACCCCCAGTATAGTTATGAACCTTCCCAGAACCTATAAGGAACACTGCAAGGGAGAAACATATCGGTTCAGCGGTTACCGAGTACACACAGAAAAACCGAAAGAACTTTTATTTTTGGAGAAATAGTATATAAAGAATTTATTAAATTACCAACCTGTAACTGTTTATGTAATGTGTCCATTTCTTGTTCCAGTTCCCTCCTCACCCGTCCAACTGCCTCTTCTAAACTTTCATTCATCAACTAAAAAACAAAGGAAATTAGAATTGACACAGACTGCGACTGCATCAGCTAGTTGTGGTCAGATTCTAGACGTACAAGGGGGGGGGGGGGGTATCCCCTTAAATTACCTCTAATTTAACCCCCTCTTAAAACTTTTAAATATACATTAGAGACTTTCCTCTCCCCCCTTAGACCTTTGAACTTTTTAAAGACCCTCATTTTACTCCCCCCTCCAAAAAAAAGTAAGCTTGACGTCCTTGGAGCAGATTCTCGAAACGGGTTCAATTTAGAGATTATTTGCTCTTCAGTCAGTAAAATCTTGAAAAAAACCTTACATAGCATCTAAAAAGTTACATTCAAGACTTGTAGATTAGCTAATACCTTTCTTCTTGGGTTTTCAATCTGATCATTAAGATCTCTGCTAATATCAATACCAAATCCATTTTCATCCTCATCAAATTCCTACCATCGTTGTGTTCATTATAAGACTCATTTTTATGTTTGGCTTCGAAACCGCTAGATTAAAACCAGTTCTGAGCTAGACCTATAAATCATTTAATTTCGAGGAAAGATGTTTATAACACGATGCGATAGATAACTATTCACCCATTGGATACCATTCAACCATTAAAACATAAACAAAGATTCCTAGGAAGGGAAAGGTAGGTTGCGGGTAAAATCCGTTAAGGTTGTGTGTTTTAAGTTAAAAACAGTAGTAGAACGATAAAAGTTCATGTTTATAGTTCTTTTCAATAAGAAATACACATATTTAGTGAATATTATCGTTCAACTACTATTTTTAAGCCTTAAAACACACACTTTTAAGAATTTTACCCGCAACCTACCTTTCCCTTTCTGGAATAAGCTGAATAAACTTTATACGGCAAAATTTCCCCAACTGCCGAAAAACTTTGCACGTACTTATGGGGTAAACATAATTTGCGATGCACGTCAATTTATTGTCATTAGTCTTACCCTTTCAGATCCCTATTTAAGCCAAAGATTAATTATCCAAATTCTAAACTATAAAGTAAGAGTCAGATATAATGAATTGCCTCATCCTCTTGATCCTCCATGAAACTGTACATCAACAAGGCATCATCTTCAATCACAGGCTTCATGTATTTATCACCCTAAACATAATTTAAACATTTATTAGTATAATGTTATATATACAACGTGACTTTTTCTTCAGGAAATCAGCCAACGAAAAATGAGTTCTGAAGAAAAACAATGTAAAACGAGGTCTGTCTGTTCGTATGAAGCTTAAGGTTTCGGTATATGCTGAACCGACAAGGTTGTGCTTATCAGAATATCCAGATTATAAACCTGCTGTGGTTAAACTTATTCTCTTAAAGAGTGAGACACTGAGACACCATCCAGGATATAAAGCTGCCAACTACCAGGGTAAAAATAATTCAGAAACTGTAGTTAATTCTTATACAATAAAGTTTCGGGGATTTGCTTCTTACTAAATCTTTTTTTCTTAACTGATATCCATCCTATGAAGTTTTTGTTGTAGAAAAACTATTTTACCTCCCACATACTATCTGAACTTAAGGACATGACAAAGCCAGCACTTGGTGATTCACTTCGGATGTAGTTGATTAATCTGAAAATTTATCTTATTTAACGCAATATGAATAATAAGTAATACTAGAATCAGGGGTGTATATTCTACATGGGATCCCCTGCTCAGGGGGGGGGGGGGGGGATAAAAATAAGTGGTTGGAGGGGGGAAAAAATGTAAAAATTAAGAAAACTGAAAACATTTTTTCTATTTCCCCCCCCCCCCTCCTAGGTGAAAAAAACGTTTAAAAATGTGTGGTAGGAGGGATAAAATAAAGAGTTCTCTAAATATTTTTCCATTTTCCCCCTACTTGGTGAGAAAAAAACTAGGTCTAGGGGGGGGGGGGGGGGGGGGAAAGAAAAATAAAAAATTTTGTAGCAGGGAAAAAAATAAATCTTGTGCAGAATATACAGTGACACCCCTGACTAGAATTTGCAATATGACATAATCGTAATGCATATTTCAGTACGATTTTATTATTTTGAAATCCACATGTTTTAGCTTTTTAGAAAATTATATGTATCGCATTATGATTTTGTAATATTATAAATACAGGAATAGGTTTCCTAATTATTTGGTCAATATGGTGAATACATGACAAAATTTGTAGCTTTTATCTTCTTCGTGCTCAAAGAGGATAGAAAGATTTAAATTTCACAATAAGAAAACTCAATGCCAGAATATTTGGAATACACATTCTAGGATGATCAATATTACAAAAATACAATAAATGACTTAAATACAATTAGGTAGTTTTCATATAAACTTACGTATTTGAATTCAAACAGTCACCTGTTTCTCAATTCATTTTCATATACGTAAAAAAAAACAAAGAACAATTTCTAGTTTGCCACTAAAACAAAATTATCTGACAAATAAAATCTAAGAACATGTACAATATCAACTTTATTTGATCGTACAAAAAACGAAGTGTTTGACCCTTTCATGTAAATGAAACCATACAATCGATGTTAAAAACATCGTTATACAGTTAAAATTTGAAGTTGGTTAACAAAATAAGAAAAGCAATAAGTAAATATCCTAATTCAGCGTTTAAGTGTAAAACTGAAATGTTAATAACTGAGAAAACAGGTTCTTTAAAAAGAATTATGTACCAACCTGATATAACTGAATGTATCCATATTGTGTCTTTTCTTCAAAACATTTAGGTCCATACCATGAACGTCTCTAAATCAATATGGGAATTTAAAAAAAAAACTTTATTAAAAAAATTAAAGATGAAGTAAACAAACATGGAGGAGTGAAACCCAGGAGCATCGCTTGGTCAATAATGGTACACCAAAATAGGGTGGCAAGAGTTCGATTTCATTAACCGCAATACATTAGGGCAACTTCCCTCTGGTTTTGTAAGTAGGAAGATTATTAAGTAGTCCATGAAGCCTTGTCTAAACACCAACAAACTGCCTATGGCTCATCAGTCAAAAAAATACCTGCAATGTTCTATGCATTCTTCAGCTGTGCGAAAAGTAGTTTTAGAGAAGAGATCTAGGGCAGGTTTCAGTGAGTCAATAAGTTTGTCCTCATCCGGAAATTCTCGATCTTCGTCAGATAACTTCATTTTCCTGCCTCCTACAAAAAAAGTCTCATTATTCTACTAATTTAGTTTATCAAATCTACTTTGGTTGACTTTAATAGATTTTAAACTCCTTTTCATATTTTAAGACCTGTAGCACCGAAACAAAACTTGGACACTTTGTAAAATCAGGAACCTTGAGGGGTAAGACAATTAAAACTAATAAGACTATAAATTGGCAGAAATTATTAACGAATTTAAGAGAAACATCGTTTATAAAACTAAATTTTTGGTTTCGTGAAAATTAGCAGTCCAATTTTACCTCCCTCCCGAGTCCCTGGGCAATAAGTAAAAATATTGTAATTACCTTCCACAAGTTCAGGAAGATCATTTTCATCACTAGAACTTCCCCCGTCAGACATTTTTTATCAGTTTAAAATCACAGATATTAATTCTGAAATAAGTAAATAATGTTGACAATATACTTACAATCAAAGCTGTTATTAACATTATATATATTGGAACAAAAGAAAATTAATACTTATTAGTCTGTCAAAACTTAATTATTATATTGAGTTTGTTTTAAATAGTCCGTATGTACTTTTCTAGTAACGATTACAGAATTGCTTCGCTTTCTAAATCATATATACCTCTAACTGTTATACGAATCAACACCAAAGTTTGAGATCGAAGCACAATTATATAATAATCTAACTTTTCTTTTTTTCAAGGACATTATTGAAACTTATTAAAGAAATAAAATAAAAATTTAAACAATCACTGGTACACGTAAAGGGATCAGACAATGTAATCAAAAAATTACCACTAATTGTATATTATAATTATATGTTAGGACAAACCTAGTGTAGAAACAACCTATCAAAATTTAATGAAAAAAAGCCTTTTTGGCTAACCAATTCCAGCGCTCGAACGTGGTTTAAAAAAACTTTGTTATTAATAATGCAATGTCCACTTCCTCTATTAGTATTTCGACAATAAGACATAAAATAAGGCCATTATTTACATAAAAGCTTTGCGTTTGAAGACAAAATAAAAGACAAGCAAAACACGTGTAGTAGCTAAGCCTTTTGGCTTTCATCATTCATGCAGTCCCAATTGCGTGTGTGTGTGTGTGTGTGTGTGTGTAGTGTGGTGTCAACGTGCGTAAAATGGAACGCGGTCTTTGCGCGTAGATTTGGACAATTTCTTACTAACAATTTTTTCCCAATCTATAATAATCTAAAATAATACCCTATACAGAAGTAACAGGATATCTATCTGTCTATTTATTTCTATGTGTACCAAAAGATAACTAACAAACCTTCCTTGAGAAAGGTTATCACCACCCTCCAAAGATAAATCGACCGTAGAAAAAATATCCCCTACTTATACAGCATGGCTAAAGTTTTAGTAAGAAATAGGAGAAATTTTGAATAGAGAATATTTTGTTTTCAGAATAAGTTGTCAACCCTATCGTAATTTTTGTTGTAATTTTCCTTCAAATATTTTTTTTTTCAAAAAATAAAACACCTTTTAATGAAGTAAATAACCCTTAAACAATAAAAAATAAATTTCTTATTTATAATTTTTGTAATAATAACTTGGTTACTCTGTTACTCGCGAATGCCGTGTTTTATTTTTTAAAATTACGAATTGTTATGGGTGTCACATTTTTTTTTATGTTTATTGAATTATGTTAAAAAAACAATGACAATTATGGCATTTTAATTTTTTAAAACTAGCATATGAGCCCTTGGCATATAAACAAAGTGGAGCAGCAAAATATTCTAAAATCACATTGCAAGACTCATATGTACGTTAAATAAGATAAGCCCAAATTCATCCCAGGACCTATGTATAGCTTCCCTGAAATTGAAACTTTAATGCTTTTTGAGATCATAAGGAACAAAAATAACCTTTTATCTGGAATTAATTTGTTACGAATGTTATTTAGATAATTAAAAAATTGACACCCGTGTTATTCTAGTTTGATAATGGAATCAAAAAATGGTGGCAAGAGCAACTTGTTAATTTATTTGATTCTATTCTTTCTTATTATTCTAATATTTGTATAACTTTTGAATCGAATTTACTCTATAATTAGAAATGTCTGATAGTCAGTTACTTGAGTTTTCAGCTCAAATCTTAAAACAGTACACTGGTGTCCTGGATAGGAAACAGGTTTTTTTTGAGTTACGTATGACAAGACCTATATTTCTATGCCCGGGCATGTATGACGGTTCAGCACATAACTTTCATTAAATCACAGCTGATCATTTTTGTGGACTTTTTTGGAAATTACTTTTTTACCCAGATTTTCAGAGTTTTTTTCCCAAAAAATCACAATGTTCTCATATTTACAGCTTAGTTAATCTAAATTTATTCATAGAAAAGTATAATAGATGACAGCTGAACCAAAGATTATGTTATAATCAATAACAAGATCTTTCAGAATCAATCAACTAATCTAAGATTTGTAGTCTAGAAGTTGGGTAACAGTTATTTGAAGTTGTTATTTAAATTAATGTCTAAACAGTTTTAAGTTTGTTTTGGTAGTCAACACAAAAAAAAACTCACTTTTTAAGTCCCTCATGCATGTCTCATGAATTGTTATAACATAGTTCCTGGCTGTAATAAGATGTCCCTCTCAGGTTCCACCAATGAAGATTAAACTAACATGCTTCAGAATCAGCAATGATTCTGTATAAAGTTTTCCTCATAATATTGACAAGTTATCTTGCTCAATATTGGTTGCTTGCTGACTAGATGTCTACATAGTTCCTGAGTTATTGTTTGTTCCTGCTCATCATCATTGGAAACAGTCAGTTCAGTATTGTTGCTGATTTTAAAGGTTTTGATGGGTTGTGGTTGCAGTTGAAATGATGGTGGTTGTGTGAAATTCTTGCCAGTGTCAGACACAAACTGCACCAGATTCTTGTTTACTCTGGCCTTTAAGGTATTCAGGTGAACATTGTAACCTGAAAGTATTGGGACAGGGTGGTTTTAGCTGTTCTGGGTATGAGTTTGGATCTACTGCAGTTCATGGTAAAATATTGCTGGTAACGAATGCTTCCTGGTTCATGATGTGACTGTAGATGGCTGTTCTCAGAGCAGCTTTTCCAGCAAACATTAGGCTGTCCTAGCTGGCATTACTAAATATGGAACTGCAGTAGAATATCAGGGACTGGCAAATTGCTTTTTATGTATTTTCTATGACTTACTTTTCTTTCTCTTTGGTGGAGAGAGCTTAAAGCATTTGGTTTTAGGGTTTGGTTTGTTTCTAGGCTCCTTAACAAGATGGTCGATAAAGAAAACATTGTCACATGTAACACCCAAGAACTTAGGATGTCTGACTTATGGTACTGTTTCAACAATGACTAGAGTGCCTGCTTTATTCAAAAAGGTGGTAAAGACTATTGTAGATGATTTGGCTGCAGAAATGAATGGGTTCTTGCTTTTTAACCAATCATTAAAAACTGCTAAGTAAGCTTTTATGTCCTTGACATAAGGATAAATAAGGGGACCTATGCTGTTGGAGTTGTCAGCAGAGGAAACTAGATGTAATTAGAGTGAGGTGTTGGCATTTATGAAATTTACAGTTCGAATAGTATATGGTATAGGACCCCTCCTTGTAGGTCAGCCTGTTTGGCAGATTTGTATGTATATTTAGATCCTCTGATAACAACAAATTGTTGTCTACCTCTAAGATATTCACATAAAAACATTACATATACTCATTCAAGTCTAGTGCATTAATATTATGCAGTAGAACCTCATTGTTTACAGTGTCAAAAGCCTTTGAAAGATAAATGGCAACTGGCACTGTTCTGATAACTGGTTTCTTATTAAGGTTTTAATACTCTGTAAGGCAGTGGTGGTGAACCTGCCTGTGTGAAAACCATAATGTTGGTCTGCAAGTTTAACAGCATCATTCAGGTAGGGACGAATCATGCAGGCAGGATAAAGAAGTGAGACAGGGCAGTAGCTGGAACCCTAATTGTCAAAGTTTCCCTGGTTTCAGTGAAATAATTTTACCAGTCCTCCATATGCTTGGTGTCTAGAAGAGATTGACTTGTCAATACTAATAAAAACATTGAAAGATTGTACAAAATCATTGCTGATTCTTATTTGTTTAAACTTTTATGGTGGAACTTCAGAGGAACCTTGTATCACATTCAGGATCTATGTTTTACCTACAAATCTTGGAATAGTCAATTGAGGTAATTAATCTTGTTATAGCTGTCATCTATTATAATTTTTTGCATGAAAATAGAATAACTTAGCTGGAAATGTGAGAATATTGTGATTTTTGGGGGGAAAAACTATGAAAATCTGGGTAAAAAAGTAATTTTCAAAAAAATCCACAAAAATGATCAGCTGTGATTTAATGAAAGTTATGTGCTGAACCGTCATACACGCCCAGTCATAGAAATATAGGTCTTGTCATACGTAACTCAAAAAAAACCTGTTTCCTATCCAGGACACCAGTGAGTAACTTTCTGAAGATTGTTAAAACATAAAACTTGCAGTTAAAAATTGAAGTAAAAATTTTTGTTTTATTAAATATACCTATATATCCAGCATCAAGTATTTTGTATATTTACTGATGTCAGTTGGTCTATAGTACTAGTTCATGTTAAAAAAAATTTTATTGTTTACCAAGTGTTTTTTTATTTGTTATATTTCTCTGTTTTCTTTACGAGTTGTGAATAATTGCTCTATAAGTCTAGTATATAAGTTTGTCCTTTTATAATCATTTGGTTAGTGCTTCACTTTTTATAGATGTAATTCCTTATTAAATTTTAATAATACGTACCTGTACATCTTTTAAATAGGTAAGAATGTTTTTTATTTCAGACTTAAGACTTAGAACACAGATTTAAAATGGCTTTTAAAAAGGAAATCAAGGTAAACTGTTTCTTACAAATTGGATTTAGGGTAAATAAAACCCAACAGACAATTAACCAACCCTTTTGGTTAGAAGTTTTAACTGTGCATAACGCCTTTTTACGGGGGATATATCAAAGCTTTACCAATAATCTCACTATTAGCGTCACGTGCCAGACATAGCAGCAATAATATGCAATTCAATTAATTCAGGAAAACTTGGAAAAGTTTCTGCAGACCCCTGGCACCATCAATGACACGATGACCTTAGCTGAAAAGAAAACTGGCGTTCAGAGGATCTACTTGGCCTATGGAGTAAGCTACAATGTTTTGTGTTAAACTTATAGGCCGAAAATTAGTGCATTTATTTTTAAATATTCATAAGCGAAATAATCCGAAAGGCCGTTTTTGACGGACGAGATTTTTCCCGTGATATACTTTCCAGAATGGCTACGAAACAGATTATTGTCTGCTCAACAAATCATAGTAGACAATTTTTCTACCTATACTAATGAAATGAATAATCATTATATTGGAACCAGTTTTGTTAGCCCGAACCTTCGGCTAACCGGGGTCAACAAAACTGTTTTTAATCTTAAAATGTTTAGTAGTACTAGGAAGATGTTTATTATACGATGCGATAATTAACTATAATACCTATTTATTTTTTAGTTTGTATAATGTTAATTTATTATAAATATTCTAGTTTCTTGGATTAAGTGCTTTATGGCTTGTGTACGGATGGGGAGCACCTTTACTCGCCAACAGTATTGGGTAATTTTATATTTGATCATATTAAAATCTATATATAAAAAGAAAATGATAATCTGATAAACACACCAAAAAGTAAAATGTTAGTGATAACTTACAATGTAAAACGAAACAGTTTCATCTGTTAGATCTTCCTTACTATGACAATCTTCGTGGAATTCAATGGTTCAGGATGAAAAGATCCAAAGTATCCTTTACGAAGGTCGAATCCTGTCCTCAATCATTCCCCAAAATTTTGATTTTTTATATGCTTCCAGGTTCTTGTACCCTGCCTATTGGTCCATCAAAGCGCTGGAGACAAGTGATCTGAAGGATGACAGGAAGTGGTTGACTTACTGGGTTGTCTTTGCTTTCTTCTCTGTCCTGGAATATTTCTCAGGTCTGGTTTAGTTTATGTTCCATTCATATTTGACTGTGTGTTTGTGTAGCATTTAATTAAACCGTACTTGTTAGTTTTACTCTAAGATTACAGTACTTGAGACGAGGCATAATATCTTTTTATTCTATTTTTCAAAGCCAAACTTTACCTAGAAAATGATTATGTTTGAATATTCTTATTTCCGTTATAAAGAAGCAGGGTGATGGCAATCCGAATCCTTTTCGGATTAATCCGCAAATTTTTGGACCATAACTCAAAAACCGAAATATGAGAAAATTTGATAATGAAAAGCTCGGAAGAATCTTCAAATAATTTAACAAACCCCAAATCCCCGTACAAAAAAATTAAGGATATTGTGGGGGTGAAGGTGAACAGCTTCTCTCCCTAATTTTGAGAAGCTTCTAGAACAGATATTTAAAATGAATATACTATAGGAATGCTGGTGTATCTGATTCCTTTCTACTGGCTGCTCAAGTGCCTGTTCATGTGCTGGTGCATGATGCCTGGACATAATAATGGTGCAGAGATTATCTACAACAGGTATTAGATATTAATGATAGTTCTTTCACACATAGAGGCATTGATAATGATGAAAGATATTTGCCATATTTAAGTGCTGAGTATATATCTTATACCTGCAACTTCAACTCGTCAACTGGATCATTTGGCTTTTTATATAAATATATTTCAATACTTTGCAGCACAGTATATAATTCCTAACAAACGTGGTTGATTTAAAAGTTTGTCTTTTTTATGTTTGTCTATGTTATCTTACACATTTAAATCTCTATTTGAGCTTCGAAACTATATGAAAATTGTAATTTATTATCTTAACCATGTTTTTCAGATTGATCAAGCCTAAGTTCCAGAAGCACCAGGCCAAGATTGACAAAGTTGTTGGCGACGCACAAAACATGGTAAGAACATCATTGTGTCTTCATAGAGCGTCATTCATTACGGTGCCTTAATTTGGGACACCTGCCACAGCTGCGAGGGTTAAGTAATAAATAGTATCTCCTTTGGAACAGCGGGTCAAGGCATAGTGTACTTGAGCGTGGAGCTTGATAGCCCTAGTGGCTAAACAAAAGTGTCTCGTCCTTCATCTATGACTACTTAGGTCCAAACACTAAGAAACAATTGCTACACACACTCACAGAAAATTATTGTTACTCTGATAGGGTTTGTATGGTACAAGGGATAATGGATACATTATTACTGGGTTCTTTTACATTTTGAAACACTTATCTGCTTAAAATAACTATTCCCACTTTCTAACCACTTTATCCCATCTCGTCCCTCTTACTGGTTAAACGAAGTGACCAATACACTATGTGCCCAGAATTCCAAAATAAAACAAAAACTCATAGTTCTGTTAATTTTGCTTCAAATTGGGTAAAATCTTTTGGGTTGGGTCACTAATTACCCCAAGTTTTGGTATCTTTAAAAAAAACGGCGGCAGGATCGCCGCTTCCGCCGTTAACCGCCATTTTCCGCCGCAAAAAAAAACAATATTATCCCAAATGATTCCAAATTGCCTAATTCGGCGAGAAATGCAAAAAAAAAAATTTTGGCGGCGGCGGCTGAAAACGGCGGGCCCGCCGCCGTTTTTTTTTAAAGATACCAAAAATTGGGGTGATTAGTGACACCCTAAAACGATTTGGGTCCAATATCTTAAAAGCTCAAGAGAAGCACTGAATTTAAGATATACCTTGATAAATGAGAATTTGAAAATGAAGTCCCTCCACAGGGTTGTGTTACAAGGAGAAAAATTTTTGAAAAAAATAACATGGTGTCAAATGATTCCAAATTGCCTAATTCAGCGAGAAATACAATAAAAAAAATTTGGTGGTGGCGGAAAACGGCCGTGAACGGCGGTTCCACCGCAGTTTTTTTAAAGATACCAAAACTTGGGGTGACTGGTGACAAAACCCAAAAGATTTTACCCAATTATCTCTAAAACTAAGGGAGTAGCGCCCAAAATAAAATTGCTGGTATGTCGTGTGTCAAGTCACCACATTTACCCCCCCCCCCCCCCGTAAATAAATTATCAATGAAATACTTATATATCAATTGATTTGTTTCAGGGAGGAGGGGACAGTGGGCTGTTTCTTACACTAGTCCCCAAAGCTTTATAATAACGTTTATTATCCATTGGTCTAGCAACATTAGGGGCTTTTACTGAATTTTAATTGTTTTATTTTTCAAATGTTGAGTGTCCAAACGTTTAAACCACTAATCTACAGAAGGGGTAATTTTGTGTATCATCGTTGGGTAAGTTCATCAATTTATCGGCTATTAACTTATCCCTTTAGATCCCTGGATTTGTACATTAAGAACCATAAACATGGAAACATGCTAATAACATTTTGTTAAATAATTTTCTATTTTTCTATAACCCATCTTACTGTACTTTTTCATTAAAAAATTTACCTGTTATTGCTGCGCTACTTAGAGACAAAACAATCACCCCAAAAGCACTGAAAACTTTAATCCAAAGGCCTTGCAATCAAAGGATTGATAGTCTGCAATAGGGCCTTTATCAGGAAGGAGGAGGACATTGGGCTGTTTATCACTCTAGTCCCCAAAGTTTTACAATAACATTTTCTTATTTGTTTATTAAGTTGAGTGTCATAACTTTTCAACCAATAATTGTAATCTACAGAAGGGTAAGTTTGTGTATCATTATTGGTAATCATCAATTTATCTGCCATTCATTTATCCCTTTAGATCCCAAGGCCTTCATACATTTATTAACAAATTTGCTTAAATCTTTTAGTTTCTTTACAAGTTTGCTTATCTCTTTTAATTCTTTAGGGCGTGCATAAGGGGTGGAATAGGTTTTAGTTTTATCAAATTGAAACATTTAGAATATTATTCATTTAATTTAAAAAGAATGGTAATTGATTAGAAGCAACAGTTTCGATTACATAGCTTAAATGAATATTCCTAGGCGTGTGCATGGGGGGCCTCCCCCACACTCCGGGGGTGGGGTGGGGGGGGGGGGGAGGATATCCTTTAAAGACTTTAAGCAATAAGAATAAGGGATTGTATCAAAAAATTGCATCAAGAACTATAAATATCACGATAAAATAATTTGTAAAAAAAGTTATTTTAATTTGTCTTTTTTGTGTAAAAATTGTTATAAAATGGGTCCGACCGCTCCTACAAAAATGCGAAAAAAAAATTTCAGCTAACGATGCCGCCATTGAAACCAACGGGATTCATTCACTGAGTGCCTTGGTTAAACATGTGTAAAGGTCTGATATGCGGCATCGTTAGCTGAAAAAAGATCAAACTATTTAAAGTTGAGAGTATCATTACAAAATAGTATAATTCCTGATTCTTTAAGGGGGAATGCTTTGACATAAATTTTTTCATAAGTTTTATAAGTAAACGTATAAAAACTAATTTTAAATCGAATAGTATATTCAATAAGCTTTCAAAAAAGGTATAACATATTACTGTAGCTCAATTTTTGGTAGATTGACAATAATTTAAAGTTTGCATATAAAATGTAATTTCAATAGTCAGGCTTTTATTACAAAATCCTAAATATCTAGGTAGGCTACTTCTCGAAGCTGTAAAATGATAAGTATTTGATATTTTCAACTCTAGCTTTGGGAATCCTTCTCAAATATGACAAAGATTAACCTAAAACTTTAAAATTGGTCAATATTCAAAAATGCATTTTTTGGAATCATGGAGTTTTTGCATTGGCTGGGCACATAGTGCAATAAATGAGTTCCATGTTAGCAAGCTTAATTGAAGTTTATTTTTCTCTTGTCATATTATCCAAAGTTTTTATTGACAATCAATCAGGCTTATAAATTCAACTAACCTCTTTTGTTCAGTTAAAATTGTGCGATTTCGTGGAGGTTCCCTAACAAAGCTTTGTAATTGTAGTCAATATGTCCCAAAGTTATACACAGTCATCAAGTCAAACCTAGTCCCCAAAATGTAAATCTTATTCTGGGTACCTACCTACCCCTTTTATTTTATTATTTATCTTAATACTAAAAGATAATAAACATTGTTTTTTTTTAGGTTGGTGGTTTTATGAACGGAATCGTCGAGGAGAGTAAAAATCTGGCTGCTGAACACATCAAAGCAAACTAAATATCATCACAATTAGGGACCGACGGACAGGGAAAAAGATATAGAAAAACATCTTGTTGAAAAAATGAATATGCATGACTTTTTCAAAATAAAACAAAAACATTTTTAGGCTAAGCTATATTTTACTTGATGTATTTCATATTTTTATCCCTGTCTCTTATAGAACTATATAGAAAAATAATATAAATATACAAATTAAGTTTATCATTATATTAGGGTTTTAAATAATGTAATTTTGCACTAATTTTTTTTTTAAAGATTTTTTTATTTATTCAAAATAGCATTTTTATCCAACATATCATTTTTCTTGATTACTCAACAACTGCCTATTCGCACATTATTTAATATTTATTTGATAAGAAAATTATTGTATTTTATCCACCATAATATTTATATTTTATTCCAAATTATGTATTAGATATATCTATTAAAATTCCGTATTAAAGATTTTTAATTATTTTATTGAATATGTAACAAAATGAATTGGCTTCCATTTTTGTATTTTTATCATTGATTTCCAAAGATGCCTAAATTGCCAAATTAAAGAACAGGAAAATAGTTTTAAAATTAAATATAGAAAGAAAAATGCCTAAAGTTTTTATTTCAACGTCTAGATCTAATTACATAACAAAAGAATTCCTATTTTCTTTAATTTCTATCTTTTTTTACTGGCGAAAAAGTTAAACATGGTAGGTATCTATTCAAATTGCTTAAATATATTTTTACCACCTTTAATAACAGGGTGAAATTAAATACATAACATTAGTTTTAAGGGATATGATAGACAATTGACGATAGATTTATGAACATCCCCAATGACGACAAATAAAATTTTCCCGTTTGTAGATCTAAGTTGTTGAAAATTTTGATATTATTTTGTAACCAATGAAATGTAATAAAAGTCCCTAACTTTTTGAGCTAAGAATAGGATAACGTTATTTTTAGAACTTTTGGAACTAGCATAATTTACTGTCCAATTTTCTGTCCCTCCCTGTAACTTTCCAAACTGTTAAGTAATTTTTTATTCTTATTCTATTATTGATAATAAAATTATTTTTCCTGTTTCTTGTAATTATAGATTGAAATTTAGTATTATTTTGTGCCATTATAAAGATCTAATTACGTCTCAAAGGCTCTAATTATTTGTGTTACACAAGTAGCACAAAAATAATATTTTTATCATTAAAGATCTGTGATTATAATCCTGATGTAATATTTGTGATTTGTTGTTTAAGGAGAATTATATGGAATTTTTAAAATTATTTATGTATGGGCATTTTAACATGTTTTAAATATTTTATCAGAGGCTAAAATGGGACATTCAGATATAAATGAAGACGCCCCGAAAGAAAAGGTAGTGTAAAAGTTAATTTTATATCAAGGAAATAAATCTATAAATTAATGTCAAAAAAACCTTTATTAGGCTTCCGTAGATTCTCACCATATTGGTTTGTTTGTGGAAAATTATAAAAACATATTCTAACCGTTGGACTTATATGGCTCTCCTGTACACTGTACAGTAGAGCTTCTTGTGGAAGGGTTAATGGAGGGGTGGGTGGGTTATCTCTACCCTCCTAAGTAAAATTATCATTAGAAATCACCAAAAAGAGGAAGTGGTCCTCCCTCCCACTCCATTTAAAATGTCCTTTAGTTCTCTAGTCTAAATATAAAAATAATATTTCTATCTCACCTTCTCAGGAGATATCACTGCTAGAATAAATAACTCCCCTAAGCTAGTAAAATATTATATGATTAGGAACAAGAAATTGTGCAAGCACAGGTTGGTCCCGCCGTTAACGATGAGATAATTTTGGCCACGGCTGGCTATGACAACTCCATCAAGTTCTGGTCCGCCCACACAGGAGCATGCACCAGGACACATCAACATCCAGATTCACAGGTAGGAATAACAAAACAAGGATTACAACATACATGAAGCAAAACTTTGAAATTAGGCTATAGGTCAAACTAACACTTCTAGAGTTTAAAAACTTAATCATCATAATATGATTTGAAAGTTTGTAAAATATTGTACGGTAATTTGTTGCTTTATTGTTTAAAGACATACTTGCAATTATATGACTTCGTTATAGAGATGCCTCTCGATTATAACATTAAAACTAATGATCCTGGGAAACCTTATTCCAAAATTCTAGTTTCTTAAAAAGGAGAAAGTCAATATACTAATTAAAATTGTAAACTTGTTAAAGGAATCACAAAGACAAGTTTGAAATGGATTTAAAACTCACGAAAATGTAGAAAAGCTTCGCTTTTAACAAGGTCAATATAGGGCATTTAGTAAGGTTACAAAATTCTCTAATTTCTATTTTGAGCTAAAAGATAGACCGCCAGGATTCTTGTCTTCATACTGAAGATTTTCCTTTCAATACATAAGATTATACATAACTCGGTTGATATCAAGCTTAATTTTAGGTAAACTGTATGGATGTGACACCTGACGGTAATATGCTCATAGCCGGTGGATATCAAAGAATAAGGTAATTTTAATAAACTTGCTTTTTAGTCTGATTATCAATTTATCTAAGGCTTTTATGTCCTTAGGTTAAAGAGTTTCTCTTTTACAACGATGAAAAGAAAGTAGGACAAGGACGTAATTTTAAGGCTTAAAGTTACTAGACTACTACCAAGTTATTTGTAAAAGTAAGTTTTGTCCCAAAAATTGATAAAATTTGAACTGATAGACTTTGAGGGGAAGGGTATATTCATTGAAGAGGGAATGATATTCTGGCAAACAATTATAAAGGAAAATTTCCCCACAACCCCCTTCCCCTTTTCCTTCCCTTCTTACTCGCCCCTCTTCAGTTCCATGTAAAAACAAAATATACTTCCATCATACTTTAAAAGGATTCTTAATTTTTTGTAGAATTGATTGTTAGATAAGCTACTCCTGGGTTTATTTAAAAAGGCTATTCATTGTTTAGGATGTATGATTTGACGTCCAACAACCTAAACTTTGTGGTCAACTATGAAGGAATCTCTAAAAATGTCATGTCAGTTGGTTGCCAGGTAATAGGTGTTATCATACAAAGTGATTGTTGAGCACTATTAACCCCCCCCCCCCCCCTCCCCTATTATTCTTAAATTAATTGAAAATAAGAGTAGGGTGTATTTTTCTGTGTCGATTCCCTGTCCAAAATAAACCTGCAATGCTACCCAGTTCTCAAAATGTCTTAAAGCAGAAAATGTAATCTACATTTTTATTTTGTTTGAAGTTCATTCGTTCAATTTGCATTTTAGAATAAAATAAAAATGCCTCGCGACATTGTTTTTATCTGGAACTAAAAAAAAGAAGTTGGTTGATTTTAAGTGGTTTGTTAATTCTGTTTTTGGGAGGAGTAGTGGGGGAGGGGAAGAGTTGTATATTTGACTATCATTGGCCCTACTTTCCTCCAAATGTTGATAAGGAAAAAAAGAAAATACTTCGGCACTCCAAAGATTTCTTGTCCCTTTTGATACTCCGAAACAGGATTTAAATCTATCTCTCTTACAACTATGCAAATCATCATAGCCAATAATGTTTTGATTTAGGAGGATGGTAAATGGATGTACTCTGGTGGTGAGGATTGTTCTGCCCGCATCTGGGACCTTAAAATGAGAAACCTCTCCTGCCAGAGGGCATTCCAGGCTAACGCGCCTGTCAATGCAGCTTGTTTACATCCTAATCAACAGGTTGGTACTGTCGTACAATTAAAAGCAATTGAAAAATTGATTTTGGCTTTTTTATCGTGATAACTATTTCTTTTCGTGCCTCTTATCAAAAAAGGCATACATACAGAATTTATTTCTTCCACAAGTTTAAAGAATTTTAATGCATTTGCGCCATTGCATTGCAGGAATGATGTGTATGTAAAAATAATTTCTAGGCGCTCTATATGTTTTTATGTCTTTAAACGACAGTAAAATTTATTTCATTTCAAAACAGCAACAGTATTCATAAAAACCAATCTTATCAATAAAGGTCTTTAAATTGTCTTTATTGGTCTGTTTTATGTTATTCCAATGATCGAGAAGACTTATTAAAATTAAGCTCTAGAATTATGATTCTTATTTTTAGGAGTTAATTGTCGGAGACCAATCCGGTGTTGTCCATAGGTAATTTTAATTTATAAAGAATAAAGATATATTATCTTTTATTATTATCATTTAACTTCCATAATATACCACCGTTGACATAAGTGTAATATTTATTTATCGTATTTTAAAAGATAATGTATTATTTTTTTTAAAAAATAATACTTAATTTATTAATTTTTCCTTAAAATGCACAAAATTCTGTATCGCAATTTTTGTATTATTAAACATACCTTCGGGAATTGGTTTCTAAATTATTCTGTCAATAAAATGATCACTTGGCGAATTTGTAATTTCTACCTTCTTCAACGTAGGGGAGAGAGAAAGTTTAAGTTTCGCCATGTGATCACACATTGACAGAATATTTGGAATACCTATGTATGTTTGGCTTTAATAATGATTGATATCCGCTGGATTAGAACCGGTTCCAAGCCATACTGAAAAATCCTGTTTAGCATTGTATTATACAGACAATTGTCTATGAATAATAAAATAAAAATTATAAAGCAAATACAAGTTGTCTATAATACGATGCGATAATTTAAAATTAAAAATAACTCTTAACTATATTTAGATGGAACCTAAAGAATGATCAGAGTGAACAATGGATTCCTGATCCTGAGCACTCAGCTATTCAATCCATAGACATAGATCCTGCTGGACAATACATGGCGGTCGTCAATTATAAGGTCAATGTTTACAATATTATAGTTGAAGCTTAAAACGAAGCAGATCATTTCAGGAAGGAAGAGGACATGGGACTGTAAATTACACTGGTAACCAAAAGTTTCATTATCACGTTGTCTTATTTATTGGCTCAAAAACTTTGGGCAATTTAATTGAAATTTGATTGGTTGGTTCAAAAATGTTCAATATTTTAATTTACAGAAGGGGTAATTTTGTCATTATATCAATTTATCGTCCATTGTCTTATCCCTTAAGATCCCTGGATTCTTCCAGTAGTTGCGAGATCTTATTGAACGTAAACTCACATGGCTTAATTACACATTCATTCATACACACAACTTAATACTTAAAGATTTTTCAATTAATTAAACTTCATTATGAATAAGGTTTGCGCATTACATAACTTTTCATTTAGCTTTAAAAATATTAATATTTAGGGAATCTGTTATGTGTGGAGTTTAAAAACTGGTGATAACGAGGCCACTAAGCTGACTCCAAAAGTAGAAATACCCGCACACAAATCCTATGGCCTCGCATGTAAATTTAGTCCTGATTCCAGGTACACATTTATACAGAGAAGGCAGGGACATTGGACTCTACAATGTACATTGTACTGGTCCCCAAAAGTTTCATTTTTTTCTCATTCGTAGCTTCAAAACTTTCGAGACTCTTAATTTTCATTTTTCACCATTAGTTTTAAGCAGACTAAGATTTTTAAAAGCGAAGATTTTTTAAAATTTTGGTCGGTCCGTCCATCAGTACCGCCGTAAAGAATAGCCTTTTTGTTATTTATGTTAGAATTGTCCTATTGATTTTAAACTTAGCCGGAGTATTATTTTTCTATTAACGTTTGAGAGAAGTAAAATGTGATGTGAATGAATAAAATCTAAAGTGAATTTTCTCCTTTTTGATTAGGTATTAAAATTATTTCTTTGAATATTTTTGTGTTATTTTCTGAATGAACATTATTCATATAACAGTAAATTTGAGATTTTTGTAATTGTTAAGGTAGCTGAAAACAAACATTAACGAACAAACTTAATCATTTTCTGTTATTAATTGAAATATTAACCAAGATTTTTTATATTTCAGTTTATTGGCAACAACATCAGCTGATCGTACAGCCAATATTTATAGAATCTCAGATTTTGACAATACTCAAATTACACCTACACAACACCTTTCCTCTCCAAATCTCAAGTAAGTCAATTCTATTCGATAAAAAAGTAGCCTAAAACTTTCTTAACATTTATATCTAAAACAAAATAGCCCGTGACTTAATTCACTGAAAGCCTTCTATTAATTAGAGAACTTAATCGGATGAGTAGTAAAGTGTTAAGCTACATGGGGAAAAAATCGTTAAGAAAATTACTTATTGTAACTTAAAATGAAAAATAGTTTGAAATAGGGTGCTATTCGCTTTTACCGCTGTTTCTTCACATTTTCATATTGTACCCTAGTAAAGCATCTGCCATGTTAAATTTTAGCGGTCAACTCCTGTTTTAAAATCTTAAAACACATGGGTATCTTTGCACCTGCGGAAAATACGCATAAGATAAGGCGCTTTTTAATACCAAATAAATGTTTTATTTTTTTAGATGGGTATGGGATTGTGCTTTTACGGCAGATTCTAAATATTTAATTACTGGTAGCAGCGATGGAGTCGCCAGGTAACCCTTTGTAAAAATGTGAAAAGGTTTCGTGATTGGTTTACGTATTCATCACTTATTATCTCTCTTTATTTCCTTTTTTATGATAACATTTGCTCTATAATTTACTTTGTCTGTTTGTTCATTGCTTTGTCCTATAAGATCTCTAATCTATACAATCAGTTTTATCCTGATTTAATTTTAGGTTATGGAATCTTGAATCTGGGAAATGTCAATTAGAATATCAGGTAAAATAATTTTCATTGAAGCCCTTAATATAAAAAAGTTCAGTAGGTAGTCACTTTCAGAATTAAAAAATTCATAATGATTATTATATTAAAGTAAAAGGGTGTCTGTCTGTGAAGGATCTCGCTAACCGCTGAACTGATGTGGTCTTCCAATTTAGTGATACCAATAAAGGGGGGAGGCGAAAGTGACACTTTTTGAAACCAAAACTAAAAGTAAACAAAGGAATTCAACTAAAAAAAGAGTTACAGGTCTGAGATTTTGCATGGCAGTTGCTTTATAGGGGTAAAATATGGAACTGCGAAGAAACGGCGGCGCAACCGCCAAAAACCGCAGTTTCCCGCCGAATTTTTTTTTGCCTTTTCTCGGCGGTTTTCGGCGGTTGCGACGCCGTTTCTTCACAGTTCCATATTGTACCCCTAAAAAGCAACTGCCATGCAAAATGTCAGACCTGTAACTCTTTTTTTAGTTGAGTTCCTTTGACTTTTAGTTTTGGTTTCAAAAAGTGTCACTTTCGCCCCCTCCCTTATTAAAGGTCCAGAGAAGGTTTATGATAACAACTTTTGGGGGATGGTATCTACACATGACAAGAGAAATCGGAACCCCCCCCCCCCCCTTCCCCCGTCTAAAGCTATAATTGAAGTTTAGTCCACTCCCTCCCCCCTTCCTTTTCTAAAGGGATCTAGGTGCATAGCCACTATTTATTTTAAAATGTCATAATAAAAGAATCTTATATTTTAGGGACATTCAAAGGCTGTAACGTGTATTGCATTCAGAGATGTCAGTAAAATCAGCTGAATTTAAACCATCATAAAGATTAAGATTTTTCAATTGATTTAAAGAGATAGTACTAAAGAAGATAGATTAATCTTCACCTTATTCTTATACCGTAAAATATATTAGTGAAGATCAATTTATTTCTGGTTGTCCTTTCCCTTCCTGTGATTTGTTCCACACTTGGAGTGTGGATATTGGATAAATATAATATTGTATTATGGGTTGTTCTTTTTTTATTGGATATAAAAGGGACAGGTCTAAGTTAAGTCAAATATTTTCTCATTGTATTTTAAGATATTAACCCAATTTTCTAGTTTTGAGCGAAACTACTCGATAATACTGTCTTGTCATTTTTAAAGGAAATGTGTTATTCTCAGCTGCTATTCATGATAGAATTTTTTTGTGAAGATACCCCTAACAAAGATCATTCAGTATACAACTTTGTCAGTCGACCATGCTACAAAAACATACCTATAGTATTCAAAGATTTCTTGATTTTTTTTATTTTCAATCTTATCCTTCTTTCTCTTAACTTTTTTCTCCCTCTCTTTTTTGACCACTGAACAATTGTTATATGACTCACTTTGTCCGTTAGTCCATGTATTGTTTTTGCTTCGCTACTTATGTGTATTGTCATTCTTGTTTTTATGCAAGTTTTGCATTAAGTTTATTAAAAGCAGTAGGGTGCCTTTAAAAGTTTAATTTTACACATTGATTTTAAGTTTTTATCATGGATTATACTTGCTGTAGATCTGTCCTAATTCCCTGTTAACCGTGATTCTAAATAATTGACACTTAATAATATAATAACAAAATATAATTAACCTATTTAAAAGCTGTTTAAGTTATTGTATACAATCAAAGTTCTAGTCTTCAATTTAATAAAAAAAGATTTATTTTTATATGGAAATGATTTTATAATTCTCTTTTCTATGTATACTGCATTTATTTAAGATTGTGATTCTTATTATTTAAATATTATTTTGTATAGGTAATGCTGAAATGTTATTTTTAAAAATATTGTAATTTCAATTAAGAATTTGATTATTTAAATTTCTACCCTACTTCAAAAATCGTAAAAAACCTTTTGAGCTAATAGCAAATTTCTGTCAAAAGCAATTCAAAATATGAAAAAATGCTATTTTTTTTGCTAAAGCTAAGACACATTTTCTCAATATCCAATTGGTGCTATTTTATTCTTTAGCTTAACGCGATAAGTTTACCTATTTGTACTCTCCATAGTTCTCTATAACAGATTCAATAATAAAGAATTTTTGACATTTATTAAAAGTAAAGAAACTTAGTAATCCTTAAAAACTTTTGGGGTTCATATGGTCGAAATTTTATTTAAATTTGCTTGTTTGTAAAAAAAGCTTTTTTAACAAAGCTGAACTTAAAACAATTTTCCAAATATTTTACTTTAGTCGCATCATATATCCAGGTTCTATTATAAACAATAAACATGTTATTAAAACTTCAGAGTGCATCTTAAGAAATAATAAAGAATGTTTGCTGTGCGTGGAGCTCGTGTGTTCAGCCGACTAGCAGGAGCTTGGGCCGGTCAGGTAACCAATATTTAGAGTCATGGAAAGAATACAAAGTTTTTTCAGAAAAAAGGCAAAAATTACCTACCTAAGATTTACATGAGATAGGCTAGGCATATGAGCTAAAATCGATGTTAAGGTGTCTATAGAAGAAGCGCCATGGCATGCTTTACAAATAAATGAATACAAACTACGGTCTACCTCTGATATGTCAAGTACTTTAAACGAGTACCTTGCACTTTGTAGAGTAAGATGTCTGAAAATGTAGCTTTAAACGAGAAAAAATAGTTGTAATATCAGATATAGACCTACGTGCAGTGTCGAGTTTTTTTTGCAAAGCATGCCATGACGCTACTGTAGACACCTTAACATATATTCTAGCTCATGCATAGCCCATTCAATGTAAAATCTTAGGAAGGTAATTTCTGCCGTTTTCGTAAAAACTTTCTTTACTTGATCCAATTTTATTTTCCATCCTGTTCACAATTCTGTACCAAAATCTATGTAAAAGATTTAGATGACATTATGATATATCAAGTTCTTAATTCAATTGACAATACCTGCCAAAAAGTGACCACTAAAACTATTTGTATAGATGAAGATTGTAGAACATGTTCCTAAGCTGGCCGCAGTCAAACTTTTCCATGTTTTCAACACAGCTCAACAAGGTATTCCTTTTATTATTACTAGCAGCTACGCCCCTAAAGGCCTTTAGTGGCCCTTGGGGTGGTGGTAAGTTGACCCACCCCCCTCCCCAACACTTTCAAATTTGGTTTTAAAAAGAAAAGTTCATTAACAATTATTTTGGGAAGTGGGTATTTTTTCTAGGGGCGATTTATCTTGGGAGGGTGGTGGTACTCCCCAAACCCCAAAAGTTATAAACCTTCCCAGGATCTATTAGAAGCTGAACTGTTGTTGAAGAACCATATCTGTTGTCCGGTTACAGAAATCCTTCGGTACAGACACACAGATAGTCAGATGTCTCTCTGTCTGTAGTCGTAAGATCTCTCTAATCACTGCTGGACCAATTTGATTCTCATTTACAATAAAGCTAATTATATTTCCTATGATGATTTATAAATATTTTGGAGACTTATCGCTCCTGGATAAAATGATTATAGATTAATATAGCGTAATATTTTATGTCATTTCGAACAGGATACCGTAAGAAATTACTATTGAAACTTATATCTTTGATTTGATGTTAGCTAAGAATTGAAACAAATTTTACATAGAATGTTAATATTTCGCGACAAACAAAAACTGTTTTAATCTAATTATACATTTTTTTTTATAACCGTAGAAAGCTGTTTAAATCACGATGCGATAAACAACTATTATATTTTCAGGTTTACTTGTAAAGCCAGCCATGGGTCACCCTGCATGGAGAGATTTAACTGTGGTCAGATTTATGTCCACACAGGTGAACACTTATTTAAAGAGTTGCTACGATATATATTTATCATTTAATTGACCTCTTCCCCTCCCCCCACTTTTCATTTTTAATAATTCAAAAGAAAAAGTAGGAAAAATTTGGGGTGTTTTTTCTTTGGAGAAATGTTGTATTCTCCCACAACAATGTATACGTTTCAGAAGCTACATTGTTGAGGAGAACCATATCAGCGGTCAGGCATCCTCATCCTGTTACTTTACTGTCATCCATGTTGTAATATTATTCTGTATTTATTCAGGGAGATGTTGAGTCCAGAGTTTTAAATGTTTGCAAAGCTTTTGATAAAATTAGTGCAGATAAGGTAATTCATTTGTTTTTCAGGGATCTTAAGGGATAAGACAATGAACGGTTAATTGTTCACAGTCGAACAAACATATAGTGTAGTCTTATGGAAAAAAAAGATTTTAAAGCATAAAGAATTCCTATAAGAAATAGATCCAGCATATTAAAATTGTAATCTTACTTTTAACTTGCTGAAAAGTTTGGAGAAATCAGTTTTGTTTAGCTATTATGATTAGAACTCGTCTAAACATCAATTTTAAAAAAGTTTGGATTTTAAGAAGAAAACGATTGAAAAATGGCATTGCCATATATGGGTCAGGTTTAGACTTTTTTCTGGTTTTTCAAAGAATATATTTCAAAGGTAGATGTTCCTGAGGCTTACAGGCGGCTGTCGAGCCCCGGTTATAATTCAGTACTTGCCCAATTTTTAAAAGCGAAGCTTTTCTATAATTAGGGTCGGTCCGTCCGTCCGTACGTCCGTCCGAGATAGATAGCTTTTATTCGTTAATTTAGGCATGTTAAAATTGTCCTATCGATTTCAAACTTTGCATGATGATTCCTGTAGTAGTTGGGTACGATTTAGAAAGCGTAGCAACTCTATAATCATTACCAGAATGTCCGTACGTCCATTTTAAACATGTTGATTTTTCTACTTTTTTAACAACAAACTTTCAAGTGTTTTAATTATCCGTTTGATCTGATTTTTGGTATATTGATTCCTGGGACAACAAAGAAGAACATTATAAGCGAAGCAACTCTATAATCAAGTCCAAAAATGTAAGTATGTCCATAAACATTATCCTGTTTTTAAGCAGTTTTTCAACAAATTTACCTACAATTTTGATTCGACATTTATACATTTATGTTCCGATTTTTCAGTTCAGATACTATACAAGTGTTAATGTCCGTTTGTCCTACCGTTTCAGTGCTTCGCTTTTATGGATGTTGTCATCCTTGTTAATATTTAATTTAAAGAAATATTCACATTTTCAGGTTACTCTGAATGCCCACTTTATTAATGACCTCGGCTTGGACAGCTTAGACCATGTAGAAGTTATTATGGCCATTGAAGATGAATTTGGTTTTGAGGTGAGTTTTTTTTAGTAGCGATGCTACTTCATAATTTTATTTGTCCGCCTGTCCGTGACACTAGGGAAAAAAACGGTTTTCTTGGCTGATATTGAAGTTAGACAAATGAAATTTTCATTGAAGATTCTTAAGACGATATGCGCATTTATTGATGTCGTGTCTTTCATTTAGTTTTGCATACACTCTCTTTTCTTTGTTATGACAACTGAACATCTGTTGTATATCCCACTTTGCCCGTTTGTCCATTCCAGGATTTTTGGTGCATCACTACTTACAGAAGTTATCATCCTTGTTTAAAGTGCGAAGTATCACTGATAGACTTGAAATTTGACACCGCCATTTTTTCTCCCAATCACTAAGAAATATCGTATAAAATTGACATTAGGGGGAAGGGTTTTAAAATTCCGGTTAAAATCTATCACAAAATTACGTGAATTTAGGATGCTTCATATGGACATACTTACATGGAAACATTATGACAAGTTTGAAGTCGATAGGACAATTCTAACATGCCCGCATTAACAATAAGATCTACTGATGGAAATACGGGCTTACCTTAACATTATAAAAGCTTCGCTTTTTTGAAAAAACTAATATTATTTTTTTAGATTCCTGACGAACATGCTGAAAAGCTGATAACTCCGGAGCATATTGTCAAGTATATCATTGAATCACAGGATGCCAACCCTTGAACAACAACCTCCACCAGTTACAGCTTATTAACATAATATAATAAACATGGATACCTAGGGGATATGACATTTGAAGAAACTTAAACTGTGTTTAACCAGAAGAACCCTACTTTGATTTTTAAAGCAAATTTAATTCACTGGGATTGAAAATTATATGAGCTTTTTAGCCTTTTGAAAAAAGACAAAGTTTTTATTTTGTTTAAGAATTATCTTCAGATGTCATATCTCCTAGAACCAAATAATATTAATCCAAATAAAGCTTTCTTGTAAAGGGGTTTAAGATTTTTTTTAGCCATGATCATAAATTTAAACTAGTAAAAACTGGAAAAAAAATGAGACAGCTATTTCATTGAATATCCCATGAACATATAAATAACATGTATGATGAATATTAAAGGTTTAAATAATGTTCTTAGATGACAGATTTGAAATGCTCTCATATGTAATGAATTAACTGTCTTCTTTTTTGTTCTGTCTTTACTTAGAGGGGAAAGACAAATGTAAATAATTTTAGTCCATATTTCATCCAAGAAATGCACAATAAACTTTTTTTTAAATCCTCCAAAATATAATTTTGGATGTCACACTCTTATGTTGTAGTCCTGAATCTATTATTATTTTTGTACAGTTTCTTTTTGTACAATTTAGAGAAATAAACAATAAATGTGTTCAAAGATAAATATAAAGTTTTATTTTAGTAAAACAAATGACAACATCCATAAAAAGCAAAGCTTTAAAATAAGATGGCCGGACAAATGAACATTAACTCTAGTAGAGTTTCCGATCTTAATAAACAGGATATTAATTTATAAGTCTAAACAAAATTGTATACTGTTACATTGTTGCAAAATTGCTTAAATACGGGTTATTTTTTGGCCTCTGTTTTTAAGATGCTTAACATATAGAATTGTACCTTGATGTTTTAGGAATAATACAAAAAGTTTTTAAAATATTAATTAAAAATCAGCAAGCTGAAATTGATGTACTTACTGACTTTCTGATAATTATTTCTTTCAGCTATTAAATCGTACCTCACTGGAAATCTTCAAGCCAATTTGAAATCGATAGAACATTTCTTACATGCGTAATTTGACGATAAGAACGTAACGAACGGAGTGATCAAAATTTTAGAAAAGCTTTGATTTTAACAACGAAGTTTACATACAAAGTTAGCCGAGGTTTTTGTGTTGATGTTTTAAATGTCCAAAAAATTTGACACTTATTCGAGAAGGGTGTTTGTAGGAGGATGTGAGCTGCCGAGAAATTAAAACATCAAGAGTCGAGTGGTGTAATATTATAATAGGGTGTGAGGTTTATGAAAACTTAGTATAGACCTTCAGGTTTTAGGATAATGAACTGGCCCTTTGAACATTTTTGAGTAAATTAGTTTGAAGCATCGTAAAAAAATAAGTAGATCTAGGTTGTTAATCAGTAGGCTGGACAAATAAGAATATAGTGAAGGAACAATCTGGCTATATTATTGGTTAAAACATGTACATATTCTGGATTCAGACGGGCAGTTAATTTATCATTTTATTCATATGTCACTAGATAGGGGGGGGGGGGGGCGGGGGTTATTAGCAATTTCTTAAAGGGTGATTTCTCTTGGGAGGAAGGTGGTACCCTCCCCCAAAATATTTAAACATGGGTCCTGGGAGTAAACATTCCCAGGACCCATGCATGAGAAGCTACATTGTAAAGTTAAATTAAATCGTCCTAAAAAGTATTCGCTCGTATTATGGGAATTTTTATTTATTAGAATATATCGGATATAACAAAAAAAATGAAACAAAGGTGTTTGTCTGTTAGAATTTATAACAGATTATGTGGCCAGATTGACCCTCTAGATCTAATAAATCTATTGACTCACTTGAAATAGACTATAAAGAGGCGCTGAATAGAAAATTAATTGAGATGAACCAAGACAAAGAACAACTTATATGTAGAAATTTTCATAGCCGTATTAGTATTTGCAGTTCTATATAAAATTTTCCCTAGACGAGCTCAGGAAAAAAACGGCCTTCTTTATTTTAAATAAACTGAAAATAAAGGGGATGGGGATAGTTCCTTTGTATTTAACTCGTGTTAGTTTGATGCCCCGTGCCTTTGGCCTCTAGGGGCAAAAATGGAATTTATCTTATTTATATTTCATTTTACTATCTGCGAAAAGCTGTCTATAACACAATGTGACAATTCTACGAAGTTGTTAAGTTCAGAGTGTATCTATTTGACCAACGACCGTAGACTTTTTGAGCAACTTTTATCACTTATATAATACGGCGTTGGAGTACTGATTAGTTACAAGATAATCAAAACTAGAGTGACTACCTAATACCAGGGAGGAAGGGGACATTAGTCAGTAAATTACACTGTTACCCAAAGTTGGGTAATTTTATTTCTCGTATTCATTCGAATCCGGTGGATAGGAACCGGTTCTCATCCATACGAAAAAAAACTATGTCTAGCATCGTATTATATTCAGCTTTCTACGAATATAAAAAGCCCGTGCCTTCGGCACCTCGGGGCTAAAAAAAAACTGGTTTTAATCTTATAATTGTACATTCTATATCCAGAGAAAGCTGTTTATAATACGATGCGAAAAATAACTATTACTATCATTGGGGATGTTTATCAATTTTTCGTCCATTGTCTTATTCTTTGAGATTCCTGCTACCTAGTAGTTGATCTGAAAGTTGTTGAAAAGAATAGTGTAACAGCTAAATCTCTGTTCAAGCTTGCTGACTGTAGTGATATTGTAAAACTGTGCTAGAAAGACTATAAACCCTATGTCATACCACCACGATAAATTTAATGATATGGCTTAGGCAATAATGCCACTGGCATGATGTTTACTATTGTAAAAACGACGTGTTTTTTTCCGCGTTTTCTGAAATAATACTCGAAATAAAATTAATTTAGTCATTTTTAAGGCACTCGGTCTTAAGATGTTTCTCATCAAAGAGAGTCGTTTGCCATTTCTAGTGGCCATTTTCTCGGAAAGTGTCAATCTCCATCCCACGCGCAAATGGAAATTTTCTTCAATGTCAATACAAATCTTCCAATAAAGTTGTACACCGATCGAGCAAGGAGTTTATTTTAACATTCATGAAAATTAGTACATTTTTTTATAGGATTGAATTGAAAAAAACCTATATTTTATTCTTGTTGAATTTTAATTTTACTAATTTACTCACTTATTAGTAAAAATAAAAAAAAAACATTTTAAAATTGGTTTTTAAAAAGTTTAGAGTAGGAATTTTAAAAATCAACTTAAAACGATTCCTTATCGCACCAAAATCGCGTAATTCATTATAATATTG
This sequence comes from Acartia tonsa, assembly GCF_053477335.1. Classification (NCBI taxonomy): domain Eukaryota; kingdom Metazoa; phylum Arthropoda; class Copepoda; order Calanoida; family Acartiidae; genus Acartia; species Acartia tonsa. The sequence goes on from NC_137269.1 coordinate 12,827,712, forward strand.
GTTCTTGTAAGTGATTTTTTCCAGCAAAAGCATAAATTATCTGTTGCCTATTATCTGGTTTTATTGTAGGATACAGGGATAGGACATTGGACAACAATTTATTCTGTATCTGGTAAATTGTGATTTTTGCGACGAAGAAGCGAGGATTGGTTTAAATTAAGGGGGGGGGGGGGGATATCAACAACCCCCTAAATCTTATAAATTTTGTGTTTACCAGGGGCTGCTATTCAAACAATGAATACCGATAAATAATGCCGCAAAATTGAATATTTGTTGGGGTAAGGTTGGAGTAAAACAGGTTGTTTTTTACGTAACTGGTGGGGAGTAGGTAAGAAGGGGAGAAAAAGAGAATGGGGTTTGTTGAAATTTTCCTTTAGATTTGTTTTTCAGAATCACCTTCTCTTCTCGCTGGTATTTACCTGTCTCAACCCCTGTTGATCACTGACTCCCCCCCCCCCCTCTACTTCATAACATAAATTGAAAAGAGATTTTTTTCTAAATGTCTAAATCTAAAGGGGACCCTGCGGGGCCTATGCCAGCGGTGCTCTAACCCAGCTCTTAAGTAAAACGTAAAACTTCCCCCAACCTCCTTATTTTCAATTTAGTAAAAAAATAAGGGGGGGGGGGGGTATCTGTGCTCAACTGCAACTTAGTGTAAAAGCACATAAATTTTATGTTTCTTACGGTTACCTAAATCCCTGCTGACTTTTATCATTCAAGATAATTTTGCGTCAATGATGAAAGCCAATTTCTAATAATATTTCCATGCATATAATAACAGTGCATTATATGGCCTTAAATCAAACATTCTTCTGAAATAATATTGTTTTCAGTAGTTTAAGATAATGTAAATGAGAAGAAAGCATTAAAATAGTTGAATTTCTAATTTGTCAGTCTAGTTAGGGTTTTCAATCTTCAAACAAGGTCTGTTTTGAAAATTTCCTTTCTATTGTTGAAAATATGAAATAAATTTCTCTGTGCTTTAAAAAAGAAGTTCACCATTATAAAAGCTAATTTTATAACATCAATAAAAGTCCTACTTATGCATTTTGTTTTTATATTACTGAAAACAAATTTCCAGTTTCTAAACCTGGTTCAAATATGGCAATCCCTCTTCTGTAAATAATTTTACAAGACTGCCGAGCCATGTTTTTTTCTCTCTATTGACAACAATTTCATTTTGATTTGTCAAAGATAAATTTATCATATTTAAATTTTAGATGAGGCATCACTTAATATCCTTGGCTGTTTTAGCTGCCTTTATTACTATAACCAGCTGTCAGCTGCCGCCTTGTCCCAGCGGTGGAACAGCCAGCTGTACCTGCGGGGATGGATCTCAACCTGACACCTCCAAGTTTCCACCTTGTGATCTTTCTAAGGTTTGAATCAATATTCATGGTTAAAGCATTAGAGTAAAACACTAGATGGGGAAGGGGTTAGATAACTGTATTTAAAGAGTTAAAGACTCTAGGGGGCTAGGTGTCGCTTCGGGTACTAGACCTCTCTCCACGCACCTTGGAACATACATACAATACTTATGATTGCGGTGTAAAGCGTCCAATCACCCATCAGACAACCAACTCTCTGAGATGCACGACCTTTGTCTGAGAAGTCCCAACTGTGCATGGTAGCGAGTTGTGCCTGTTTTGGGCCAAGGCATTCCCCCCACTCTAACTATTTACGTCGCGCATCTGACATAGTAGCAGTGGGATAGATAACTGTATTTCCCTCGCAATGACCTTGTACCAACTCTCAATTGGGTCTTTGAAAATCGACAAATGGTGTCGATAATATTAACACAGCCAAGTGGCAGAAAAACAATTTGCTAGCACACTATAAAGGTCATTGGTAAAGGGTGGAAGGTAGTTATATTTCTCTACTATAGATATGTTGTTAAATCCATCTAATGGTTTCTGTCATTTGTAATGTTTTCTTTTAATGTCCAAACTTTTCATCATTTGGAATGTTTATCAATGTGCGGTGTATTGTCTTATCACTTAAAATATTGCTACCAGAAACTTACATCTACCATGTATAGCTTAATTTTATAATTTCATCATAACAATAGTCCAATGGTGTTTTTTTATGTTAAAAAATTGTGATCAATTATTGAATAAAAAAAAATACAAGTATTACACTCTGAACTTTTCAGGGAAGGCCCAAGTGTTCCTGTCCAAATGGAGGTGAAATAGAGAAACCAAAACGGGTAAAACCTTGCAGCCAGGGAAGGTAAGGTTAAGGGTTTCATTCTATTATACTCTATTAACTTATTTCTATAATAGCGGCTACGCCACTAGAGGCCTCTAGGGGAGGATCGGGAGTCGAACCTTCCCCACTTTCAATTTTAGTTTTGAAAATAAAAAATAGAAATAAATATTCTTTTTATTGGAAAGTTTTTATAGTGGTTATTCATCTTGAGAAAAGGTTGGTACTCACCCAAAATAGTGAATAACATTCCCAGGACGTATGAGAAGCTACACTGCAAGGGAGAACCATATCGGTTCAGCTTTCAGTTAAATTCTTTGTTAAAAAGAGACAGAGAGACATCTTGTTACTTTCATATACTTTTGAGCTGCTTTATAATTCCCCAGATCATTGATCGCATCTAATCTGTAAATAACTAATTGTTTACCCGTCTGATCATCTTGTTTTCAAGGATTGATGATGATATAAATATTTGAAATATAAAATGTAAATAACCTAGATCATAAAAGATAAGAAAATTAGAACATTTGACAGACATCCTGTTACCTATATTGATCCATCCATCAATTAATGTATGTATTTAGACCTGCCTGTTCTGATGATACAGCAGTGCCGTGGCAGCTGAGCTGTGAGGACGGCAGCCAGCCCAGCGCACAACCCGGTCAACCACCAAAATGCGCTAGTGTAAGTAACATAATCAAGTTTTATTAAGAATAATTTAAATTTTAAGCACATATAGGATTTTGTTACCTGCTGCCAAAAAATTCTTACAAAAAATTGAAATGATGAAAAAAGAATTATTTAATTTTTTGTATGTTTCATAAAAACATAAAACACTTATAAAATAGTAAAAAATGTAACATTTTACTATTAATTTTTGCTGTTTTGATGGGGTCATAAACAGTTTAAGGTGACCAATAATTTTGAAGTTGGAATTGCCTTTTAATGATTTTTGTTAAATACAGGGTTAGGGCCTTTAGCTAACAATTTTATAGTTTCTCAAATTAAAAAGGATACAAAATCCTGTGTTGTTTAGAAATACATACAGGGTGGGGCAAATAAGACCGGACAAATTCTAACTTCTAAAGAAATGAACATAAAATCATCAATTTTAAAGATTTTATTGAACTTTAAAAACTGGCATGCAAAATAGGTATATGACTATTAGATTATTTAATAAAATCGCCGCCAGCCTTAATCACCACCTCTACCCGCCTCCTCAACCGCCGGCAGGTCCAGGTCAAAATGTACCTGTCCAAGCTGGCGTAGTTCTCCTTGATAGTGGCAATGAGGGATGTCTTTGTGGTATGGGCACGTCTATTGGTGCATGCTTCAAAGTAGCCCCAGGCCCAAAAGGCTATTGAATTAAGATCGGGCTGCTGAAAGCCACATTTCCTTAGGAACGTGAGTATCCGCAGGATCCAAATTCACCCAACTTTCAAGCTACCCTTATACACGGAGGCTCTTATTTGGACCACAGTTGAGCTAGCACGACGTTCTTTACCTTTTTGGAAATGGCATGAAGTTTCAGCTAGGGTTGTCAGCGCAACCCATAGTCTAGAATGAGGTTTTAAGTTCAATATGGGTCCCTGGAGTCAAGAACCTAGAAATTTTCACGAATTTTCACGGTTTTTGACTTTTTTTACATCTAAAAATCTGCCCTGTTTCACTTTGCTGGAGTTCTACGGCCAAGCCATTTCAGATAGAGAGCTCTAGTCTTTTCTAGTGTCTTACTTATGTATCTAACAGTATCCCCAGCAAGTTGCATAACTCTACCTCACCTACAGATAGGCTGAGGTCAGATTTAGTGGGCCCTAGTCGAGAATCCAGATTAAACCACCGCGCCGGCCCATTTGGAATCTGCCTTGTTGAACATATGCGCGGCCAGCTCGTTGTACATGTCCATCTTCGTCCAAAGATTTTTTTTGTGCTAAAAGGTCATTACCTAAGCTTTTTATAGTGTGGTCAAACGTCCTGATTGGTTAAGTAGTTTTGGCGCTATGGTCGTTTAAAGTTTGTCCGGTCTTATTTGCCCCACCCTGTATTTCAGTGGAGGTCAAGATTAATTCCGACTGTAAACTTTCTAAACTTATCCTTTGATTTTTAAAGGAAAACATACTCCCTTTCATGTATTTTGTTAAAGGAAACAAAATATTTTTATAAGGAGTATTATAATGTTATAATAATAATATATGTCTTTCTTGAAATATGCAGTGTTTATCTACTCAATAGATATAGTAGATCTAGATGGTCAATCTGGACCAAAATTTCTAGCTAACAAACGGCTGGCAGTACTGTCATTTCATAAGATCTAGAATTGAAATGTCTAAAAAAACAAGAAATAGTTGAAAATTAAAAATTCACAGGAATGGCACAGCAAACAAAATATGTAATTTTTTTGTGTGCTGTGCTTTTCTTGTCCTTTTTTAGCAATTGGCTATTACAGTTTTTTATTCCTTTTATTTCCACTTCTAATGTATGCCCACAGAGACTGTGCTGCCAGCCGTTTGGGTGCCAGCTGCATTTAAAGTTATTTAGTCAAACAATAACCTTGGAATTTGTTGTTGGTCTGTTAATTGTTCAACAATTATATATTCTAGAAAAACAAGTTTTGAGGTATAATTTGTTAAAAACGACGAGAAAAGGTACAAATCGCCTGAAGTTAATGATGAAATTAAGATATTGATTATCAATTTCTGTCAAGGGTAAGTGGGTCAAAGCAAGCAATACTTTTGTTCCCTTAAAAAAACACAATTTATAAATTAAAATATCCCAGCAGGGAAAGGGATCATGGATTCCAAAGGAGAATTGCTGGTCTAAAAATGAATTTGAGTTAAAGACAAACTATAATGTTTAAGTATTTTTGTTATTTATCTATCCTATTTTCAGGGCAACTTATTGTGTATGAATGGAGAACCTTTATTATGTCCGGATGGAGCCATACCATTTTCTAGTTAATCCTCATACAGAACCTTTATTATGTCCGGATGGAGCCATATCATTTTCAAGATAATCCTCATACAGAATGGTCCGAATGGAGCCATGCCATTTTCTAGATAATCCTCATACAGAACCTTTATTATGTCCGAATGGAGCCATATCATTTTCTAAATAATCCTCATACAATTATCATATTTTCTAGAATAATACGGTAAATGGAAAATAATTTAGCATTATTGTATATTTTATTTTTCTGTCTGTCATTCCGTGTAATTTACTTGGTCCTTTTGACTGTCAGTCAAGCTACAAAAAATTTTAAACCCTTACTCAGATTTTTTGTAATTTTTAACCTTCTAAATATATTTTTGGATCAAAGATACTCTATAATTCAATTAGTTTGTCTGTCGGTCTGTCCATAACTCCAAGGGAGAAATGGGCTTATCGGCTGCTATTTAAGGTTAAGAGAATACAGAATACAGCTTACTGTAGTCCATTGGTTTATCGGCCACTAAAAAGTATCTAAATTTAAATTTGTTTGCTAAGTTTCTTGATTTTCTAGTACTGATTTTACATATTGTCTCTCTTCTATGAAGTTAAACTCACTTCGTCGGTTTGTCCGTCTAAATTCCTTTATGATCACTACTTATAGGTTGTAAATATTGTAATATATGTTGGACATTGTAATAATCTTTATCAAAAATAAATATATATATTAAAATTACCTTTATTATGATGTATTTTTTATTTTATGTTTTTTAAATCAAAACTTAACAAGTTATCTCGTAGCACAGTAATAAGAAAATTCATTTAATATAATCTTTGTAGGTATTGTTAACCCTTAACGGTTGGGGGGGAGGGGCGTTGAAAGGCGAAAAAAGTAAGTAAATTTGTTAAAAACTGCTGAAATACAGGATAATGTTTAAGGACATACTTACACTTTTAGGACATGCTTATAGAGATGCTTTGCTTATAACATTGTACTTTGTTGTCCTAGGAATCAGTATTTCAAAAATCAAATCAATCGGATAAGAATATCACATACAAATTTGTTTTTAAAAAAGTTAAAAATCGACATGTTTAAAATGGACGTACGGATATTCTGCTATTGATTATAGAGTTACTACGATTTCTACTTTGTACCTAACTACCACAATAATCACAGAAAAAATGTGCAAATTAAATAAGTTTTCCTCCCATTTAAAATATTTCCGCCCATTTTTTTATCAGAGCGAAGCTATTCTATAATTCGGGACAAATTAGGCATGTTAGAATTTTCCAATACATTTTAATCTTGGCAATATGGTATATATCAATTATTAACTAATATCAAGTCCGCCTGTCCATTTAAAATATTTTGTTTTTACCTTTTGTTAAAATTTTTTTTATTAATAATTCCTAGGAAGATTAGGCTCTATGTTAAAACCAATTCCATATCCTTTAGGGGAGTTCAGGGGGAAAAAGCCTCAAACCATTATAAGACATTTGTTAAGTTTCACTGAATTAATTCAGACCAGAAATTTCCGAGATCTTTAGCTTCAAACAAAAAAAATAACGTTTCCTTTATATTATAGGATAGTGCTCTACAAAAAAAACATTAAATTGCTATTTTATAATATGCCTACTATATTTGGCAATAAAAAGAACGAGAGAATGATATATATTATAGTTATAAATTTTAGATAAAATCTTAACAATCGCCTGAAATTATCTTAAGAAAGTTAAAAATAGAATAAAGTTCGTTAAGATTATTTACAATGAACGCAAACCTTATTATTTATAATTTTGATAACAAACGTCTTGGCGGAAAATTTCGGACAATTAGAGTCATCCAAAATAGTTTAGAAAAATAGATTTTCCAAATATGTAATTTTCAGAATGACTACGAAACCGATTAATATCCGCTGTTCTCAGACATATTGAAAAATCGTTAATAGCATCGTATTACAGACAATTTTCCACTAATACTAAAATAAAAATCATAATTTTTCTCGTATTCATTCGAATCCGGTGGATAGGAACCGGTTCTCATCCATACGAAAAAATTATGTCTATCATCGTATTATATCGGCACCTCGGGTCTAAAAAAAACTGGTTATAATCTTATAATTGTACATTCTATATCAGCGGAAAGCTGTTTATAATACGATGCGAGAAATAACTATTCTTTTTAACTTCCTCGGTAAGAGGTCTATAATACGATGCAATAAATAACTATTCTAAACCCAAAGCTTTTCTATAATTAGGATCGGTCAGTCCGTCCACTTTTCATTTTAGTTTAATAAATTTTTCGTAGGGGGTCTTTTTCAGGTACGATTTCCCTTAGAGGGTGAAATCGCCCTCGCCCCAGTTAGTTATAAAACTTTGCTAGACCTATGACAAGCTCCACTGAAAAGAAGAATCAAATAGGTCCAGCGGTTAGCAAGGTACATTCTGCTACTTTTACATAAGCATGTCTATTTTTCTATGAAAACCAAGTAATCATTATTGACCGAACTGACCCGCTCTTGTCCATTTAAATCTTTAATAATAATTGGATAAAGTTGCGGGTTAATTACAGGTAAATTACAGGGATATTGGGGATGAGACAATGGACAATAAATTGATAGACGTATTCATTGGTGATAATGGTTATTTCTCGCATCGTATTATAAACGGCTTTCCGCGGTTATAGAATGTACAATTATAAGATTAAAAATAGTTTTTTTAGCCCCGAGGTGCCGTAGGCACCCCCAAATTTGTTTTCATTTTACCCCCCCCATTTAAAATTTACCCCTACCCTGGGGGTGCCGTAGGCACCCCCAACCATTTAGGAGGGGGTATTTATCCCCCCCAAACAATTTGGGGGGGGTAAATACCCCCCCCCCAAAATAAAAAATCTCTAATAAAAAAAATTTTTGCGCGCTTCGCGCGCATTTTTAATACTATATATCTAATAAAATTTAAATTCCCCCCCCAAAAAAAATTTTACCCCGGGGGTAAATTTTGGGGGGGTAAACTAAATTTACCCCTGCCAACATATTTCAGGGGGGGTAATTACCCCCCCAAGCAAATTTTACCCCCGGGGTAAAAATTTTGGGGGGGGTAAAAAACATTTGCGGCGCGCTTCGCGCGCCATTTTACCCCCCCCAAAAACGAATTACCCCCCTATTAAAAAATTTTTACCCCCCCCCAAAAAAAAACTTGGACGCCCCTGGGTTCCTATCCATCGGATTCGAATGAATACGAGAAATAATACTACGGTTTTTACTCTCAGTTTGTAATCAACCAGATAAAATTTAACAAAAGTACCCAAAGTTTTTGAGCTAACGAATAAAATAAAGTGCTCATAAAACTTTGGGTACCAGTGTAATGTATAGTCCAATGTTCTTTTCTTCCCTGGTTAAAGTAAAGTTTTATTGAACATGACAGTTCAGTATTTTCTTGGATGGTGTCCTTAAATAACACAGATATTTTTTTTTAAATAGCGAAACTTTTAAAAATCTCCATTCTGAGACATTGCTTGTTCTTTTAGCGGTTGTCGTTTGACGGCTTCAGCTGCAGATTGTCTGTATATCAATCTGTCTGATCATGAAGTATGTTATATGTTCATGTTTTTTTAGTTCCTAGCATCTTGGTGAGGGAGGACAGTAAAATAGTCTATAACCACCCCATAACTTTAATTTAGAAATAGAATATCTCAACTGTTCATTGCTGTATGTGAAACTTACCTCTTCTAGAAAAATGTAAATAAAAACCATGTTGGTCCAGTGGTTAGTGAGATACATCGCTACACACAGACCAGGCATATATCACGTTACTTTTATATATAGATTATCAAAGACATTCAAGAAAGCTTCATTTAATTGATTAACCTTGGTATTTAACCGTTCTGGAGGTCTTACACATCATTCTTGAAGACACAAGCCTCTGTAAGAAAACTAAATTTATTTGCTAAATTCTAGATTATAAATTTGGTTATTTTGTAGGACGTACTTTCTTGAATCTTGATTATTTCAAGATGTTTGGTTGGTTATAATTAGAATAACGGGGGGGAGGGGGGTTTCAAACCTTAGAAGGAGGAAAGGATTAAGGGGGGAGGTAAGGTAAAGGTGGTTCTATGGTTATTTTACATTAAGGGATATGACAATAGACGATAAATCAATGTACACCCACAATTATGACAAACAAAATATTCTGTAGATTAAAGTTATTGGTGGAAAAGTTTTTGACGTTGTTAATTTGTACCACCCAATACAATACAATCCCCAAAGATTTAAAGCCAAAAAATGTATTTCTCTTCAACTTTATAACTTACAGTCCAATACTTCCCCCCCCCCCTCTCCCTATTATTACCAGATGTAGAAGTGTTAATATGAAATTAATATTATTAAAAAGTAATAAAAAGACAGCTTTCTGTGGATAGCAAAAGAAAAATTATAAGATTTATCAAAGATTTGTTAGCCTCGAGGGGCTAAAGGCCCGGGTCAACAAAACTGGTATTAATTTAATGATTTTTATTTTATTTTTCGTTATAAATTGCCTATAATTTGATGCGATACATAATTTTTCAGTATGGCTCACAGACAGTCATATTATTTGGTTTCGAAGCACACTGAAAATATTTTAGTGATTTTAAGACGTTGATATATTTATTTAGTTTTTACTAAAACAATGCAATAAAATAAGGTTTTAAAAGAAAAAAAAGCAAATAACTTTATAATTGTGAGCTTAAAATTTTTTAGTCTTTTTATTTGAAAAATATCTCAGAAATTTGCGGACCCAATAAGTTGTACTTTTCAGTGGAGCTCACTAAATGTCTTTGAGTTGCTTTAGTCTATATTCCTGACACCCTCCGCCCTCCACTAGAGTGAAGCAATTAGTGCTTTAAAGGTGACTTTAAGGTCTTTAGCTACGTAGCTGTTTTACAATCTAAATATATGTTTTAAACTTTATTCAAATCGGTTTAGAAGTTAGTGAGATCTTAACGTACAAACAAAAAAGCTTAAAACTTTGTAAAAAGAACTAAAGTTTAGATTTATATGTCATTGAATATCAAACAAGGATGACAACAACCGTAAAACATTTATAGAGAGAAATTACAGCTAATTAAAAAAAAACATAAATTCATTATTCAAATTTGGACCACAAAAGATGTAAATTGTCTTAAAACCTGATTATGGGCGTACTGAACATTTCAAAGACGTAATTATACAGATCTTAAGCTTATTTCATTATTCTTAATCTGTTTAGGAATTACAATATTAAAATCAATTTCATAGGCAACGATAAAAAAAGTCTCTTGGTTTATTAATTATTCTGTTAATAAAAAATAATTTGAATTAAAATATCTATTTCTTAAATTACTAAAAGGTTTATTCTTCAAAATTCTAAACTTACGATTTATATTGGAAGTTACAAATATAATGGTAATCGCCTCCCACCCCCCCGCCCCCCCACTAATTTTTACCCCATTTTAATAGTACCATTACAAATTATTATTTCAAGACGTTCAATCAAACCTAAAAATAGCCAACTTATTTGAAAGGGCATTTACACTTTTCAGGGATGTTTTTTTTTACTTTAAAAAAAATTTCAAAAACAAATATTTTATAAAAAATATTTGTTTCTGTTTAATTTTTTTTGAAAAGAAACAAAGTTTTAGTTTGAGAATATTTTTCCCTGTTTAGTTTAAAGGCCATAATTATAGATTGGCATATCCTTTAGTATTTTCAATAATATCTAAAAATAAATTGCGCAAAGATTATGATTTATATTTTAAGACTTTAATTCTATTTATAGAATTATCTTGGGCATATAAAAAGAAACATTTTAAGAAAATAAAATCAGTTATCCCAATTAGCTTTCACAATGAAGTTGGAAGCAAATAAAGCATCGTCTTTACACTTATCCTTGTGCCTACTGCTGCTTGTTGGACAGCAAGGACACACATTTAATCTAAGAAATGGGCTGAGGCAACTTATCAACACCAAAGCTGACATTTTCAAAGACATAGTAGACATTTCTGAAGAAATCATCAATGGTCTCCTGGATCCAATCGTTGGAAATGGTCGCAGCAACAACTTTGCTGAAACACTGAGGGCCTCAGAACAGCAGTACATCACCGCTGTCAACAAATTTCTGGACAGATCTTTGCAGCTAGTAAAGGCTAATGGTCGCGGCACCAGTATCCAGCACAAGGACAGCATTGTCAAGGGAATTGCTGACATAACAGAAAGCTACATCTCTACTATCTACCCTGGGTCTAATCAAGAAATTCGCAAAGACGTAAGACTACTAATCACAGACACTGATCAAATCCTTGATGATGTTAATGAATTGGTGAACAGTGCTCTGAATGCAACTCAAGATGTAGCCGAAGCTGTCCTTCAGACCAAAGTGGATTTGCTTCAGACTGTTGTGGATGTAACTGAAGGAATTGTCGAGGCAATCTTTGGACCTACTCGTGTAGATTCCCTTGGAACTGGACCTAATACAATTATCAGTGTTGGCACAGGCACCCTTGGAACTGGACCTATTATAGCTGGCACTGTTGGCACAGGTGCCCTGGGTGTTGGACCAATAGTGTCCGGATCTGTAGGTACAGGAGCTATCAGCACTATAATTGATCCTTGTATTCAGGACGTTTGGTTTACTCTTCCAAATGGTGAGCTTACAGTTATTAGAAAAAACGTATGTGGTCCTGAACTTCCACCACCAAAACCAACAACACCAAGACCAACAGTTCCTCTAGTTGATCCTTGCATCCAGGAAGTTTGGGAAACTCTGCCTAATGGGGAACTTGTAGTAATCAGAAAGAATATTTGTGGACCTGAGCCCCCAGCCCCAACAACAACCACAACAAGGAGACCAACAACAACAACCACAAGGAGACCAATTACAACAACAAGAACAACCACAACTACCACAACAACTCCTGACCCTTGCATCCAGGAAGTTTGGGAAACTTTACCCAATGGAGAAATTGTTGTTGTAAGGAAGAATGTATGTGGACCTGAGCCTCCAGCCCCAACAACAACCACAACTCAAACACCGATCATAACAACAACAACAAGAACCACAACTACCACAACAACTCCTGACCCTTGCATCCAGGAAGTTTGGGAAACTTTACCCAATGGAGAAATTGTTGTTGTAAGGAAGAATGTATGTGGACCTGAGCCTCCAGCCCCAACAACAACCACAACTCAAACACCGATCATAATAACAACAACAAGAACCACAACTACTACAACAACTTCTGACCCTTGCATCCAGGAAGTTTGGGAAACTTTATCCAATGGAGAAGTTGTTGTTGTGAGAAAGAATGTCTGTGGTGGAGATGGATCAACCCCACAACCAACAACCGCAGGGACAACTGCTCCTTCCACAACTTCCAACCCATGCATTGCTGATGTATCGCAGACTCTTCCCAATGGTCAATTTGCAATTGTAAGAAAGAATATCTGCTAGAAGTTTTAAAAACTTTGTGATATATTGTGTATAGATTAAAATTTTGTATGTTTGATAGAACGGTGAATATTTTGTATTTAACTTAATGCAAATAAATTTTGAATGAATTGATGTTTACTATTTTTATTATAATATTATATATCCGCGAAAACAACTAACCTTTCTAATCATTAACCCATTCCAGTTATCTTATTTTTTAAAGTTTGGTTTTAAAATGGTAGATTACTCTAAACATTAATCACGGCGAAGCCAAAAAAAAGTTTTTTTAAAAAGAAATTCGATTAGATTAATTTTCAAAAAAGTTTTATTGTACAGAAGGTTTTCTTATGATATTATAAACATTATTCAAAGGTTTAAAGAATTTACAGTATACATGAAGAAATTTTTTTTTGTAATTTACAATTTTCAAATTTTTAAGTAATCCTAGAAAAAAATCACAAAACTGTGGTATATTATTTCCCTTGATAGAGGTGATCAGAGGTACCCTCCCATAAATTACTTATTATACTTCCCTGGACGCATTATAAGCTTCACTGGAGAACCAAATTGGTCCGACGGTTAGCGCAAGTTCTTAAGCTACAAACAGATAACCTGTTTATTACAGATCAAAAATATATATATTTATTATAATTCACATATACTTAATGAGTAACACAATACTGACAATAAAAATAGCGTTTACAGATTTTTTCAATAAAAATTATAGGATTTTTAAAAAATTTAAATTACAAATCATTTTCAAAAACTCTTTTTAAACGGCAGTATTAGGTATCATTAGCTGCCAGGTGTTCAGTAATAAGAAACTTGTCTCTATGTCTGCACTTGCTGTTAATCTAATAAGATTATAAGATAGATGTAAACCAGTATAATTGATGCATTTTTATTATTCAAAGCATGTTCTATAAAGTTTACCTTCCTCCTTTCGGTCTGACATCATAATTACTTAATTTATATTCACCTTTTCTTTTCATAAAATTAGATTATAGTTATTTTAGGCATGTTAAAATTGTCCTATAGTAGCAAATCAATAATCGTTTTTAGAAAACCGTGCGTTCAAAGCCCAATTTTATCTCTCTTTATATAATCAAGTCATATAAATGCAAGTTTTGAAAATGAAGACAAATGTCAACGTTTGTCCTACCCCGTCATATTTTAGTGTTTCGCTTTTATGGATGTTGTGATCCTTGTTTTATGATATGTCCACATAATATATTTTGTTAACCAAACAATGAGAGCACATCTATGTAAACAAAACATCAGGGCAATTACAACATAACTGTTTGCCAGCCGCAAAAGAACTTGTTTTACAAGTGTTATAATAAATAAAGGTCTCTAGGGGCACTTCGATGAAGGGAGAGAGAGGAGCCGACCAACTACTTTTAACTTTAGTTTTGATAAGAATTTTTTATTTTATTTTTGGAGGAAGAGGGTTCATATTTTTCTATAGGTGATACTTTCGCCCAAACCAAGAGTCAATTTATAGAATTGACAAACCTTTCACTTTTTTATATGTTTTACTATTTATATTCATATTGCATGACTGGAAGACCGAAGAACTAAGTAATTTATATGATGGATGCTTCTTGATAAAGGAAATCCTTACAAAAAAAAAGAATTAGCCGCCGCAGTAAAATCACATTTCCCACATAGCGTGACTTAGGATGGACAGGCAGACAATGTAAATTTTAATGTAGCTTGGCTCATTTTGATTACCTGCATAATCTACAAACTGAATATAAACAAAAATACTCACATATTACAGTAAAACATCATAATATTTTTTTTTGTTAAAAGTGAAGTTTTTCTATACGTCAGGGTTATTCGTCCCTCCGTCCGATTAAGATAGCTATTGTCGTTAACTTAAGCGTTTCAGAATTGTCCAATAACAACCAAACTCAGCATAATGATTCCTGTAACAGTTTGGTACAATTAAAAAAGCTTATCAACATCCTTTTCACTTGATCTTTAGATAATATATATTCCTAAGATTAATTTATATATATTTATTTTTAAGAAAGGTTTCGTAATTTTCTTTTGTTTGATAATCATGTGTTCCAGAATTTATTTCATGCTCTTTAACTCAATTTAAAAGTGTAGTAACTCTATAATCGTTGCCAGAAAGTCTACACAGCCATTTGAAACATGCTGAATTTTTTACTTTTTTTGACAACTTTTTGAATAATATAATTATTCTATTCATCTGATTTACAAAAAAAATGATTCTTAGGACAACAAGGTACAATATTATTATTTAGTGAGGCATCTCTATAATCAAATATTATAATGTTCAGACTTACAATTTAATGTTCTGCTCATTAAGTTCTAACACTCTTTTGATTGTAGAGCTTCGTTTTTATGGATGTTATGATCCTTGTTTTATTAACAAAAATATATTATGCTAATCTTACAAAATATGGACTATTGTTAGATACAAGATTCAATACCTACTTTTTTTTTAAAAAATTCAAAAAATAAAGAACCTGTTAAATTTTTTTTATATAGCTACTCTATAAGAGTATGTGTCTGTCGATCGGTCAGTCTGTTAGTCTCCGATTTCACCTTTCCATCATTTAACTTCCCGTTGTCTTCCATTGCCCTTTCTATCCAATTCCGCGGATAGAAAAATAAGAAAATTAACAAAACTGGTAGGAAAAAACATTAAAATTTTTATTTTTTCATATAAAAATGTTTATAATAAGATACATTACTTGATTTTTCAGTATTTTTTTCGCTTTTATGGATGTTGCCATCCTTGTTTAAAGTACATTTAAATCACGAAACCTCAGAATAAGAGCGTAGAATTTGTGTGTGTCTCAATGTAACGGACTCGCTCTCGCAACTCCCTGGCGACCAAGCCTCGCATCCTCACAGCTAAAATTCTGTATAAATATCTCGTCGTCCGCTAAACAATGTTTAGTCGCTTACACATCCGACGGAGGAAAAGAGAAAACAAAGATTTTAAAAAATATTATAAGTGATAACGAATAGTTAAATAATAATATTGACAAATTTATTGTTTGCTTAATCAGTTATAAATAAATATATTATACTACAGTTATAATAAAACACTTATACATAAACTACTTGCAAACTCTAAACTAACGTTAAAATATGCAGAAATTAATTGGTTAGTTTGTTCTTATTTGTTTTGCACATAATGATCGAAGAAAAAGATCTAGATGCATCTAAGGTTAGTTTTTAAAAGCGAAGCTTTTCTACAATCAGGGCAGGTTCATTTAACGCTTCTCGGAACGGTTAGCTATTATATTTGATTTAGGCATGTTAGAATTGTCCTATGGATTTCAGACATGATGATTCTTTTATTAGTTGGGTAGGATTTACAAAGCTTGGTATATCTATATTTTTTTATCAGAATGTCTGTACGTCCATGTACATGTTACATCTTTTTTACAACATTGTTTTGTGGTATAATTATCCTATTCTCATATGTTTTTTAGATTTTTTATTTTTAAGACATCAAAGTACAATGTTATAAGCACATTATCTCTATAAGGAAGCCCTAAAAGTTTAGCAGTTTAGCAGAAAACTTACGATTTTGTTAAAGATTTACATATATTTATATTTTGCTTATTCAGTTCTAACATTCTAGAAGAGTTAATGCTCGTTAACCACTGAACCAATGTTTTTCTTTTACAATTTAGCTTTTATAATTTTATATCTATTTTGGGACACCCTCCTAAGAGAAATCACCCAAAGAAAAAAAAAACCATCCCATTTTTTTTACTTTCAATTTTAAAAACTAAAATCTAAAGGGGGGGTGGGGGTTGGGCCTACATAAGGGATCATCTTGTTTATTATTTTCAGGAATGTATATTGTGTATCCCTTAAAATCCATGCAATACTGCGCTACTTTATAAAACAATTGTCCATGTTTTTCTTTTTGTTCACTTTGAGCATATTTGCATATAATTAATTTCTACTTGAAACAAATAAATCTTCACTATTTTTACTTTGCAAAATTCCAGGGCTCGGCAGCCGTAGCTGCATTCTGCACCATTTTTTCTTCACAGGTGGCAGCCGCCTACAGCTTCAGACCCATGTACACAAAAATAAGAATAATTCGTAGATTTATTTTCGTGGATTTTGTTTTGCCTCAAATATGTTTTTTTTTCAGTTGCCTTTGAGGCATTCATCTACTGCTGTACTCACCCTCCCCAAAAAGATTGGACATCCTTCTTTATTTGTCTTCTATATGAATGTTTTTTTTTCTAACATGAAAAAAGTCTTATGCAATTATGTTGTAAAATTATACATATTACAAACAAATAGGAAAAATCCTGAAACTTGCTAGCTATTTATTCCCGTCGTAGCCCCACAATTATATAGAATTATATGGCCACAAAATGTAACACGTCATAATAAAATCGATACATTACTACTTTGAAGTTGTACCAGATTTTCATGTACTCTGAAAAGTGATGATCGCAGATGGCTAGAATAACGATACCCCCAATCCACTCTCTTTACCCCATGCATTCCCCTTCTAATGGATGTATGAATCGATCAATAAATTAGGTCCATATTAGCAAGCTAAATTGAAGACAAATTGGTAAGAAAATCACATAGCGTTCTTTAGGGACTGAAGGACAGATAAAGTAAATTAAAGAGAATCTTTGATGCTAAAAACTAGAAAGTAGCAGACTTTATTGTTAACTGTCTAAATCGGATGGACGGACAAACTTACGTGTATGTATGTATACCCTTGTTATAAGTTAGATTTGCTACTATGAACATCTTCAGCTTCAGAATAAAAAAAATTTAGATTCTACTCACATATTGGCGATTCATACAAAGTACTCTGGTAAGCACACATAACCGACCCCCCTCCCCATCCCATTATTTTGAGAAAAAAATAAGGGGAGGGATGTCTTCCGTTTGTTTGATTATGACTTTGGGTCAGGTTAGGTTAAATTGGGAACTGGGTAGCTACGAAAAGTTAGGGCAAGTAAGATAAAAGAAAAAACGACCACATCCCCCTTATTTTTATAAAAAAAAGGGTGGGGGGGGGGGTATCATGCTTAACCGGCACTTTGTGTGAAATCACACCACATATTTGTTGTAAAGAATATATATTGCTAATACAATAGCCAAGTCTAGACATAAAAAGAAATATGTATTTAGAATCGAGGACGATTACGTTCGAAAGAACCAACAGAAACTAGCAGGTCTCCGCGTCAGCCACGTGTAAACCTAATTTAAATCGTCATATTATAACTTTTAAATTCAACTAGATGCCTAAACCTGTTCCTAAACAGACAATCCATCATTTCGGATTTTTTTTGCACCTAAACAGGTTTAAATTTGAGGCTTATGTGCGGCTGCCAAGACGTTTCTAGTAATGTACAATAGATTCATTTTTAGTTGCAATTATACTTGCAAATTTCATGTGATCGGGTGTATACATATATTTGGTTCATATCGCCAAATCGCAAAATACTGTGTATATCATGTAAAATATCTCTCAAAATATCCTTAAGCCAAAAAAAATCTCGTCAAAAAAGACAACTTTAAATATGTAGCGATAGTCTTAAGAGTTAAAGCAAAGCTACTCTTTTCAATGTTAGAATTATTTTTAAAAGCAAAACTTTTCAATAAATATAGTTGGTCGTAGGTAAGATGCAAATTTCAAGGACTCATTTTTTTCAAGCGACCTATTTATGACAGAATCTGTAATTTTATGCAGATCTCCTAGATGCTAGGGATGAAGCCGTAAAACTTAAAGCGTATATACCATATACATATGTAATACATTAATTAGCTTCTTTTAAGAGACTTTCTTACAAAATTTAAGAAAAATTAATATTTTCTTAGAGAATTATCTCACTCATCCATTAATACTTTTGAAATTAGAGAATGTTTTAATTTCAAGTACATTTAATTAGTCAGCTTTTTTTGTATATTTATTCTGACAAAAGACAACTTTTTATAGATAAAAATAGATTATCTTGGATGCTTTAAAAATAAATATTATATTTTTATGTGTACTTGCATAAAAGATTGGTATTTAAATCTAAAAATAGTAATTACGGGATGTATTTTCAAGAAGTTAGAATTAGTTAAAATTTTGAATTATTTTGTTTCAGCGCAAAAAGAGCTTATTCTCTTCATTTACCCGAAAAAGTCGGCTCTTCAGTCGGTCAGACTCCTCTCCCTCCCCTTCTCCATCTCCACCTGACCAAGCACTGGACACTTCCCCCTCTCCTCCTGCCCTAGACAACCTTTCCCTGCGTCGCCAACCACAGCTGGAAAAGCCCGCCAAATTTGAAATGTTGGATCCCTTACGGATTAGAAAAGATAGAAGGTGAGTAATTTATCAATTATTAGCGGTTACGCCCCTAGAAGCGTCTATGGGAACTTTTAGTAGAGGAGGGGGGGGGGGGGTTAATTTCTCCTAGGAAAATGCAGATACCCTCTCCCAAAATAGTTATAAACCTTCCCTTGATCTATAAGAAGCTTGACTGTAAAGAAGATTCATATCAGTTCAACGGATTGCGAGATCCTTCACTACAGACAAGAAAGTTTAATACTTTATATAATCAGATTAATGTGAGGCTTTCTATAGATTAAGTATTTTAGATTATGTATCAAAATGAAAATAACAACACTAAAAAATCCAACGGTTTCAATCCTTGAACTCATGGATACCAACATAAAGATAGACAGACAGGTAGACAGATAGACATTCTCTTACTTTTATTTATAAGAAAATAATTATTTTTATCATTTAAAAATAGCAGCACTGGAGATGCCAACATTATACTGGACCACTCAACCACAATTACCTCAAACCAAGTCAGCAACCCGGAGGACAGACTAGCAGCTAGCAAAGACGACAATCGTGAACCAGAAATTGGCGGGAAACCTGCAGAGTTGTTGCGGAGCACAAAATCCTGCTATGTCAAGTCGCCTTCAGGTATTAGTCACTTTTGAATTTAGCTTCTTCACCTCTCCAAAAATTTGTGTTTGTGTGTCTGTAATAATGTATGTCACTTACAGTTTGGCATTAACTTCTCCAATTTTCGGCTACGAGCAATGGAAAATTACTTTTAGTCGTTCTATGTAGTTACCAGATTTAAATCTGCTAAAACAGTAAGATGTTCTGATGATCTGACTATATAAAATTTGAGTAACTTTCGATTTTGTTTTCTATTTTTATGCAGCTATGTTTTTTTTTCATTCAAAGGAAACATAAAAAAAATAATATTTTTTCCTTTTAGAATCCACGAAAAAACTGTTACAAACCTCGAATTCTCTTCCATTTAACCCATCACCCGGCCATCAAAGGTAAGATAGCTCATAGCTATGCTGCTTTCTTTTTATTTGCTCTTGGTAATCATTGTAGTTCAAAATAACCATTTCTGTAGATTAAATTTCTCGGTCGAATTTAGCCACTTCTAATTGTATGAATGACTTAAAACTTAAATCTTAATTTGTATATAATTAAAGCAATCAACTCATGAAAATTTGTTTTTATTTATGCTACTGCATGCTTAAATTTATATAATCATATATTTGTTTCTAAAAGCAATAAGAATTACGACATCCTTTAATGCAAAGGTCTAAAATAAGACGAAAATTGACCCTTGAAGTTAAGTAAATATATGTAGGTATCACCATGCCAATTTTGATCAATAGTACAATTATACAGGGATCTAAAGGGATTAGACAATGGTCGATAAATTGATGTACATGTCCAATGATGATCCACAAAATCACCACTTCTGTAAGTTAAAATTTGTGGTTGAAACCTTTGAATACTCAACTAAATTAACCAACCAATCAAAAGTCCCCAAAGTTGTTAAGCCAACGAATAAGAAAACGTAATTAAAAAACACTTTTGGGACAAGTGTAATAATTAGCCCATTGTCCGCCCTCTCTCTGATGATTCTATCATGCTTAAATTAACGTTATGTACGAACGGACGGATGGACCCTTATTATATAAAAAGCTTTGCTTTTACAAACGTGTTCATTTTTAAGGTTTAAGTTTGATTTCTATTTCAAGCTATTGCGATTCATACATTTAAGCATTTAATAGGCTTTATGGTTTTTGCTAAAAAATTATATGCTTAAGGTTTCTTTTGCAGAAATATAAACCTTTAAAATAGTTGCATCCTTTTAAATTTGTTATAAAAAATGTTTTTTATATAAAAGTTAATATACATGTAAAACCCAGGTTCTACGAAATACCATAAAAAAAGAGTCGTTTTACCAGAAAAGTGGTAAAGCTGGTCAACCTGGTATAATATACCAGTTTCGTGGTAAATTTTACCAGCAAAAATTTTAGCCAAAAAATTAGTCAAATTTTACCATTTTTTTTGTAAAATTTGACGAAACAAAAAAACCCGTTTTTTGTGTTTTAAATAAAAAACAGCTCTTCATAATCAGTTGTAGTACTTTAAAATAATGACTTTTATACAATGAAGCCTAAATTTAAATTTTTTTTTTTTTTTCAATTTTACCACTTTTGGAAGTTTTACCAAAAATGTGGTCAATTTTACAACTCTATTTTTCAGGTTAAGTCCGAATTTTCGGACTTAGACAAAAAAACACAATTTGGTCAATTTTTACCAAAAAGTTGGTAAAATTTGACAAGGTATTTTTTTAGGCTAAGTCCAGATTTTTGGACTTTGCCAAAAAAAATGAACTTGGTAAAATTTGACCAACTTTTTGGTAAAAATTGACAAGGTAAATTTTTAGGCTAAGTCCAAATTTTTGGACTTTGCCAAAAAAAAAAACTTTGTAAAATTTGACCAACTTTTTGGTAAAAATTGACAAGGTAAATTTTTAGGCTAAGTCCAAATTTTTGGACTTTGCCAAAAAAAAAAACTTGGTAAAATTTGACCAACTTTTTGGTAAAAATTGACAAGGTAAATTTTTAGGCTAAGTCCAAATTTTTGGACTTTGCCAAAAAAAAAAACTTGGTAAAATTTGACCAACTTTTTGGTAAAAATTGACAAGGTAAATTTTTAGGCTAAGTCCAGATTTTTGGACTCTGCCAAAAAAAAAAACTTGGTAAAATTTGACCAACTTTTTGGTAAAAATTGACAAGGTAAATTTTTAGGCTAAGTCCAAATTTTTGGACTTTGCCAAAAAAAAAAACTTGGTAAAATTTGACCAACTTTTTGGTAAAAATTGACAAGGTAAATTTTTAGGCTAAGTCCAGATTTTTGGACTCTGCCAAAAAAAAAAACTTGGTAAAATTTGACCAACTTTTTGGTAAAAATTGACAAGGTAAATTTTTAGGCTAAGTCCAGATTTTTGGACTCTGCCAAAAAAAAAAACTTGGTAAAATTTGACCAACTTTTTGGTAAAAATTGACAAGGTAAATTTTTAGGCTAAGTCCAGATTTTTCCAAACAAACATCCTTCTACTTAATGATAAAAATCGCAAATAAAATATAATGAGGAAATATTCAGACCTAATACTTTCCAAACAAACATCCTTTTACTCAGCACTATTTGCTTTCGTTATATGGAATATGAAATTAATAAAATATGATGATAATGATTTTATTTAGAATTTATTTCATATTATAACATAACAGGTCATATAGATATTATCCAGGTCAATACTGAAACTACAAAAGATTGGCATCCAAGATAACAACAGTCTAGTACTGATGCCTAAATGTCGATTGATAACAGTGCCACCTGGAGAGGGAAATTGTAATGCTGCTTTTATGGAGATTAATGTACTGAAGAACAATCAGGCAAGTCTCCTACCTGGAGGTACTCTGACTATTTGGCTGGAAGTTATAAAACCTGGACCTGAAAGTGCAGTATCCTGTCTCTCTGGTGACCTGGAGAATTGTTTTGAGGATCCAGAGTTTACTGATTGTTTGATAGAAACTAGTACCTCCAAATTAAAAGTGCACAAGTTTATACTTGCCTCAAGATCTCCAGTATTTAAGGTAGGTTTTTCCATTCTTACTTGTTAATTAAATTCTTGTCAATATTTTTAGGTAAATTTTTAGGCTAAGTCCAGATTTTTCCAAACAAACATCCTTCTACTTAATGATAAAAATCGCAAATAAAATATAATGATGATAATGATTTTATTTAGAATTTATTTCATATTATAACATAACAGGTCATATAGATATTATCCAGGTCAATACTGAAACTACAAAACTTACTAGTATCGTTTCTGTAAATAACATTTTTTAGAATTTTAGCTTGTGGAATGTTTGGAGCTCTCGAGTAGAACTTAATTAATAAACACCGATTGGGCGAATTGTAATCAATACGCTTTATATGTTAAAGTCAATATTTTTTAGAATTTTAGCTTGTGGAATGTTAGGTGTCAACATTGTCGTCATAATAAACACTGATTGTAATCAATACGCTTTATTTAAGTTAATTTTAACTGACTAACAGAATATTCTCTGTTCAACATTGATCGTCATAATAAAACTTATTAGTATCGTTCTGTAAATTATTTGTTAATTTTAACTGACTAACATATTTTCTCGGTTCAACATTGTCGTCATAATAAATAATGAAATTTTTTGTATAATCTGTGACTGTTACATCTTGAGATGGAACTCTAGTTGTTCTCCATGGAACTGCAAAGCTCCACACTTCAAAACTGGTTCAACTCCAAAATCCTGAAAAAGAATATTCATTTTTAAATTAAGCAATTAAAGGATTAACAAATCAAAAAGGCCTTACAAAAAGGAAAGTTAACGGTTTTGGGAAAATTTCATGGAGAAAGTAGATACAGCTTGTGTACGTGCCTGCTTATTAGAGAAAGTTTAATTCAGTTATCAATACATAACCAGACTGAGAGAAACTAAGAATGTCTTATAACGGGAATTTGGAGTTATGGTATGAATTAAATAGTCGTATGTTAGTTTTAAGAGAGAGTCTAGAGATTAGAGCCAGAACTGACAATGTCGAGATCCAGAGGGAGGTTTGTAAGAGGTTATATCAACATGGATGGATTACTACACATCTTAATCGCTGCCGTCCTTCCCCTCTGCTGCCCGCCGCTGCCCAGGCTGCCGAACTGGCAGCTGTTCTTCACGAAGTAAACATGCACGAGGATGAATGTAATGCTGTTTAGATTTTAATAATATCCTGAATGTACTGTTTCAATAATATAAAGTAGTAAAATCTAATTTTAAATAGCTACCTATCTAGTACATTATTTTTATGTATTAACTTTTGTCTAACCAGTTTAATATCTATCTAATAAATTTAATAATAGCTTAATTGTTAATATAATTTAGTATACAGTTTCATAAAGGTAGTTCGATGTGTGTCTGTGTATATTAACTTCATATTTGTTATGCTTGTATACATGGAAACTACCTTTTGGGGCCGAGGTGTTGCCGTAGTTGCGTGTAGGATTATTCCAACTATCTTTTATTACAAATAATTAAACACTTACTTTTAACGGATGAATTTCTGACGGCAACAGCTTCATGTTGGTGCAAGAAATGTTCCACGGTCGAATTGCGGTCAGCTTATAATCGGAGAATAAACCCAGCTGTGTGCGAAGCTAAACCTGAAAAAGAATATTAATTGAAATATAATTTATATATATTTTTAATATTATTTTACATAAAACACATCTTATAATATCTTTCTATTAAGGGTATAAAAATTCGTTACGCTTAAAACAATCATAAACCTTAAAGGGCGAATATAGGTTGGATATAATATGAGCTTATTTCAAAGGTGCTATTATATAGATTATAATAAATAATTTAAAGATAATGACATATCTAATTGTATTAGTCTGTTTACAGCTTATAAAACCTGTCTAACTCAAGATAATATTATGTAATTAGTGTGGTTCCCTAAGAACTCAAACACTCTACCATAACACAAGGCTTCGTAGCAAGGTTGAATTAAAAAGGCTTCGTTAAAGGATAGTCTTAATAACATGGCCTAAAATATCCATGTTCTTATTAAAATTATTTTAACACTTACTTCTATGTAAACCATTCACTAATTGCAGCGCCCATATATTTTCTCACGAATCTGATTCCTGGTTAAGTCTGAAAAACAATATTAATTGAAATATAATTTGTTAATATTTCTATTATTATTTATATATATTAATAGTAGAATACTTTAAATATTAAGAATAGGATAAAAAGTCGTTCTTATATCATATATCAAAAAGGTTTAAAAAATTATAAAACAAACAGTTTATCGAAGCAGCTTAAAACCATGCGTAAGGTCCTAAATTATATTGATTTTTTATTACATTATTTAAACACTTACTTCTATCTCGCCAATCTTTAATTGCAGCGCCCAAATAGTTATTTCTGATGAATCAGTGTTGCTGAACCTGAAAAACAATATTCAATTTAAATATAATTTATTAATATTTCTTTTACATTCATATATATTAAACCCGGATTATTTAATATTAAGAATAGGATAAAAAGTGTTTCTTAGATCAAATCAAAAAGGCTTAAAAAAGGCTTAAAACAATTATCCTATTATATAAATATATTAATATTGTTCTCTTTTACAACGAAGCTTTTTATTTTTTTTAATCTATAGCTGAAACTCAAATTAAAAATAGGATGAGGCCTCGACTTTTCTCTTCCTACTTTAAGTGCCCCTAGAGGCTTCTAAGGGGCATAGCCGCTAGTAAAACTTAAACCGTTAATCGAAGGCAGCCTAAAACCGTACGCTCAAGGTCCTATATTATTAATGTTTTTATATTAAAATTATTTAAACACTTACTTTTACGCAAACCACTCTTTGATTGCAGGGTCCATATACTAACAGCCAAGACTGAAGGTGGACACGTACTTTTTTAAACTTCTGACTATCATCTCTTTGATTGCAGGGTCCATATATCAACACTAACAGCCAAGACTGGTAGACAAGTACTTTTTTAAACTTCTGAATATATAGCTCTCTAGGCGTTCTTAACTGACATTCATATAAATCTTGTGACATGGACCATCTCCTGTCAATCATACTTGGATATAACACGTATTTTCTCTAAGAGACTTGAACTATAACACTCATTGTTTACAATAGTTTTCAATCGGTATAGCGGCATTCATGCACATGCTCTGTACAGGTATACAACTTTATATTGAAAAATATTTCTTTTATATCCATTGCAATATATTTTTTTATATTTTATCGATGATATTTCATTTAAGTCATTGCAAAAATATATTACATTCACATTAAAAAAAATTTACATTAATTTAACTTTCGTAACCCTGTTTTCAGATGATAAAATCAACGTGCTGGACAAAGTTGCCAAACTTTAAAAAACACCTTATGTATATAATATCATTTTAATATTTTACCGGTTAATTAATTAAAACTGCATAACTTATATAATTCATGAAATGTTATTATTCGTTGCAATTTTACGATTAAAAATATAACTGTCTTGCAAAGTGTTTTGCCACCTATTCAATCTGTATGTTGGCAACCGTAACTTTCCATCGGCGCAATAATTCAACTGGACTATATGACTACGGTGCATTTTTGTATTTTAGTAATCATTTTTAGTGAAATTACAGTGAATTTTGAAGTTAATATGTATCATTCTGTTTTATAATTCAAATTTTATCATTAATTATTGAAAATTCTTTCTAAAATATTCTTCGTATTCGTTTTTTCTCCCATTTTTGGGACTCTTTTTAGCTTACGTAATATACAGGACTTTTTTAAATGTAAAATTAATAAATATATGTCTTGCACCGTAGTATAAACGGATTGTCGCAAATATAGGAGTACAATTATAAGAATGAAACTACTTTTTTGGCCCAGAGGTGCCGGAGGCACTGGCTAAAAATAACTGTTTTTAATCTTATGCTTTTAGATTTTTATATTCGTAGAAAACCATGCATATAATACGATATGCTAGTTACCTAGTTTTTTGGCGTATGAATGAGAACACCTGTTCCTATCCACCGGATTCGAATGAATACGAGCTATTTTTATTTTGTAATTTTTTATTTCTTAAATATTCTACCTTTTCAGATAGTTCTGAATAACAGGCTATTCAAGTCAATCACCTGGGTACGCGTACATCATAATAACAGGTATGGGTGTATATTAGCTGTATAAGATTTATTTTTTTTCTCCTGCTACAAAATTTGTTTTAAATAAATAGGGGGGGGGGGGGGGGAAGTTTTGACACATTTGCGTAAACAGGGAGTATAGGCTTTATCTTTGGACTGAGAGTATAGGTTATTAGGGATAAAATCATTCTTATATGATGAATTTTCCCAAGTTTTAATATTTTTTGGATAGGCCTCCAGGTTCCGGAGCTCCAGGCCTTCCCCCCCCCCCCCCCCCTTGTTTAAGGACAAATAAAATACCGGAAAGTTAAAAAACATTAATCACACCCCTCCCAAAAATAAACAAGACAAACAAAATAATCATTCCTCAAATTAGGATGGATCCATACCAATACCACGAGCTGCATGACAGATGGGACGCCCTCATGGTTAGGATGTTGAGACTCTTCTCCAAGTTAAATATTCGAGTTCAAGAAGAATCATGTGGCATTGATGACGCTGCTGAAATAGTAAAACTGTTATACCATCACGGTTGGGTAGAGACACAATTAAAGAAGAATGAACCTATGCCGAGAATCTCTACGAGAACGAGAGACCCCGCCTGGATGATACCGAGAGATATGTCATTGACCATGAAGCCGACTGTGCACCTTTCCTCACCAACGTCAGCCCTTTTTTCTAAATAAAACCCAGAGTAACAAGGTAAAAACTACGAAATTATTGCAGGGGTGTATATTCTGCTCCGGGGGGGGGGGGGGAGGGGAGGGGGAAAAAAGAAATAAGTGGATCAATGATGGAAGTTGCTTCAAATCACCTGCTCTTGTTCATGGCTAGTTGTCTTTTGTAGCAGGGGAAAAAATTGTTTTTAACCAAAAAATGTTTCAGAATTCTTTGAGTTTCTTCATTAAAAAACGCTTTAGTTTTCTCATTTTTAATTCAATGTTCTTTCCTTTCAGGGAAGAGAAAGGAGAAGCTAGGAGAAGCCGAGCTCGCCGCCGGCGATTTCATCCAGCCTCCGGATATCCATGCTGAAAGCGAATTTTAATTGTAATTTGTGGCGTTATCCTCTTAGAAAATTTTGTTTGTATTATTTAACTCCCCATCCCCCCCCCCCAAACTAAATTGCTGGGTTAGGTTAGGCTAGGTTAAGTTATACGGCTAGGTAGAGGCCAGGCGCCGTTTTTCTAGGGGGGGGGGGGGTATTTCCTAAGAGGATAACATCAATTTGTTCTTTCAGAACATTTACGTTAACCTCTCTTTGATTGCAGCGCCCATATATTTTAGAATTAAGTACCCATGGTGACAGTGATCGAGCCCCACTGGTCGTGCAGATATATAATTTCCTGCATATAAACATTAATAAACATTATTTACCCCTAAAGCCGACGATTACGTATGCACGTGTACAGTTTTTTAAGCTTCTGGCTATAGCTCTCTAGGAGATCTTAATTGATATGTTTTATTTTTTGTTTTTGTTTTTTGATATTTTTGTTATGTTGTTTTATATTATTTATTATTATTTATTTTATAGCAAATTAACAAATTTTCTGGGTTCAACATTGTTGTTATAATAAAACTCCATGCAACTGCAGAATTCTGCAAAAGTCACGACCAGTGGGGCTCGATTATATATGCGTTCGTCGGCTTTTCAGGGAAGGCAGGAAATTTATATAGGTATTATCCAGGTCAGGACTGGAACAAACAAAATTTTATGTATATATTGTATATAGTTATTTTTTTCAAAGTAAAAAAATGTCAGACCAACGCTGGATGACGTATGTATAATTGGATCACAATTTTGATAGGTAAGTTTAATTAATTTTATAGACAATCAAAGAATAAATAAGGGTATTTTCTTATGTTTGTAACTCTAACTCTTTATTTTGTGAGTTCCTTTGACATTTAATTTTGGTTTCAAAAAGTGTCACTCCCCCCCCCCCCCCTTTTTTGCTTTCTCCTTCTTTCGTTATATGTAAACAAGTAATAACCTTATTATTATAACCAGGGGTGTATATTCTGCACAAGATTTATTTTTTTTCCCCTGCTACAAAATTTTTTATTTTTTTTCCCCCCTAGATTTTTCTGAAAAAGTAGGGGGGGAAATAGAAAAATATTTAAAGAACTCTATATTTCATTTATTTTATCCCTCCTACCACACATTTTTTTAGTTTTTTTAACCAAGGAGGGGGGCAAAATGGAAAAAATGTTTTCAGTTTTCTTAATTTTTACATTTTTTTTTCCTCCAACCACTTATTTTTTATTCCCCCCCCCCCCCCTGAGCAGGGGATCCCATGCAGAATATACATCCCTGATTATAACATATACTTCTTATTTCAGGAGTTACCTATACACCCCTGTTAGACGTTATTGAAATGGGAGACAATTTGATTGGTACACTCTCTAAAGCTCTACTGAAGCGTATAAGAAGTGGAGATAAGACGAAAAATGTACAGGTGACTTTTTACAACTAATTATTTCTACATATTTAAGATGAGACCTTACTTTTCATTACTGTACTTAAAGTATAATCTATGCTCGACTTTAATTTCTATTTTTCACTTGCAGTCAGCGCACTATAAACATGCTTGCTCTTACACCAGTATAGTCATATGTACTGTAATCAATTGACACGTGTAGCTTGCCCAAATAACGATCCATAACAACTCCCCTATATTATTTTAAATAAGTAATTCACTAATTATGTAATCTTTTTCCAGTTGCAGCATAAACTGAGGTCCATAAGAAAACTCTTCTGTAAGGTAACGAGAACCAGAAAATGGCGCATGCAGAAACATCAACAAAGTGAAGACAGTCAGCCATTACTAGAAGAAGAACAGCAGGAGGATTTGATGGATGTGGAATATGAGAACGAAACTGCATCGTCAAAAGGTAACCTACAATATCTGTAATATAAAGTAGAACGATGTCGGTCTGTCTGTTTGTTGTTTGTTTGTCCAAATTCCCACAAACATTGTCTCCCAATTTTTGTTTTTTATTTTCCTTTCAATCTAAATTTCAAACAATTGGTTTGATCAAACGTTAGTTAAGTTTGTCTCAAGATATCCTTGTTCCAGGGGTGTATATTCTACATGGGATCCCTTAACCTAACCCACCTTCACCCACTCTCTACATTTATCTACTTTTTCTGGAATTTTTAATTTTTTAACTTTCTAATTTGACTAGTTTTTCTTTACGGCATTATCCTTATACTAAAGTAACAGGATGTCTGTGTGTCTGTTCAAAAGGATCTTGCTAACCGCTGAACCGATTGGGTTCTCCTTTACAGGGTACCTTCACATAGGTCCCGGGAAGGTTTATAACTATAAAACACCATGTTTAACATCGTATTTTTTTAGGTAAAGTTTGTACAGGCTGCAATACCAACTTCACAAAGGAAACCGAAAGTATATGTTATCAATGCTACGCAAACCAAGTTTTGGAGCGATTAAATAACAATCCTGAAGAAACAAACTACATTAATATTGTTGTAGACAATATTAACAACAATAATACCAACGATAATAATGATGCAGACAATGACAGCATTCAAGATGCCGAGGACTGGGACCACGTCGAATTGTTTGATATACCTGAAGATTATTTTGACCCAGATGATGACGATGACCCTGATGACGAACCTGATGGCGAACCTGATGGCGATCATGACGGGGATCGCTTCAAACATCTTACAGAACTTGAGAAAGAAATTGTTAATGATTTCAGAAGCGTTTGTGTTCTAGACAACCCCATCTCTCACAACAAAGTTAGAATCATCCTGGCGATTCTGAAACGCTCGTGTATTTTCAAAGAACCACGTACATCTTAGTTTTGAAATATATATTTTCCCTAACAGGCATAGAAGAGTTGAGTATAGAGGGTTATCCGTACTTATTTTTCGTGTAGATTTAATATCTGAAGCCAGATTTTACAAAGGAGTTGCTGTTTTCGAGATATAAGGGGTAGTAAATAGCCCCTAAGTAAAAAAATAATGATACCGAGAAAAAGCCTTTTCATTTTCACAAGAATAAACGCTTAGTGTAAAAATAATAAAATCAATTTTATTGATTAAAAAAATATTATTATATTTTGGGTATTTTACAAAAAGCCTTTTAATAATATTGCCAAGGAATATAGAGAGATATTTGTTTACATTATGCAAACAGCTGTTTTATGTTTGTTTATATTATGCAAAACATATGTTTCATATCTAATATGAAATACCTGGACAATGTAATACTTAATATGAAGGGGTATAATAGAAGAAAAATATACACTGTATATCTTATATGATTGGCTACGATTAAAGAGGCTTTTAAGGACACTTGACAGAAGGGGTGGAGTCAACCCTAAACTTTGCATTAGTTTTAAAAGAAACGGTTGTAAGAGTTAGTTTTTAAGGGACAATTTCTCTTTGGGAGGTTGAGGAATCCTCTCTCAAAAGTTCTTAACCTACAATTTATCTACAAGAAGCTTTATTATGACCATATTGGTCCAATGGTTAACACGATCATTCGGTTCACACAGACAGACTAACAATCAATCATTCAGTTAGATAGCAAATGAGTTCGATATACACAAGATCTTATTTAGGTACATCTCTGAGCCAAATCTTGCTTAATTTCTATGCATGATTATATTTTCACTAGCCCTTTAGACAACCAACTCTGTGATTGCACAACTTTTGTCTGGAAGTCCTTACTTTACATGGTAATGAGTTGCAGCTGTTTTGGGCCAAGGCATTCCCCTGTTCTAACTATTCATATCACGCACTTCACAGAGCAGCAGTAGGAACCTTGTAACATCTTTGGCAATGACGCAGCAAGATTACTTTTTGGTTTGTTATAGGAAATCTCGAATGAGCTCTTTATTTTAACAAAGCTAAGTCCTAGGATAGCATATGACTTGTTTACTTAAACATTAAAAACTTGAAGTTAAAAAAAAGTAAAGTTTATTGAGAGGGTAATTTTATTTTAGGGACGATTTCTCTTGAGGTGATGGTACCCTGCCCAAATTGTTTTAAACCTTCCCAGGTCCCGTCTGAAGCTACACTGTATAGAACCATATCGGTTTAGCGATTAGCAAGATCCTTAGTTACATACAGACACACACAAAGACATAGATCCTTCTACTTTATTTTTAGGATTAGATGTTTAAAAATTTCTAAGAAGTAGGTACATAAAACTGAAGAAAAAAAGACTGAATTTAAAAATACCCTTTGAAAGATGAACCCATCTTGGTTACAAATTAATTCACTAACATGTACAGATAAAAAATAATCCATTAGAAAAAAATACTTTATTTAGTATCTATTTATTAAAATAAAGTTAACATGACAAATTATATAACATGGCCTGAAATGATATTACAAGGATAACAAAAAAATGTGAATTTGTGTATTTAATTTAAATACATAAAATTTCTTTTTATTAGAACTGAAATAATAACAATTTTAATTTTAATGAAGAGGGAGGGAAAAGAACATCTCACTAACTTAATTTTATAAGAAACAGTAAACTTTCCCGTCTTCTTGGTTCCATCCTAAAAAAAATACATTAAAGTTTACAAAGAACAGGTTTCGAAGGTTTACTTTGTAAAGGGCCTTTAAAAAAAATTACCTACTTTAATTTGACTGCATAACTTAGGTTATTTCTCTACTATTTTTGGCAGATTCGCAAAACGCTTAAAAGCACATCTTAAATCTCCCACAAGTGCAGAAAAAAATATGTCGAATCACCCGTTGATTTTGAGTGAGAATAATAACATTAAAAAATTATAGGGACAGGTAGCTTTATTGCTGAATTAAATTTTCAATTATCTAAGTTTAATCCTCTTATTTACAAGCATCTACTTCTTGTTATTCGTGGATTTCTTTTGTATAATTGTTTGAGCTTTATACTAATGGGTGTTGTCATCCTTGTTATTACTATTCCTCATATTTTCATTCATTTATCGTTGCAATATAGGTTAAAATTGAATGTTGAAATAGTTTAAAGTATTAACGAATACGCGTTTTCAACATTACCACTATTATTTTCTTTTTTTATCGGATAGGTAATTATCAAGTACTTAAGAAGCATATAAAGATTAAATTTATTACCTGAAAATTACTTTACTTCTCATATTGATCTTTGTAACTTCAAATGTGCAGGACCAGGTAGATAATTTTGATTCTAAAAAATTATTTATTTCATTATTTTATCTCTTATTTTCGGAGTAGGTAATTTCAAAGTGGACTACTTAATATATTTCAAAGTTTCTCCTCCTGTATTGTCATTCCCCTTAAAAGGGGGAGGGGATTAATGCAACCATCTTGTAATTAATGAGTAAATGGCACTTAGAATTCGAATTTCCATCTGAAATTTTGCATGAGTAATCCTTGGTAGGTCTATTTTCCCTAAATCGAACAAAAAGTTGGAAAAGTACGGCTAACGGCTCAGCCGTTTTTTTGGCTTTATTCGGTTTAAATTAGTCACGAAACCTATCTCCACAATCACATAATACTCTATGCAGCTCAAAAACGTTATCATACGGTTATAGCCGGTAGCTGTTGTTACTAGAAATTTAAAAAATAGTTTTTGGTAGGTATCATTTAACATGAATTAAACCAAAAATATGTTTTAAAAAGTTGATTCCTATGTAATTGATGATAAATTTACCCTGAAAATAGACAAAAATGAGCCGCCAGCAATCACTTTTCCAACTTTTTGTTTGATTTAGGGAAAAAAAGACCTACCAAGGATTACTCATGCAAAATTTGAGATCGAAATTCGAATTTTAAGTGCCATTTACTCATTGATTACGGGATGGTTGCATTAACCCCCCCCTTATCCCTGCTTAAAATGCCTACAATCTTAACCCACAACCGTGGCGCAACCGCTCGTGAATGGTTTTAACTGAAGACGTTAAAAATGGTTCTTTACTGCTTCTATATCAGAGTAGGGGGAATGCCCTGGCCCAAAACGGTCAAAACTCATTACTATGCACAGTTAGAACTTCTCAGAGGTTGTGCAATCAAAGAGTAGGTTGTCTGATGGGTATTACTTAACCTAATACCCAGGTGTTTGGACAGAAAACGAGAGATTTCATGTGATAGTAGGGCAGTATTATCTATCATTGAATGGTGAATATCTATCTAATGAAAAAATAATTAAATCCTCCATTTTTATATCCTACTAACCAAAGCTTACCTAATAATGTAATGTGGATAGTTAGTAAAACTCTTGCTTGGATTTCTTCTCAAGACTGGATTTTTGCAACTAAAAAACATAAGTATAATGGTTTAAGTTTTTATATTGCATCGTATTTTAGACAGCTTTCTATGGATGATAAAATGAAAATATTATTATGTCCGCTGGACTGGTTATGAGTAATACCGAAGTCATGTTTTGTTTCGTATTAAAGATAATTTTTTAAGAATTAAAAAAGTGATCAAAAATTATTGTCAGTTTTGATTGCCAGGAAAAACAAAGCAGCTGGAATTAATCTTTTCATTTTAATATATGTAGAAAGCTGTCAATATGGCACCCCTAAATTCGCCCGCCCCCCACATGGACGTACCTTTCCTGATTTTTTCCCCAAACATATCTATTCTTGATTTTAACAAATGCTCTATAAATCTTTATGTGGGTAATCTTATCCTTGATTTTTTAACTTTTCTACTTATGGATGTTGTATCCTTGTTTACAATACATTGATAACATAAAGATCATCTAAAATGTGGGTTTCACCACCCCCTCCCCCTAAAAAAATGAAAAAATAACCCAGTTCCATGTTAATTTTACCCAGACGTCATTAAGTTTGGAGGAGGGGAGGGGGTAATAAAGAAATAAATTACTGTTTCTTAGGTTAAAAAAACAATGTTAATAAGGCCAAGAAAATAAAACATAGACATATCTTCCTGATTTTGGTGCCTAGTGAGCAGAGAACCTAACTCCCACCAGCCCCCCCCCCCCCCCCCCAGTTGGTTTATTATTGAAAGGGAATAATTTTTCTTCAGAAATAGCCCCTGTGTGTTCCTCCCTTACTTATTTTAAATATCAAAATAAAGGACAGGGATTCTTTGCTTAACTAGGTGCTTTGTGAGGAACCGCCTTAAAATCTATAGTTGGTTATACATATGTTCCCTTTTTTATAATCATATTACGAAATGCTGTGTCCCTATCTTCAAGAATTATCATGCAGAAAGTTTTTTTATCTGTAGCTTAAGATTTCGAAAAGCATTGAATTAAAGGAGTTTTCCATGAAAGAGAAGCCATTATATTTTATAGATTTAAGTCTAAGAATGTTTCTCCTCGTATTCATTCAAATCAGGTGGATAGGAACCGGTTCTCATCCACACGAAAAATCTATGTCTAGCATTATATTATATCCAGCTTTCTACGAATAAAAATGTACAATCATAAGATTAAAACCAGTTTTTTTAGCCCATGCCTTCGGCACCTAGGGGCTAAAAAGCCGTTTATAATACGATGCAAGAAATATCTATTCTCTTATTTATTAGAAACCAATATCAACCGGTGAATTAAAACCGGTTCTCATCCACACGAAAAACTATATCTAGCATCGTATTAAATCGAGTTTTTACGAATATATATAAAAATGTACAATCACAAGATTAAGAGATGCCGAAGGCATGAGCTAAATAACTGTTAATAATCTTATAATTGTACATTTCTTCAGAAAACTGTTTATAATACGACGTGAGAAATAAATATTTTTTTTTCTCTACCCCTTCTAATACATTAGAAGCTAGTGGCGCAACAGCTAGTATTATTTATACCTTACCTGTAATCCATCCATATGTAGAAGTTTGAAATATTCAATGGAATAAGCCACGTAGCATGGTAGAGTTTGACTGTTCACCTAAAATTGTAGGTATTATTTCAATATGTTCTAAAACACCAAAATAATTTTAAAAATGATGCCTTAAATCTATTCAAGTTTTTAAGTATAGTACCTAAAGTTTTTAAAAGCGAATCTTTTTTAAAATAAGGGTTGATCCGTCTGAAACATTAATTTGAATATGCTAGAATTGTCCTACCGATTTCAAACTTTGCATGATTTTCCGATAACAGTTAGGTTATAATCGTTACCAGCAAGTCCGTACGTTCAAAACATGCTAATTATTAGCTTTGTATGATATAATAATTATATTCTTCTGATTTTTTAATAATGTTTCCTGGACAAAAAGATACAATATAAGAGCTAAGCATCTGTATTATTAAATATTAAGAAAAAGTATGTCATTGAACAGTATCCTTTATTTTTGAAAAAAAATTAGACTTAATTTTTTGCTTATGAAGTCTTGATACTCTATATGATGAGTTATTGTTCGTTTTTCCTTCCTTCTGATTTTATAGCTTCGCTTTCATGAATGCTGTCATGCTTATTTTTATACAACTACATTATGTAAGGGGGGGGGGGGGTTAAATGCAACCATCTCGTAATCAAAGTATAAATGGCACTTAGAATTCGAATTTCAATCTAAAATTCTGCATGAGTAATCCTTGGTAGGTCTATTTTCCCTGAATCGAACAAAAAGTTTTGGCTATTTTTAGGGCAAATCTGTCATAAATTACGTAGGCATCAACTTTTTGAAACATAGTTTTGCCCAAAATCGTGTGAAATGATACCTACAAAAAAAAACATTTTTAGATTTCTAGTACCAGCAGCAAATAGTATTATTAGTTTCGTGATGATTTGCATTAGATATTGCCCAAAAAATGGCTAAACGGCTGAGCCGCCAGCTGTTAGCCGTTATTTTTCCATCTTTTTGTTCAATTTAGGGAAAATAGACCTACCAAGGATTACTCATGATGCATAATTTCAGATCGAAATGCGAATTCTAAGTGCCATTTATATATTGATTACGAGATGGTTGCATTAAAAAAACCCTTTAGTAGAAAAATCTATAAGCTTTTTTTCGATTTATCTATTATAATTTAGAAATCAAGGCTGTAATATACTTTTTAGAGAAGCCCTTAGTATATTGTTCTTACCTGGTTATATTAGTCAAGAACTTCTTGCATTGACCTCTCTCTGGCCTTATTGTATTTTATTCTAAATAAGGATAATAGTTAACATTCACATTGTCGTATTACAAACAGCTATCAGTGAATAGTAAAATGGAAAGTTGCAAGATTAACACCAGTTTTTTTAGTCCCGAGAGCCAGGCTAAAAAATGTTATTTTCATATGATTTATATCTTATTTTATGCGTAGAAAAATTGTCTGTAATAAGATACGATAAATATTTTTTTAGAACCGGAATAATCATTTCTTCCTTTTTAAAAGCAAATATAAAATTCAATTATTGTATGTATATTTTTCTTAACTAGTCCAAAGAAAGTGGGGGGGGGGGGGGGGGTAAAATGTGGTGACTTGTGCCACGCCATACCAGCAACTTTATTTAGGGCGCTACTGCCTTAGTTTTAGAGATAATTGTGTAAAATCTTTTGAGTTGTGTCACTAATTACCCCAAGTTTTGGTATCTTTAAAAAAAAACGGCTGCGGGACCGCCGCTCCCGCCGTTCGCCGCCATTTCCCACCACCGTTAAAAAGACCATGTTATTTTTTCAAAAAATTTTTCCCTTATAACCAAAAATAGGTTTTGGAATTCAACTCCCCCCCTCCTAAAGTGCCCCTAGAGTCCTCTAAGGACGAAGCCACTAGTTTTTAATAAAAAAGTAACAGGATCTATGTATGTTAGTACCGAAAGAGCTTGCTAAACGCTCTCGTGCCCCTAGAGGCATCTAGGGGAGTTGCAGATAGTGAATTAAAGTTGTTGGGATTTATTGTCTGAAGCTTAAGACATTAATAACACTAAAAGATTGAGTTTTGTATTAAGGAAGCCTCAAAATGATTTTAGGCTTTATATTTCCAGATATAAAGTTATTTCTCTCCCCCACCCTTCAGAAACAGAGCCTCTAGATGCTAGGGGCGCAACATCGGTAGTATTAAAAAACGAATTATGTGCGTGTGCACGAATGGATCTCGCTTACAGCTGAACTGGTATGGTAGGTCATGGGAAAGTTTAAACCGACCCCCCCCCCCCTCTCCGGATAACATTTTTCATGTGAAGCCAATATATTTTAACAGATAGCTTTAAATAAATAATACACTTTTAAGTAAACAGTACTGAGTATGCTTTAAAATAAAGATCGCGGGCTAATTATATTAAATAATGAGTTCGCAGATTGGAACTGCTTGATTTAAAGAATTAGATAGCTAATTTTAAACCCCTGCTCAATGTTATGTAATATAATAGTTTACCTATTCTGTTAAGCTCTGACGTAAATCCTGCTGCAAACATTTAATGTGGAGATTACTTGCCATTTTAATGAAATCTGAAACATATACGTATTAAAACAAATATTTTCCTTAATAACATGACAAATATAAATAAAGAAAAAGTGTTTGTTGATACACTTAAATAAGCATAAATGGGCGGGTACATGATGGGAATAACAATTAAAACTGATATTTTATTTCATTAAAACAAAATTACGGAACTGAAGTCCAATTGTACTTTCTTGTTGATAATATTAATTAATAATATTTACTGAAAGGTAAAAGTGCGTCCTAATATAATACACATTAAACAATGCTAACATGTATTTATACGTTTGTGTGTTAATGTTTTGAGTGTATGCGCTTATGAATATGATGATTATCTAAAAGACACCGGTCTAGAAAACCCCTTTCCCTTTCTCTATTTCTTTTTCTTCCGCACCCTTACCCTTCCTCCCTTCATTGTAAAGGACTAGGAGGCACGAAAGATTACAAAAAAATTTTAATTCCTGGAAGCAGCGTTGTGCTGCGGGTGTGTGTGTGTGTGTTTCGATATAAAGTAAACAATTAATTAGAAAGAGAATCTTTTATTTACAGCTATTAAGAATGCGGGAGTGTGGGTGTGATGACATTGCCGAGCACCTTGAATGTTGTGTGTGTGTGTGTGTATGTGTGTGTATAGGCAACTTGGTTGGCGTGTGTGTAAGATCGTGTTAATTTCCATATGTTTTTTGAATAAATTAAAAATAACTGCAATGAAGGCTTTTAGTTAAATGACCCAATACTAAATCTGTAAAATATTTATTCTGTTGTATGTATTTTATTTTTTTTACATAAAGCCGCCTTATTCCTGTGAAAATTATAGACCTCTTTCTTGGGTTTCTAATTTTTTAACTTAGGGGCTTTTTATTACCCCTGATATCTCTAAAACGGCAACTCCTATGTTAAATCTGGCTTCAAATATCGAATCTACGCTAAAAATAAGTACACTAATATTAAATAATCTATGCTTGTAAGGGTAAATACATATTACAAAATTAAGATGTACGTGGTTCTTTCCGTCATATAATACATTATTCAAACCCAAATACAAAGTTGAAATCAAAGAAAACAAATATAATCCTACAAATGCTCCTGGTTCACTGATTGAGTGCAGGTATGTTTATATACGATTTAGAAAGCGTAGCATTTCTATAATCATTACCAGAATTTCCGTACGCCATTTTAAACATGTCGATTTTTCTCCTTTTTTAACAACAAACTTTCAAGTGTTCTAATTATCAGTTTGATCATTCTTTGGTATATTGCTTCCTGCGACAACTTGAGAACAATATTATAAGCGAAGCCACTCTATAATTAATTCCTTAAAATTTAAGTATGTGCATAAACCTTATCCTTCTTGAAGTATTTTTTTTTAACAAATTTACTTACATTCAATTTTGGTTCGACTTTAATATTTTTAAATTCAGTTCAGATACTTCACAATTGTTAATGTCCGTTTGTCGTACCGTTACAGTGCTTTGGTTTTTATGGATGTTGTCACCCTTGTTCCATTACTTTTCATCGTAATATTATTTGGAGCCCGATGGTGCAAAATTTCTTTGAATTGTGCAAGTTTTAGTTAAAAATATATTTCTTTTTCCAGATTCCCTACCTATGAGATCCTCCAAGACGCCATCACAGACTTTAAACGGTTGAATGGACAACAGGCCGTTGATGATCATATAACTTTTGACATCTCGGGCGACGGAGTGAAAGCAGCTCAGGGATCTCATATCTCCTATTATACTGTCTGGATTAGGTAAGTAATTAATATATTGTGGATTTGAAAGGGTTGGGTTGGGATAAAGTTCTTTTCATATACAGCATGACCCTCGAAAAAATATTTTTTAGGATTGGCAGCCTATATTTCAAAGGATATCAAAATATTTGTTTTACATCAATTGACAGCCCAGATTTTTAAAGCCAAAGTTTAGGAAACCATTCAATAAACAAATAAGAAAGAAAACTAAGTTTACAATTGATACTTTTTTCTATTGCATACATATATAAAAATCTGTCTTACTGTATACCAGGACTTAATTAATACCATAAGTAAACCTAGTTTTTACCACTTTTACG
Organism: Acartia tonsa; assembly: GCF_053477335.1. Taxonomy (NCBI): domain Eukaryota; kingdom Metazoa; phylum Arthropoda; class Copepoda; order Calanoida; family Acartiidae; genus Acartia; species Acartia tonsa. Next base: position 12,867,749 of record NC_137269.1, read on the forward strand.
GTAAAATTTTACCAGCCTTTACGTTTTATAAATCAGTGACTACAATTTTAAGTCTAAGGTATTAAATGCTATTATTATTAATTCTTCTTTATTATTTCAGGTTATTCTTCAACAAGGATTTCAGTGTTATATTGCCAGTCAGCATATTTGAGAAGACGAGGAGGCGTCCCTACAGTTACAACTTTCTGGATAATGTTACCCGATTCATCAACAAACTAATTCAAGAAGGATTACCTGGACATACCTTTCAATGTAGAACCATCATCCACGATGCCGTTGCCAGAGCCGATGTATTCGGCATTCTTGGCCATGGATCAAAAAATGGATGCCCACACTGTGACCTTCCAGGGATGGCTTTTTCACAGACTTATCTCCGTCAAAAGAACTTGGTATTGTTTGAATCAATGAATGTATTTTACCCCAGTGACAGTCAAAATATGGGTACGCCGAGGTCTGACGAGAAATTCCGCAAGTTAGAGGAAAATAATCAGAACATGAAAACCAGTTTTTCTGACCTTGACCCGAGCTTGGATTTAATACAAGATACCCCCAGTGATCCGATGCACGCGTTGCACCTGGGCTATGTAAAGAAAGTGATGACGTACCTGAAGAAAGGACGTAATAGTTATCCAGAATTGGAAGAAGAAGACTTAGTTCAAATGGAGAGAATTACAGGGATGTACTGCATTTGACTAAAGAAATGACGCGTAAAATAGGTGTTTTCTTCGCGCATTTCTCGGCACTGCGATAAAATTCTGCATTTTTAGATTTATGTCTATTACACATTATTTGTACGCCTTGTTATGCCGCTTAAAAGAGTGTTAGTTTGAAAAGTTTAAAGAACTTAAATTTTGAAAATTTTCTCCTTATCACCCATATTTTACCATGAACTGCAGTAACTCCAATTATAGATGAAATCAACGATCAATTGAAGCTTGTTGGCGATTTTGATCGCGTTCCCCGTACGTCCATCATGCGCCTGACAGAGAAGAAGCTAGCCCTCAATTTGAAAAGTTCTGAATTCAAAGTACTGGGCTTCTACCATATGATATTTTATGCAGAGGTAGGTTTTTACCATATTATAATCTTTTTAGAATTTAAAGCTTATTTCAGTTTCATTATATTGTATAGCAATAACATTCTTTTTAAATTTGCGCACGTGTGCTATATTATATATATATTTCTATTGAGGAGGGTGGACTTCCAATAAGTATATAGGGCGAAGCCCCTAGAGGCTAGGGGCGAAAGAGCTAGTTTTACCTTAAATTATTACAATGTTTTTTTTTTCCAGTTGGCAAATCTTAAAGATGAACAACGTCTGATATGCAAGTTTTTATTCCACATATTGCGCAGTCTCGAAGAGCATATAACAACTGAACGTGTGGCTGAGCTCAAGACCATGATAATGGTCCTGAACTCAAAATTGGCGGAGATGTACGGCGAATCGTGCTTGAGTTACAATACTCACATGCTTTACCATATGCCGGAACATGTCCGCCGATTTGGACCATCCATGGCGTTCAGTTGTTATGCTTTCGAAAGTGCCAATCATGTGATATCAACTTACATCCGAGGATATAATTTTGGCCTTAAAGAGGTTTCAAACAGGTAATACTATTTTTTTTTAGTTGAGTTCCTTTGACTTTTAGTTTTGGTTTCAAGAAGTGTCACTTCTCCCCCCCCCCCCCCACTCTTTACAAATTTTAATGTAATTTTTAAAAATGTAACATAACTTTCTTTCCGTGTATTGCTGATCAAACACTTAAGCTATAACGATTTCACCAGCAACATACCTTTCCGTTTAACAGCCATTAATGACATAAATGACATATTTAGATTGTTGATATTTCACACAGTGAAACCGTACATAAATGAAAAGCTGGCTGTCAGGGGAAAAAGGAATGCCAACAAACGAAAGTTCGAAAGTAATCAATTCTATACAGACTGCCAAGACCTCTACTTTGTCCCAGACTGCCGTCGTGATAAAACAGTATGGTTGGTCCACAAAGTGAGGACATTTTTTCCGGCATACACCTTTCCTGAAGATTCCAGAATAATAGGTAGGGGTGTATATTTTGCACATGATTAATTGTTGTATAGAAATATTTCATGAACTATACATTTCATCTAATTCCTTTTTAACCTACCACAATTTATTTGTAATTCTCTTATCATGCCAGGAGGAGAGTGTGGTAAAGGGGGGAGGGGGGGTCTAGGAAATATGAATTAAGTTTTATGGTTTTAAACACTGAAAATATACACCCCTGGTATTAGGAGTAGGCAAGACTGACGATCCCGAAGACTATAGCCATCCTCCAACACAACTAGCCTCCAACCTACTGAAGTACAGAGTAGCACATATCTCCGTACACCTGTTGCATCAAGATGTCTCCATCGTAATTCCTATCGGAATTTAATTTTGTACATTGAAAGCAGAGAAAGGGGGGGGGGGGGGGAAATGACACTTTTTGAAACCAAAACTAAAAGTTCCATATTGTACCCTTATAAAACAACTGCCATGCAAAATGACAGATCTGTAACTGTTTCTTTAGTTCAGTTCCTTTGACTTTTAGTTTTGGTTTCAAAAAGTGTCACTTCCCCCCCCCCCTTTTGTTATAATATGTATGTAAAATGTTGTAAAATTCAACTGAAGGTCCTTCCCTCTTTATTTGGAATTTATGTGAAATGTACTTTAAAATATTTTTTTCATTAAAATTATTTTTTATAGCTAATTTTAAAAAAGGCATGTCAACTTTATTTAGCAAAACCCTACCTTTTTGGCCATCGATGGGTATGAAGTTAAAGTGTTATAAGTCTAGTCTGTAATTTGAAAGAGTACATGTTTGCAATTTAATTTAATTTTACATAAAATTTTAATTTCTGTCTACACATTTCAGATTTAAAACTATGCAAATTGCCCATGCCAACGACCTGGATACAACAGCGTAATTTCGACTGGCAATTGACCAAGCTAGATCCCAAAATGACGAGGACTGGAAAGAGTGCTAGTTCTGTAAAGGTAAAAATTATATTTAAGGCCTAATTTACTATTGTACAAATTGCTGCTACCCTTCGCTCTTAAAACTTATAAATTCGCATGTTACCGGATCGAAAGGAAAACCTTATCGGTTCATGCTTAACAGACCACAAAAGATTATTGACCAAGTATAATTATTTATTAATTTTCCACAGTGTGTTTAACATTTGATATTAGTAATTAAAATTCTAGGGGCGTAGCCACTGCTATCTAATATCTTATTATGCATTGTAAATACAACAATTATTTCTTGCTTTAGAACAACAAGCCTACTGGAGGTGGCAAACCTAATGGAAGTGCCAGAGGTGGAAGTGCCAAAGCTGCAAGTGCCAAACCTGGAAGCAACAAATCTACTGGAGGTGGCAAAGGTACAACAGCAAAGGTAGGATTTTAAGTTTTATTGTTATCGGTTTTTGGTTTGTTGGTGTTTTGTTGTTAAACTAAACTTACTAACATGATGTCTGTTTGTGGGTTTGTACCAACAAATCTCGTTAACCGTTGAACAAATTGGGTCCCTCTAACCATATAACTTAACCTAGCCTAACCTAACACAGTCATTTTGTCGGGAGAGGGGGGGGGGTAGGGTAAAGTTTTAAAAAATAGAAGAAAAAAATTAGGATAATGCCGGTGTTGTTTAAAACTATAATCCTCGGTAAGTAATGCTTTACAATAATTATCTATATTATTTTTAGAACACAACTAGAACCACAACATCTCCAATAAGGCCAATAAATATTACCCCACCTCCATCTCCACGGGCACGGCACCCCTCCGCGAATCAACGGACCGCGAGAGTTGTAGTTCCTCCTGCAACATCATCACGACCCCAGCCCCAGTCATCACGACCCCAGGGATCATCTGGCCCTTCTGGTGAGATGGAAGAAAGCGAGGTATTATTTTTATTTCATTTTGTCATCCAGAGGATACAAATTACAATTATTTAGGATATATATCGACTTAGCCTGGAAAAAATAACTTGTAAGATTTGACTAAATTTTTGGTAAACATTGACCAATAAAAATTTACCTTGTAAATTTTTACAAACAAGTTGGTCAAATTTTACCAAGTTGATTTTTTGGTCAAAGTCCAAAAATCTGGACTTAGCCTAAAAATTTACCTTGTCAATTTTTACCAAAAAGTTGGTCAAATTTTACCAAGTTTTTTTGTTTGTCAAAGTCCAAAAATGATGGAAGATGCTTAGGATCACTTGCTCTTGTTTGTGGATAGTCTTCTTTTCTACCACGTAGTTTTTAAAATACCAAGACTTGAAAATATGTGGTTTAATATGTTTAATTTTAAGGATTTGTTCACCGGGGCCGTTATGAACCAAATTCAGAACCAATTTCAGCAGCTACGTACTTTCTTGACCTCACAAATGAAAAATCAAATAGAGCCCATTAATGCGTCCATCAGAAACTTGGTAAACAAAACGTCCACAAACCATGAATTAGTGAAGAATGAAATCAAAGACCTGCAAGACAGTGTATCAAGAGATATGGCTGAAAATACTGTAACCCTGACAACAGAAATGAAGAAAACCGGAAAAATAGTGGAAACCTTGGTGACTGATCTAAGAAGACTGACCAATGTGGATGAGCTTGATGAGGAGGAGGCGAATAAAGGGCCTAGTGAGAATCAGGATGTTGTCGTGGACCGTATTTTCTCACCAGAATTTTACAAAGAAAGAATAAAGAACCATGACCCCTTGGAAAAAGATGGTTATATGCGAAGAGAAGAAATTGTCTTTTTCATCCAAAATTTCGAAGACTCACTGAAAGTGGATAAAGGCTGGCAAACCTTACTGAAAGTATGCCGAGACATCATAACCTTCCTATATGTCGTGTTCGAGCAGTTCACCTTTGACGCCCGCATCACCGCTGCCTTTTGGACTGCTCCGGAACTTATTGATGACGAAACTGGTAAGTAAATATTATTTTGTAAATTTGACATGATGAGAAAACGTTTAAAACAGGGAGAAGGGAGGTGGGGGCAAGGGAAATAAACCGAATAAAAAAGGCATTCCTATTCTTGCTAGCAGGTGACCATGTACAATAATCTTTTTATATATATATTTTATTTGTGAAAATAAATCTTGTGCAGAATATACACCCCTGGTACAATAATAAACATGTACCTATGCATAGTTAATTGAAAATTTCATTATTATTTCAGTGGAACGTTTCTTGGATCATTGTAAGTTAGTGCTTAACGAGACGTACCTACATGAAGCTATCCCACCAAATTTGTGGAGAACAGGAACCTATGTGTCTTCAAGCGACCTTTTTCTAGTGAGGAACCACATACAAGCTTGTAGGTAATTCAATTATTTATCGCATCTATTCCGCGTCTATTAAATGTGAAAGTGGTAGTTTCACAAAATGCATTTCAATGTTCTTTAGTTAAAAAAGTAGTTTCACGAAATGTTAACTGCATATTGTATTCTTGTTAAATTGTTAAACTACATTTCTATGGCATATGTTTCAAAGAATTTCAATTTTGTACCATGTATTTTTTTATGTGGCAAGACTTTTAGTTCATCTTTTCTTGATATATGTTATATGTTATATATTGAGACTGTTTTGATATAAACCCTTTTTTTATCTAGGTTCAAGCGCAATTTCGAACACACTTTTAAAAAGGACGCGACTGGTTTTTGTGAAAATATGAAGAGGGCCGAAGATTATATGATTGCTAATGAGGATCCTGTCTGCTGGAGGTTATTTCGAGGGCTGGTAACGCGAAAACAAGAACGCGCATTGTCAACCCCCCTCTACAAGTATGAACAGGTTTTTGAAATCAAGCCAAGCAAGGAGACAAGCAATAAGAAAGGCAAGAAAGACAAGAAAGACAAGAAGGAAAAGCCACAGAAACGATCAGCCTTACAGATGTGTGAATTGTATCTGGCCCCTGCAGAGATACAAAGAATTAAGCGGCGTATTAAACCGAAGACAATCACAACTTCAACACCAGGTGTTACAGCCGAAGACAAGAAATTTTACTACATGTTAGGTGCCCACTCAATGGGTTGCTTACCCCACGAAGTTCAAGGAAAGAACCAGATTTACTTGAAAAGAAACAATGACAGGTCGAGTACTACATTTCAGATCAAAAATTATGCAGACATTGGGAATGCAAAGAAATCCAAGCAATTTTTCAAGACAGTCCATAGTGATAAGAAGGTTATACAAAGAGCTGGAATGTATTATTCGTACGCCACAAACAATTTGAAACCAGAAATGAGTGAAGAACAGACAAAGATTCACAATGCCAGTGAGAAAGCAACAAAAATTTCCAGAAATAGAAAGATCGGAAGAATGAACACCACTGCTGATGAATCCACTGCTGATGATTCCACTGCTGATGATTCCACTGCTGATGATTCCACTGCTGATGAATCCACTGATGGTGAAGACAATGATGGTGAAGGCAATCATGGTGGAGGCAATGCTGTTGAAGACAATGATGCTGAAGGCAATGCTGTTGAAGAAAATGGTATGGAAAACATTGCTGATGAAGAAAGCAACAATGGTGAGGAGCTTGTAATTGATGACGGAGGCGACGACGTTGAAATGAATTCAAATGATGATCAGATTGGGAATGAGTTACGCATACCACCCGCGGAGAATCCAGCAGTAACTCCAGAACCAGTAAAGCAACCAGTAAAGCCACGTAGGTTATATGAAGATCCAATTGTCAACAGCCAGTCCAATAATAAACCCAAAGTAAATGTATTTGAAAACATCACAAGCTCCAAAAGGAAGAAGCATGGAAAGGGCTCGAAAAAGTCGAAGAAGATAATTATTTGTGAAACAGACGATGAGGGCCAAAATGTGGGAAATCTTGATGATACAGTGCCAATGCAAGATGATGAACCACCACCAAACTTTCCACCACTGCAAAGACAGAAAGAATTTTATGGACGAAATAATTCAATCACAGGTACATATTTGTTGAACATTAATTATTATTTATAAGTTTTATCTTTCCTCGTATTGTGTATATACTGCACAAGATTTTTTTTCCTCTGCTACTAATTTTTTTTAAATTTTTCTTCCCCCCCCCCCTAGTTTTTTTTCACCAAGTAGGGGGAAAATTGAAAAATATTTAAAGAACTCTATGATTTATTTATTCTATCCCTCCTACAACACATTTCCTTTTAAAATTTTTTTTTCAACCAAGTAGGGGGGGTGGGGGGGTGGAAAAAATGTTTTCAGTACTTGCTTTTTGTTTGGAAACGTATAAAATTAATGTATAAATTAATTATTTACAGGCAACAGTAACGAGAGACAGGTGACTGGAAAGGCAACAAGTGTCGTGGAGGAAAGCAGCAGTGATGAGAATGATGAGGATGCCGAAGGTATTGTTATTTATAGTTTGAAAAACGTAGGAACTGTATCACCTAAATTTAAGTTTATTAATATTTTAGTTGAGAAGTAGTCTTAGATAAAAACCCTGTGGATTAATTTTGTTTTAAGGGAAACTTCGTACAGGCCCTGACAGGGTTTTAGGCTAAAATTTGTATGGGCGCAGCCGCTATCTATAATACTAAGTAGCTTAATGTCTGTCCGGCCGTCAGAAGCTTAAGATCTCAGTAACCACTGAATCGATCGAGGTTACGGTAAAATTTTACCACCTTTTAAATCGTATAGGCTGGTAAAATTCTACCATAAAAGTGGTAAAAACTAGGTTTTTTATGGTATTAATTGTATCCTGGAGATCGGATTCTACTCTTCTGTGTATTGGTCCTGCGGTGATTTTAAGCTATTTCCTTGGAGGGGGGGGGGGGGGGTTGGGTAACATTTATACTATTTGAAATAATGACTATAATAATTATTTAGATGATGTGCCGATCATTCCAAAGAAGAACCGGGAGCGAAGGCAAACCGCATTGGAAGCCGAAGCAAAAACCAAGAGAAGTTTACAGCTGGACTCAAATGAACCATCATTCGAGGTGGATAACGAAGATGACGGAAACGAGAGTGACGAAATTTTGGAGGTTGAGGACATTGAGGGCAAGAATGACGGCAATGCAAGTAAGGAAATTCGGATACATCCATGTGGAATAATATTACCCAAACTTGCCATTATAATTGAAAACCACACGGGTCATTATGAGGTTGTTGCAGTAGGCTCAAATGTTTCTATACACAACCAAAGGGAAATTTTAGAACTCATCAACATTGACGGTAAGTTACAGGTCTTAATGTAATAAATGGGGGGGGGGGGGGGGGGTGGGCGAAAGTGACACTTTTTGAAACCAAAACTAAAACCAGCCTAATTTTTTTGGGGCTTTTATTGGCGGTTCTCGGCGGTGGCGACGCCGTTTCTTCACAGTTCCATATTGTACCCCTATAAAGCAACTGCCAATGCAAAATTCCCCCTTTTATCTTTGATTGGCATATAAATATAGGGTAAAAAATATTGCTTGTTTTCATTTGAATCTGATTAATAGTAACTAATGTTCATATAGGTATGGAAATAATATTGAAGCTACAATTATGTACATTTGCTTTAACATTTTTTATTTCTTTGTAGGAGAAAAAGCAAAGTGGAAAAATGATGAAGAAGAAGGTGATTTAATTTCTGACATCAAAGAAGAAGCACCAGAAAGTGATGATACAGATCAAGGTCATCAATCAGACCCAGACACTGGAACTGGCAGTAGTAGTAGTAGTGAAGAAGAAGAAGATGAACGCAGGCCAAAAGCAAAAGTGGCCCAAAAGCCAAAGCCTACCAAAGAAGTTCCTAAACGTCCCAGAAAACAAACAAAATTTCCATCAACAAATCAAATTGAAGCGGTGTTGTACAGAAACCAGAGCAGAGCAAGCACGAGCAGAGCACAAAATGAAAGCCGGGAATATGCTGAAAGTTGCGGAGGCACATCAAATCCTGATGAAGACGTAAACCCAGAACCAGGTTGTAGTTATAGTCAACTCAGTGCAGAGCCAGGTTGTAGTAATAGTCAACTCAGTGAGCAACCTAACCAAATTAGGATGCAGCAAATGTTGAACAGAACAAATACACATTTGCCCGATTTCGGCCAGCGTGGTGAGACTCGGACAAGAAGAGATGCCAACAAACGAGTAAAGGCCAACATGAAGAGGCAAAGATTGTGGGAACAGGGAATCAGGCCTGAAGATGAAGAGTTAGAGAAGAAGAAAAGATCAAGCTCCAGACCACCACAGAGAGCAAGTTCTCAACAATGTTCTCAGAACATAAACAATTACAGTATCTTTGGCAGCTACATTACAGCTGATTCGGGAAAGGGGTGTATATTCTGCACAAGAAATATTGTTTGTCCACGGCTAAAAATTTTTAAAATTTACAAATGTTTTCAGTTTTCTTAATTATTACCTTTTTTTCTTACCTCCATCTATTTATATTTAATGAAATATAATATACATCCCTGTGCAGACTTGGAAAAAATATTACACATCCGAACCATGTAGAATATACATCCCTGGCAGAATGGAGACAAGTATTATTCGTCGGAACTTTCGTCTGAAAACGAAGTACAAGACGAAGAACAAGACGAAGAACAAGACGAAGAACAAGACGAAGACCTGATAGCTCCCAGTCAATCCCAATAATTCCAGGACTTTACGTATATATATATTTATATGTAATTTTTTTTTATGTCATAAGTTTCATCTTCAACTTTTTTTTATAATATCTAGAAAGGAGTAGTTTCCCAAAATGCATTTGAAGTTAATTTAGTGAACCGTATATTTGAACCTGTTTAAATGTGTTTAAACTTTATTTATATGGCATAAATTTGAAGAAAGTTAAATTTTCTACCACGTACTTTTACCATCTTAACAAAGAAAAATATGCAATTCACAAAATTAAGTTCAAATGCATTTTGTGAAACTACCCCTTTCCACCAATTAAGTTTAATGAGCTTAAAGTTAAGAGCTTAAACTGAAAATTTTTTGTTGTATAATCTGTTGCATTTTTTGTAATTCAGTATATAGCAGTTGTAGTTTACCCCCTAAACTAAGGAAAAAAAGTATTCACAACTAGCTTTTGTTAATTTTATATATTTGTTTAATTTTGTATATAAATATTATATATATGACAGTTATTGTAGGGAATGTTTTAATTAATACGGTGGTAGATTTCCATGGTAAAATCCGTAATGTTTCTGTGCTGTAATTAAAAAAGAGAACGTTTCAAATTTGTATTAACTTTTTGTAAATGAAATTTGTCTATATACTTGTTTACAATATAAGATATACCAATATGTGATCTTGCTGGACCCTATTATATTAAAATTCCCTACGTCAGTTTTTTGGACATTTATTCATGAAAATTTATAATTACCAGTGATAATTTGTTTCTTTTCAAATTTAATATAGAATGTCCGACATGTCCATGTCAGCCACAGCAGCAGCCGACTTAGAGAGAGACGAACAGCACGAAGAACAGAAGCCGGAAACCACAAGTGGGTGAGTAATATTTTAATATGTATAAAACGAAGTAGAATGATGTCTGTCTGTCTGTCTGTCCGTCCGTCCGTCCCTAGCTATATTTTGGTAACCATTCATCGAATCGGATTCGACAATCCATCACAACATAATTACATAAATACATATTACATATTTTTTGGTAATTACTTCTTTGGGCAAAGGTCCGATTACCTGGGATATATAATATATATTTATATATTTCAGTGATAGCGAAAAAGAGAAGAACGAAATGAGTGTGTCTGAGCCTGAGCTGCCTGCTAAGCTGGCTGACCTGCCTGATACCCCTCCTAAATCGTCTGATACAGAAGATTTGAACCTAACTTTGGATTGCACTACGTAAGTTTATTTATTTTTGTTACCATTCTATTTCTGTTCGGAAGGTGGTAGTAGCCGGATTGAAAAGAGTAGGATAAACATTATTGTTATGGCGAATAATTATAGTTTCATTCAGGGGTGTACATTACGCACAAGATTTATTTTGTTCCCGTGGTACAAAATTTTGTATTTTTTTCCCACCTATTTTTATCTCACCAAGTAGGGACGGAAATGGAGAAATATTGAAAGAACTAAAATTTTTGGTCCTACCACACATATTTTAGTTATTTTCCCCCCACCACCTGAACAGGGGATCCCATATAGGATATACACCCCTGATATTTCAAATTAGCAGCTACGCTAAACCCTCTAATATGAAGTATATCTCTTAAAGTTTCTTTTGCCACTCCCTTCCCTTGCCGGTACCTATGAGAAGAACCCGATCTGTTCAGTGGTTATCGAGATCCTTCGGTACATAAACACGGACATCCTGTTACTTTAGTATTATTTTTTTTTATTTTTCAGGGACGACGATGGATGGGAGACAATGCAGAAAATAAAACAAGACCTTAGGGCAGCAAAGCAAAAAATTGCTTCTTTGGAAGAGGAGATCGCTTGTTTGGAAACACAAACAAAGTAAGAAATTTTTTTCACTTCTTTTTTTGGTATTTAATCCGGGCGACTGTGTTGTAAATGATTTTTCGGTACAGACAAATTCACCTTTATATATTACAAAACTAGCAAGTATGCCTCTAGGGGTAAGGTGGGAGGGGTAAATGTGGACCAAAAAAAAAGTTTACTATTTAATTATAATATGATTGCTTAATTCAGGGAGCAATCCAAGAGATGTCCGGCGGCACTAAAGGATGACCAGAAGGTCGGACAAGCCTCTGTTATGGAAGGAGAAGCAAAGTAAGATATCCTATTATATAAAGTAGTAAGCGTTTTTTGTTTGTCCCGAAGGATAACCGCTAAACCGATATTGTTCTCCTTTAAAGTGAAGCTTCTTATAGGTCCTGGAAAGGTTTTAAACTATTTTTGTGCAGGGTGTCTTCACCCCCTCCCCCAAAAAATATTTTTACTCTTCTGAAACTGAAATTGAAAATGGGAAGATGTTGATTTTTCCCCTTCCAACCTTAAGTGCCCCTAGAGGTTTCTAGGGGCGTAGCCACTAGTTTCTTTTAATAATCTTTTTTCATACTTTATCCGGGCGACTGTGTTGTAAATGATTTTTCGGTACAGACAAATTCACCTTTATATATTAAAAAACTAGCAAGTATGCCTCTAGGGGTAAGGTGGGAGTGGTAAATGTGGACCATAAAAAGTTTACTATTTAATAATAATATGATTGCTTAATTCAGGGAGCAATCCGAGAAATGTCCGGCGGCACAAAATGATGATCAGAAGGTCGGACAAGCCTCTGTTATGGAAGGAGAAGCAAAGTAAGATATCCTGTTATATAAAGTAGTAAGCGTTTTTTGTCTGTCCCGAAGGATAACCGCTAAACCGATATTGTTCTCCTTTAAAGTGAAGCTTCTTATAGGTCCTAGAAAGGTTTTAAACTATTTTTGTGCAGGGTGTCTTCACCCCCTCCCCCAAAAAATATTTTTACTCTTCTGAAACTGAAATTGAAAATGGGAAGATGTTGATTTTTCCCCTTCCAACCTTAAGTGCCCCTAGAGGTTTCTAGGGGCGTAGCCACTAGTTTCTTTTAATAATCTTTTTTCATACTTTATCCGGGCGACTGTGTTGTAAATGATTTTTCGGTACAGACAAATTCACCTTTATATATTAAAAAACTAGCAAGTATGCCTCTAGGGGTAAGGTGGGAGTGGTAAATGTGGACCATAAAAAGTTTACTATTTAATAATAATATGATTGCTTAATTCAGGGAGCAATCCGAGAAATGTCCGGCGGCACAAAATGATGATCAGAAGGTCGGACAAGCCTCTGTTATGGAAGGAGAAGCAAAGTAAGATATCCTATTATATAAAGTAGTAAGCGTTTTTTGTCTGTCCCGAAGGATAACCGCTAAACCGATATTGTTCTCCTTTAAAGTGAAGCTTCTTATAGGTCCTGGAAAGGTTTTAAACTATTTTTGTGCAGGGTGTCTTCACCCCCTCCCCCAAAAAATATTTTTACTCTTCTGAAACTGAAATTGAAAATGGGAAGATGTTGATTTTTCCCCTTCCAACCTTAAGTGCCCCTAGAGGTTTCTAGGGGCGTAGCCACTAGTTTCTTTTAATAATCTTTTTTCATACTTTATCCGGGCGACTGTGTTGTAAATGATTTTTCGGTACAGACAAATTCACCTTTATATATTACAAAACTAGCAAGTATGCCTCTAGGGGTAAGGTGGGAGTGGTAAATGTGGACCATAAAAAGTTTACTATTTAATAATAATATGATTGCTTAATTCAGGGAGCAATCCGAGAAATGTCCGGCGGCACAAAATGATGATCAGAAGGTCGGACAAGCCTCTGTTATGGAAGGAGAAGCAAAGTAAGATATCCTATTATATAAAGTAGTAAGCGTTTTTTGTCTGTCCCGAAGGATAACCGCTAAACCGATATTGTTCTCCTTTAAAGTGAAGCTTCTTATAGGTCCTGGAAAGGTTTTAAACTATTTTTGTGCAGGGTGTCTTCACCCCCTCCCCCAAAAAATATTTTTACTCTTCTGAAACTGAAATTGAAAATGGGAAGATGTTGATTTTTCCCCTTCCAACCTTAAGTGCCCCTAGAGGTTTCTAGGGGCGTAGCCACTAGTTTCTTTTAATAATCTTTTTTCATACTTTATCCGGGCGACTGTGTTGTAAATGATTTTTCGGTACAGACAAATTCACCTTTATATATTACAAAACTATAGCAAGTATGCCTCTAGGGGTAAGGTGGGAGTGGTAAATGTGGACCATAAAAAGTTTACTATTTAATAATAATATGATTGCTTAATTCAGGGAGCAATCCGAGAAATGTCCGGCGGCACAAAAGGATGACCAGAAGGTCGGACAAGCCTCTGTTATGGAAGGAGAAGCAAAGTAAGATATTTCTTTTAATATTATTTTTTCATACTTTATCCGGGCGACAGTGTTGTAAATGATTTTTCTGTAAAGACAAATTCAACGTGTTCCTTTATTTATTAAAAGCGAGTACTAGCAAGTACGCCTCTAGCTGGGTAAGGTGGAAGGGGTAAATGTGGAACCAAAAAGTTAACTACTTAATTTAAATAGATTATTATATATATATTGTTTAATTCAGGAACAAAACAGCTGCAGCTGGCTCTCCAGAAAATTCGGATGAGAACGAGGTTAAGGAAGTCACTGTTATGGAAACACCAGCAAAGTAAGATTTTTTAAAAATTGTTTTTACTACTTTATCCTGGCGACTGTGTTGTAAATGATTTTTCTGTACGCTAAACCCTCTAATATGAAGTATATCCTTAAAGTTTCTTTTGCCACTCCCTTCCCTTGCCGGTACCTATGAGAAGAACCCGATCGGTTCAGCGGTTAACAAGATCCTTCGCTACATACAAACAAAAATCGTTTTACTTTGTAGTATAGATTGTTTAATTTCAGGATGGAAGACAAACCGGATTTTGATATAATTTATGAGAACATAAAGAATCCAGGACCAAAAAGCCCAGGTATAGTACAATATTTATACTAGCGACTGTGCCCAAAGCATATAGTGAAACATTTCTGTACTAGGCACTAAGAAAATGCCGTAATACATTGTATTATTACACTAGGTTAGGTTAGGTTAGGTTAGGTTAGGTTAGGTTAGGTTAGAATAGGCTAGGCTAGGCTAGGCTAGGCTAGGCTAGGCTAGGCTAGGCTAAAACTAGAAATATTACTCTTTCTATTAATACACTAGGTTAGGTTAGGCTAGAAAAAAAAACTATTGTAAAATTGAAGTATTTTTTTGTAAAAAAAAGTAATTTTAAAAAATATTTTAATTTCAGTGTATCGGGTGTCAGATGATGAGCAGGAGATGTTTGAACCACCCCCTCCTACAATCCCGCCAGCATCAAAACTGAGTAGGCGCAAAAGAAGTGCAACACCGGGGAAAATCAAGACCTGCGCCCATGGACGCAGTCCCCGAAGCGAGCTGCCATTGAACACAAGACTCATCGAATGCACCTATATGTGTCCAGACTGCCGCGTCTTCTTTCACAAGAGGCAAAAACAAAGAAAAGAAGGACAAAAGTAAGCTGATGTATAATAGTCCTTCCAGTCAGATCATATATAAACTATTTGTGATAAAAAAGTGATATATATCAAGATATCTTGAGTCAAAAATATGTTTAACCACCTTTAATTTGTACGTACATTAATCTATATGACAGTTTTGACAGTTTTGTTCTGACGATGAGAATATTCATATAATATTATATTTGAAACCGCTATTCCTATATAGCAAATTTTTGAAAATTTAATAATGGAAAGTAACTTCGTAATATATTTTTCTTGTGTATAAAAATGTTCTAGTATAAAGTACAATTAGAATCCAGATCTCAGCAATTAAAACCTATGTATATTTGTGTTAATTTCTCAGCTTAAACCGATTAAACATGCAGTTATATTATCTGTAAAACTATGTAATATTTGGTCATTTAAACCACGTCTAGAATTATAGACTAATTAAGAAAATTTCTGTGAATATATACCTATATAGTATCGCGCTATCGTACCTATGTAAATCATTATGTAAAAAAATATGTTTAAGTGTTTCAATCAATAAAGATAATAATGAAAACAATTTTTTTTTTATTTTTGCGATTTGTGTACAAGCGAGGTTTTTCTATAATTAAGGTCGTTTTTTACCACTTTCTCGTGATTTTTACCACCCGTTTTTACCACAATTATTGGTAAATTTTTACCATATTTACCCTATTTCTGGTAAAATTTTACCAGTTTAGGGCAAAAATATTACCAGGTGTTGAACAGTTTTACCACTTTTTCGGTAAAATCTACCAGAAATTTGCGGTAAATTTTACCAAAAAAGTGGTAAAAATTGGTCAAAATCTGGTATAAATTTGCGTCCTAAAATGGTAATATTTTACCGGAAATCTGGTAAAATTTTACCGATAATTGTGGTAAAAATCGCTGGTAAAAAGCGTCACAGAGTACCACCAAAAGTGTTTTTACCACGATTACGGTAAAATTTTACCACCTTTTAAATCGTATAGGCTGGTAAAATTTTACCATAAAAGTGGTAAAAACTAGGTTTTTTTATGGTATTAATTCCGTCCTGGGAAATTTCAAAGTGAAGCTCTGAAACGGTTGGTATACCTGGTATTAAAACGTATAAAGAGTCAAAACTTAATAGAAAATTATATTATGTTGAATATAATTTTCAAGTCCATGCAAACTTGAATGTAAATATGTTGCAAAACTGTTAAAATACAGGACACTGTTTAAGGACATTTTAGGACTATGTTAGAGCAATGTTTCACTAATAACATTGTACTTTATTGTCCTAGAAATTAATATTTCTAAAAAAAGATGAATATTAAAATCGCATATCGTCTTGCGAAAGCAAAACATTTTATATAAATTATTTTGAAAAATAAAGTTGATTTTTGAAAGCGAAGCTTTTCTATAATTAGGGTCGGTCCGTCCGTACGTCCGTCCGTCCGTACGTCCGTAACGGATTGCTTTTTCCGTTAATTTAGGCATGTTAGAATTGTCCTATCGATTACAAATTTTGCATGGTGATTCCTTTAGTAGTTAGGTACGATTTAGAAAGCGTAGTAACTCTATAATCATTACCAAAATGTCCGTACGTCCATTTTAAACATGTTTATTTTTTTTACTTTTTTAACAACAAATTTTTATGTGATAAAATCATCGGATTGATCTGATTTTTGGTATATTGATTCCTGGGACAACAAAGTATAATGTAATAAGCGAAGCAACTCTATAATCAAGTCCTAAAAATGTAAGTATGTCCATAAAAATTATCCTGTATCAAGCAGTTTTACAACAAATTTACTTACAATTTTGCTTTGACTCTTATAAAATTATATTATGATAATTATTAAGTTCTAACACTATACAAGTGTTAATGTCCGTTTGTCCTACCGTTTCAGTGCTTCGCTTTTATGGATGTTGTCATCCTTGTTCTACGTAGAAATTAACAACAATGTTATATAAATCTTTTTACTAAAATAGCAAGAACAATTTTGCCCATAAAAGTCGCACGCCATATAGAATAACATGAATGGAAACATCCATAAGTAGCGAAGTACAAAATCATGAAACGAACAAAATTTTGTATAGCAGGTGTTCAGTTGTCATAACAAGTTCTCTCTCTGAATATGCAAAAAATCAGAGAAAATTACGAAACCTTTAAAAAACATGATTAAGTCTTTTGAAGCATGGTCGTCGGATATACGGACAATACAATGTATAGACTATGCACATGTGTTCACTGGTCGGTTTAGCCATATCATGAAAAAAAAAAAGAATTTGAGAATACGTTTATGGACAGAGGTGGATTTCTTTGTAGGTAGAAAAGCAGTGTTATCAAAAACTTAAAATAATTACGTTTAAAAACTTTGTTGAAAACATATTTTGCAAAGTTATAAAATCTTATTTTACTTGTTATTTTTAGTAGCCAAGATACTCTATAGTTCCTTTTGTCTGTCCGTCCGTAACAATATACGGTTAATGTGATTTTATTGGTTACTATTAAAGATAAAAAGCTTGAATTTATGTTAATTATTATTGTACCTATGAGCGTTTGGTGTATAATTTACTTGGTCCCGTATTGTTAGATATTCTTCTTAAAGACATAAAAATCTTTTTTTTAGGCTAGTCTATAAGTTAGGGTTTCCTACTCTCTGTCTATTAATGTCGCACATCTAATATAGCAGCAGTAGAAACAATTTTTAATGTCATCAGTTATGACGCAGATGCGCAACGGTCACTGGTATGAAAACACTATAAACACAATTTGCCATTTTTCACACAATTCAGTTAATCTCAAATTCAAGATAGATAATTCTTTCAAAATCTATTTTTCATAAAAAAAAATTCCATTAAAAATCACGTTAAAAATAAATGTTTATTTTCATGTAGACAATTATAAAAAAGTTCACGTAATTAATGAATTATTCTATTGCATTAAATAGTATAAATACGTCATAATTGATTTCATTGTTTAGAGTTGTTGTCAGTGGCGTGCGAAGCACTTTGTCTAGGGGGGGGCATTTTGAAGATTTTGTAAAATTTTGCCCCCCCCCTAAATCAAAGTGCCCCGGGGGGGCACTTTGCTTTAGGGGGGGGCATTTTGAATATATATACTAATTTTAAATAAGGGCGTTTTAAGGGGTGGGATTATTTGATTATGGGCCTCCTAGTTCTTATCCCTTCTTCCCCATCCCTATTTCCCATTTATATCCCCCACCTCTCCCCTCCCCCCATCTCTTCTCCCTATCTCTCTCCCGCATCCCTTCTCCCCACCCTGCAATGACCGAAGGGAAGGGAGCTAGAAAGCATCTTTGAAAAAATAGTACAGAAGATAAATTAACCTTCCCCCCCCCCCCTCCACCACAAAACATTTTTAATGGGTGGAAGGGGATGTTATAAAATCTCAGCAGGAAGGATGAATAACCCCATTTAAAAAAATTGGGGGGGGGGAGATAAAAACACTCATTTTGGAAATAATTTACCAAAAATTAACCTAATATGAAAAAATTATATTAAATATTTACATCTTTAAGTAGCAAAGGACAAAAAAGCATTAATAAGAATACAGACAAGTAGATTTAAAGAGCATCTGTTGAAATAAATATATATTTTAGGTAAAAAAAGTCACAAATCCTTTTTCCTGTATGTTGTATGATGACAGTCAAAGTAAATTACATACTGGATGCTCGAAACAGTGAGAAATTTTATTTTTTTAATATCATAATTCACAAAAAAATTTATCGTACCATAAAAACCAAAGATATAATGAACTATGTAAAAAAAAAAAAAAAATTACTTGTTCTTTCATTGTGATAAAAAGCAGAAACCATTAGGAAGGGCGCGAAGCGCAAATTTTTTTCTTCAAATATGCAGGGAGGGAGGGGTTTTTGGGCTATTTATTACACTAGTCACCAATATTTCATAGCAGAAACCATTTGGAAGGGCGCGAAGCACAAATTTTTTTCTTCAAATATGCAGGGAGGGAGGGGTTTTTGGGCTATTTATTACACTAGTCCCCAATATTTCATCGCAGAAACCATTTGGAAGGGCGCGAAGCGCAAATTTTTTTCTTCAAATATGCAGGGAAAAGGGGGTTTTTGGGCTATTAATTACACTAGTCCCCAATATTTCATATCAGAAACCATTTGGAAGGGCGCGAAGCGCAAATTTTTTTCTTCTAATATGCAGGGGGGGGAGGGGTTTTTGGGCTATTTATTACACTAGTCCCCAATATTTCATAGCAGAAACCATTTGGAAGGGCGCGAAGCGCAAATTTTTTTCTTCAAATATGCAGGGAGGGAGGGGTTTTTGGGCTATTTATTACACTAGTCCCCAATATTTCATATACAATTTTCTTATTCGTTGGCTCAACAACTTTGTGGACTTTAATGGAATTTTGATTGGTTGGTTAATTAAGTAGAGTTTCCATACATTTCATCCACTAATTGTAATCTATATAAGGGGTAATTTTGTGTATCATTATTGGGGATGTACAAAATTTCGTTGGTAAAAAGTTTATATTATACAAAATAAAATACTTCCTATAACCTGGTTTGTTATGTTCAGTGAAAAAAGATTATTACCTAATTTCTACACTAATTTAAAAATTTGGTAAGGTTAAATGAATAGTATTTTTTTTTTTGAGTATTTCTTGATCTTTTTTTTGGAAACTGGGATAGTTTTGCTTTTTGTAGGGTAGGGGGCAAAAAGGGGCATTTTGGTTGACCAGGGGGGGGCAAAATGGGGCATTTTTTAACATTTAGGGGGGGGCAGGGGGGCGGTTGCTAGGGGGGGCAGGGGTGGGCGTTTTGGTCGCTATGGGGGGGCGATTGTCCCAAATGCCCCCTTCGGTTCGCACGCCACTGGTTGTTGTCATGGAAAAATTTTCTAATGATTTCAAGTTTAATATTATTGAATATTAATCAGAGTAACTATTCAATCATTTGGAAGGAGAGGGAAAGGGGAAGGAAAAATAAGGGGAAGGAAAAATAAGGGGAAGTCAATCATACGACTACAGAAAGACAGACATACAGAAGGAGAGACAGACAGAAAGATAGACAAACAGAAGGACAGACAAACCAAAGAACAGACAGAAGGAAAGACATACACAAGGACAGACAGGCAGAAGAACAGACAGATATAAGGAGAGACATACAGAAGGATAGACAGACAGAAGGAGAGACAAACAGAAGGACAGACAGACAGAAGTACACACAAACAGAAGGACAGACAGACAGATGGACAGACAGACATACAGAAGGACAGACAGACAGAAGTACACACAAACAGAAGGACAGACAGACAGATGGACAGACAGACAGAAAGAGAGACATACAGAAGGACAGACAGACAGAAGTACACACAAACAAAAGGACAGACAGACAGAAAGAGAGACAAACAGAAGGACTGACAGACAGATGGACAGACAGTTAGAAAGAGAGACATACAGAAGGACAGACAGACAGAAGTACAAATAAACAGAAGGACAGACAGACATATTGACAGACAGACAGAAAGAGAGACATACAGAAGGACAAACAGACAGAAGTACACACAAACAGAAGGACAGTCAGACAGATGGACAGACAGACAGAAAGAGAGACAAACAGAAGGACAGACAGACAGATGGACAGACAGATAGAAAGAGAGACATACAGAAGGACAGAAAAACAGAAAAACACACAAACAGAAGGACAGAAAGGCATATTGACAGACAGACAGAAAGAAAGATATACAGAAGGATAGACAGACAGAAGAACAGACAGATAGAAGGGGAGACATACAGAAAAACAGACAGATATAAGGACAGACAGTCGAACAGACAGACAGAAAGACAGACAAACAGAAGGTCATTCAGACAGATGAACAGTCAGACAGAAGGACAGAGATACAGAATGACAGACAGACAGAAGGACAAACCGATAGAAGGACTAAGAGACAGATTGACAAAAGCAACAAAAACAATAGGACAGACAGTCAGAAGGATAGACAGACAGAAGGAGAGACATACAGAAGGACAGACAGACAGACAGACATAAAGACAGACAAACAGAAGGACAGACAGGCAGACGAACAGTCAGACAGAAATACAGACAAACAGAAGGACAAACAGACAGAAGGACAGACAGACAGAAGGACTGACAGACAGAGGGACTGATAGACGAACAGACAGACAGACAGAAGCACAGACAGGCATAAGGCCAAACAGACTGAATGACAAACAGACTTAGATTAACAATAAGGCAATGTCAAAGTAAGAAACAGTGCATCTAGTCCTAGTAACGAACGAACGGACAGACTTTCGAAAATAAATAAATTTTAGTGTAGATACGATTCTTTTAAAACTTAGAGATCCTCACAACTAGAATTTTTATGTGTTTTTTTAAAGAATAAAATAAATATAGAATTATAGCTTAACAAAATGATTAAATTTAACATAATTTAATATAAAATTCACTTGAATATCTTTTTTTTATTTTCTTTGCAGTAGTGATTATATGTTATTTAAAGTTTGAAGCATTTTTAGATCTTTTAAAAGCAAAGCTATCTATGTCCGTCTGTCCGACGGTAAATATATGTGCAAATTTGATTAGACTCATAAATCTATACATTCTGCCTTTTAAGTTCTAAAACTATATGAGTGTTCATGTTTGTCTGTCCTAACGTTTTATTGATGTTGTCATCCTTGTTAACCAATACTTTTTCTATGTCTTTGTTAATTCAACTTTCAGTCAAACAGACTTATTACAGAAGTTGTATAGAATTTTATATAGAATATATCAATGAATGAAGAATATATCAATAAATTTGAAGTACCTTATTTTGGATATAGTAAATTAGACAATACAATAAAATTTATGAAAAGATTTTAATTTTAGGAAAAATTCTTTAGAAAATTGAATAGCAGACAATTGACTTCAGACTTTATTAGTCCTTTTTTAAAATTTAATTACTCATTAAAAGGGAGCGATGGGACATTGGGTTATAATTTTAAAATACAGAATGGGTAATTTTGTTATCACCATAGGGGGTGTACAACAATTTATCGTCCATTGTCTTATCCCTTAAGATCTCCAAGGCCTTTACTAGAGGTGCCCCAACCAAGCACCCAATATAACCTAACCTAACGTGACCTGAAGTGATAAACAAAATAAAAATACTACTCCTACCCCCTTAATTTCCAATATAGGTCATAATAAACACATACAGACAGACAGATAGACATATGGTTACTTTTATATATAGATTGATAATTATTTATATTTAGAAAAGTAAGTTACAACACAAGTTTATCCACAGAGGAAGCCAAGCAAAGATTTAAATCCTGGAAAAGAACAACAGTCAACAGGCATGCAGTTATTCAGCAACAATATTTATAAACTTGGCTTGGATTGAGTCGTTCTACTAAATCCAAACTTCAATTTACAAGAATTGATTTTTAGTGAATCGTTAATAGGGTAGCAAAGTATAACATTTTATAAAATATGAAAATTGATAAGGAAAGATTAAAATACCACCGGGGTAGGAGGATGGTTAGGGAGTTTGGCTGAAAGAAATCTTGCAACATTTATCCGCTTTCACCCCTCTCACTCGTCTAAGAAAATCATTGAAGGGGTACTGAACCCCCTCAATGTTGTTTTGATGGGGTGGTTGTTAAAGGTTTTCAACCCCTCTCAGCCCCAATCTTGATCACGACCTTGAAATATCTAGGGTGAAAATATTGTCCTTCATTAAACTGAGACAAAAC
The DNA here is from genome assembly GCF_053477335.1 of Acartia tonsa. Classification (NCBI taxonomy): domain Eukaryota; kingdom Metazoa; phylum Arthropoda; class Copepoda; order Calanoida; family Acartiidae; genus Acartia; species Acartia tonsa. Next base: position 12,890,506 of record NC_137269.1, read on the forward strand.
CTTGATCACCTTGAGAGAATGTATACTCAGGGAGGGAGGAGACATTGGACTGTAAATTGTACCGATACCCAAAATTTTTAACCACTTTATCTTATTCGTTGATTAAAACTTGAGGTACTTGTGTTTGGTTATTTCCAATCTATTAATGTCAATTTTTAACCAATGATTTTAATCTAGAAATGGAAGAATCTTTTTTTCATATTATGGGATTTATAATTTATAGTTTATTGTCTTATCCTTTCAGATCCCCGATGTATACTATACTGTCGAAATATATTTCAATTATAACTTTTTACAAGTTATTTGGTTAAGGTTAACTTTTTGGTTAATGCTAATTTAACTTTGATAACATTATTTCTAATATCCAAGAACATTCTCAGATTATAATTCATTGAATGTCTTTATTTTCTTTTATAATGAATATATCATTACTTTGATCTAACACAAGATTTTCATGTTTTCGAATAAGGTGAAAAACGCAGCGGGCTAAAATAACTATTTCCACCTTCCACTCCCTTCACCCTATCCCCTTCCGTCCTACTAAATGAATGAACTGCCCAAAAAAAGACGGGAGAAATAGCAACGTAAATTGACCACTATTTTTCCCCTGTCATAATCTACACTTATATCTTCATCCTTTTTTTGTTAAATCAATTTAAAGTCTTTTTTTCTGATTCTTAAACTGATTTTACGAGAAGCATAGTTATGAAAAAATATGATTCTGATAATGTCACGTGTTTGACTTAGCAGCAACCCCTCCTGAACAAAATATGTTATGTAGTTACAAAAAAATATACAATGCGCTGAATAACCATAAAAAAATTTCTCAGACGAGTGAGTCAAATGCTTTGAAGAAGTCAAACAAACAACAAATATCCACAAATCATACACAGACAAAAAAAATAAGTGATATAAAAATATGGTGAAAAACAAGAAAATAAAAAGTAACGAGATGTTTTTAGTCTGGGTCTTGGTATAAAACAAGGAAATTTATGTTCATAAAAAGCGCAGGAATTATAAGCTAAGTCTCTCTGTTTGTATATGTTTACCGAAGGATCTTGCAAACCGCTGAACCAATATGGTTCTCCTTTACGAGGTATCTTTTCAATGGGTGATTTCTTTTGGGAGGTTGGTGTTTCTCTCTCCCAAAACTGTTATAAACCTATCGCGGACTTATGAGAAGCTTCACTGTAGGAGAACCATATTGGTTATGCGGTAAAGACAGACACAAATACATCCTGTTACTTGTATGTAAAGATACATATTTCTCTTGAAAGAAACTCAATACTTCTTGGAGAGTCAATTACCGTTTTTATTTGGAATAAAAATTCCATAGTTTTGAAGATGGACCATAGTTAACCCTCCTTATTACTAGGGAAATTATCAAAGCTTTTTTCTATTAATGTTGATTTTGAGCCCGTTGTATGAACGTGATAGGTTCGAATCACGGCATAACAACGCGTTAATCAAGGACGGGAATAAATAGTTCCTTTCGCTGCTATGTCAATTGTGCTATATTAATAAAGATAGGGGTATGCCTTGGCCCATAAAGGGTACAACTCAATACCATTAACAATTAGGACTTCCAGACAAAAGTCGTTTGATCAAAATGTACATCGTAATCATACACTTAACTGGCTAGATTTGGTCCAGAGAAATACCGAAATAAGACCTACTGGTGTATCCTGTCCTCTAGAGGTTATGCTTGTCAGTCAAATACGCTAGTTAATCCATATTTCTTTACTATGAAAATTTCTATTTTCGGCTTAATATTTCTGCTCTACAAATGGATATATTAGTTATCTAACAAGGATGACAACATCCATAAAAGCGAAGCACTGAAACGGTAGGACAAACGGACATTAACACTTGTATGGTATCTGAACTGAATAATCAGAATTTAAAAGTATTAGAGTCGAAGCAAAATTATAAGTAAATTTGTTGAAAAAACTGCTTGAAGCAGGATAATGTTTATGGACATACTTACATTTTTAGACTTGATTATAGAGTTGCTTCGCTTATAATATTGTTCGTTGCTGTCCCAGGAATCAATATACCAAAAATCAGATCAAACGGATAATTAGAACACTTGAAAATTTGTTGTTAAAAAAATAGAAAAATCAACTTTTTTAAAATGGACGTACGGACATTCTGGTAATGATTGTAGAGTTGCTACGCTTTCTAAATCGTGCCCAACTACTACAGGAATCATCATGCAAAGTTTGAAATCGATAGGACAATTCTAACATGCCTAAATTAACGAATAAAAGCTATCTATCTCGGACGGACGGACGTACGGACGGACCGACCCTAATTATAGAAAAGCTTCGCTTTTAAAAATGAGAGAAGGAGGGAATTTTGTTCCACTAATGTATTTGTGGAAAAACCCTTATTCTTTTGTCTGAAAAAGAAATAAATAAAAGAAACAATATTAAAAATTGGTATTTCCAATTAATAGAATTTTTGTCTTTGATACAATATTTGTCTATCTCAGTTTATAGACATATAGGATTTTCAGTAATTTTGATTAATTAAAACCATGTAAGTTTTGTGGATGCTGTTAGTATTGGTGCAAAAAATGGGGACATGATTCCAGTGACGTCATATTTTTCTTTCCCGAAAAAGGGAAGGGGGGAAGAAAATCTCTTCAAAAGAGATGGGGAAAACCCCCTTTTCTCCCATCTCTTTTTTTCTTCCCCCCTTCCCTTTTTCGGGAAAGAAAAATATGACGTCACTGGAATCATGTCCCCATTTTTTGCACCAATACTCACAGCATCAGTTTTGTGTGATATATATATTTTTTTGAATTGATTGATGAAATGGGGTAATAACAAATTATAAAGAATAAAATCAAACGAGACAGCGTAAAGTGCCTTCAAAAAATGACGTCATACCATGAAATTGACCAATGATAGGCCAGTTTACACTTAAATTTAAAAAATAGTAAAATTTTTACTGGTCTCTCATTGGTTATTTTTATCGTATTACGTCATTTTTTGGAGGCACTTTACGCTGTCTCAAAACAAATACTTCCAAAATATTTGAATTACATTCATAAAATTTTTTGAATATTTGTTACTGGCTCTGTAAGTTTTTAGAAACAGCTTTTTGTTAAAAAAACTTTAAATAATAAAAGCAGGGCATCGCAACCGCCAGTCAGTCAGCCGCATGAGTAACTGCCAAAAAATCGACGTTCTCATAAATTCTTCCGGCAACCAATTAAACATATTTTTAGCTGTCAATTGTTAGTAAATCGGTGGTCGGTTGGCGGCTGCCGAATACTGGTTTATCTTTTTTATTCGGATCAAACAGATAATGCTAAAATAATTAACATAATCGGTTTTCTGGGAGGTAGGGGACATTGGACCGTAAATTACGCTGGTACCCAAAGTTTTATAATCAAACTATTTATTCGTTGGCTCAAAACTTTGAATTGTGATTTTTTGTTTCCAAACTTTTCAACCAATAATTCATTTCTGATCTTCAAAATGCAAACTTTAGTTTATCAACATTAAAGCTGTATATTAATTTATCGTCCACTGTCTTATCCCTTATAATCCCTGGTTTTACTTGGTAAAGCTTTTAAATCCAAGATTAAAATTTGATTTTAAAATGTTATTTTATTAAGTACCATGAACCTAGTAATAGTGTCTAACTTTTTATCTTTGTGACGTAACAAAAATCCATCTCTTTTTTAGGGGTGTCCTTTCCCACCTCCCCTCTCATCCTTCGATTTTTGTTACGTCACAAACATAAAAAGTTAGACACTATTACTAGGTTCAGTACCATCTGAAAAAAAATTATGGCAATTTTCTCTCTTTTTTGTAAGCAATGATCAATCATGTTTTCAAATAACGATGAATAACGTACTTTCTCGTATTCATTCAAAACCGATTAATATCCGATGGATTAGAACCGGTTCTCAATCATACAAAAAAGTTATGTCTAGCATCGTATTATATCCAGTTTTCTACGGATATCAAAATGTACAATCATAAGATTTAAACCAGTTTCTTTAGCTCGTGCCTTTGGCATCACGAGGCTAAAAAAACTTGTTTTAATCTTATAATTATGCATATCATATCCGCAGAAAGCTGTTTATAATACGATGCGAGAAATAACTGTTTTTTTTCAATTAGGAAAATGTAAATTTAAGATTTATAAATGATTCATTATTTTTTGTACTAGATATATTATATTGTAATTTTGTATAGTGTTTTTAAATAAATATACATATAAGAAATATATTGTTTTACTAAATTATAACATTAAACAAGGTTGACAATATCCATAAGTAGCATTGCTCAAACAAACAATGAAAAAACAAATAAAAGACATGCTATCAAGTGGACGGAGTGACATAATAGTAATTTATTTTATAATTTTTTTTAAAAATTGCCTATAATACGATGTAATACATGACTTTTCAGTATGCATGAAAACTGGTTCTAATACAGCAGATATTAATCGGTTTCGAAGCAATACTGTAAAATAGATTCTTGTTATTTTCTCAAAATAATTAACTCAAGAAATCTCAACAATTCAGCCACTATCTTTAATAGCAGACGAGAAATTTACGTTTTAATAGATGTATAGAAATAGAAAAAAACCATAAAAAATTAAGACTGATAAAATGATTTGTAGACTCTAGAGTATCTAAACTAAAAATCTTTTAATATATATTAAATTAGATAGAAAAATTTATATAAATTAATTATATCAATTTAGTTAATGGATAAAATACATAGAAAATACATTAATTTTCTCTCGTATCACTAATTTTAAAAAATAACATTGGTTTCCCTCAAAGTGAGTAGTCGATCAAATAACCCATCCCTCTCTTAATTTAGAAAACAATCGATTATTAAGGGGGAGGGGGTGTAGTTTTATTTGTTTGATTGTTTATTATATTGGGGGCATGTTAGGTTAGGTTAAAATGGTTCCTGAGTAGCCCAGCAGGTTAAATTCCTTGAAGGGTTAGACAATGACATAGGGTAAACAATTATCCATTCTTTAAATGTTTCTTCTAAAATAAGACGGGGAGGGGGGGGGGGTGAAGGTCAATGACAGTGGTCGTGAGGAACTTTGAGGGAAATCACCAGAATAACAATGCGTAGAGCAACAATAACAAGCAATTTTTTTTCTAAGAAAAGAACAAGGTATTGTCAATAATTACAATGAATCGTTGATTATAATAATTTCGGACTGTCTCCTCCCTCCCTGACAATGTCATTTACTTATTAATACATCCACATTTTCTGTAGTTGTCTTAATGGTATTATGTTCTATAAGTGTTTAGATTAGACAGATGTATTTTTGCCAACATTGGCAGTATAAATAATATGTTAGATGTTCTTTTGCAAGGAGTTTTAATATCTATTTTTGTCATTTATACAGCTAAAAGTCACTTTATTGAATGCAATGGCGAAATACATCCGTTGTACTTTTGTCGGATGTAGAAATGTCAGTGCCACTTCTAAATTAGTATTACAGATGAAATATATGTATATTTGTGGTTTAACTCAAGAGGTGGGATAAAAAATAAGATATTGCGTCTTTCAATATTCTTTTGAATAAAATATCTTCTTTAGGACAACAAGTTACAATGTTATAAGCGAAGAAGAATCTCTATAGTCAATTGAAAAATGTAAGTATGTCCTTATTTATTATTCTGTATTTCAACAAATTTGCTTACAATTTTTTCGACTTTTATACATTTATGTTATAATTATTAAGTTCTGACACTCTACAAGTGTTAAAGTTCGTTTGTCCTACTGTTTCAGAGCTTCGCTTTTATGGATGTTGCCATCCTTGTTGCATAGAGATTTGTCAAGCTTCTTTCAGCATAAAAGTAAACTTATGTGCAAAATATAACTATTTTTCATATTTCTTTCTCTTACATTATAAGTGTTCTTTTTTTACTTTATTGACTACAAGCGGATGCGCTACTAGCATCTAGGAGCTCTGTTTTCGAAGAAATGTAGAAAAATATCATCAAACCCAACATAAGACAAGAAAACCTTACTACTTTATATAATAGGATTTTAGAAGCTCAGCTTCTATATAACTATGGTAACCCGCGGCATTAGCGTAACTTTGGGAGAAAGAATGGCTCTGGAGGCTAAGGTAGACGGGACCAGCTTGGAAGTACCTTTCATATGAAAGGACTGATCGAGAGAGTAATGATAGATTGCCTACTTGATATCGATGAGGTTTTTAACTGTTACTTTTTTATTCATTATTTATTTGTAGCTGCGTCACTTAATAATTATATTTTCCTTGTTAGACTGTTTTTATATTTCCTATAGTTTTTTACTCTAATAAGGCTTCTTGTTTGAAATGCAATTAATCATAATTACAGGATGTTTTGAAGTTTGAATTTGAGAAGATTTTTTTTCTTCGGGAAATGTATATATTTAATGAAACCATATGCATGATATAATCTTAAAACATCTGTAAATCTTGTTATAATAGTATTCTATAATATCCTTATACTAAAGTAACAGGATGTTTGTCTGTTTGTTTGTCTGTGTGTCTGTACCGAAGGATCTCGCTAACTGCTGAACCGATCAGATTCTCATAGGTCCCAGGAAGGTTTATAACTATTTTGGGGGAGGGTACCACCACCCTCCCAAGAGAAATCACAATAAAATCGAAAAAAATTGAAATATTCCCGCCGCATAGTGTCACTAGCGTAGTGGCGCTGAGTAGAGACATGAATTTAACAGCTGATTGACCATAGACAAATTATTTCTCAAATTAGATATTTAAAATAAAAAAAAATTAAATGCCACTAGAGGCCTCTAGGGGCGTAGCCGCTTGTTGTATATAGACTGCCACTGCACTGCTATTGTAAATTAGGATTACCGCAGCCACCAAATTTAAAGTCATTACGCAGCTGCTGATATACTGCGATCAGCAGATGTTATATAGTTCGGCTTTGTGAATTTAGCCGCTTTTCCTTTTTTAAGATCTGCTATTAAATGACAAGCGTATTGGATCCGCAGTTAGCGAGATCCCTCGGAACACAGATACAGACATACTTCCTGTTACTTTTAGAGCTTTTTTATATTGTAATACTAATTTGAACAAAACACTAGATAATGACTTTGAAAAGTACTTTGTAATTTAAATGTAATTAGATAGTATTGACGATACTTATGTCAATATCCATAAATAGCGAAGTAGGAAATAAATATTTTAAAGAAGTTTAAGAGAATATATTTTGTGTTTAGGGGACGCTTTGCAAGAAGTTAAAATCATATTTGTGTGTTTCCCTTAAAGGGCTCAGTCGTGAACAGACCCACCACACTTACTTTAATATATATTGAAAATACGGTGGCGGGGGAGGGTAGGTAGATTAGGTCATGCTAGGTTATATTATATCTTATAAAGTTTCTCAGATACAGACGGACGATTCTAGGACAAACGCAGGGGTTAGGCATTTAAAAAACCTATACGATGGTCTAAAAAAGGTTAGGTTAAGTTAAGTTTCCTTTCCGACGTTTTTCCACTCTGACGTTTGGGACTCCTGTGTTTGTCCTAGGACCATACGGAAGTATATTTAGATTTATAGAATAGTTTTGCTGCCCAAAAGATATTAGGTGGTGTTCCCCTTAGTGCCTATTGAGCAATGAAGCTCCCCCTCTTCTCCTTAATTTTTTTTTATAAATTGAAAAAAGGATGTAGGAGGGTGCGGAGTGGTAGTTTTTTTGTTGCTATCATATATATAAAGTGTGTTTTGGGAAGCTCTGTAATGTTATGGGCACCCTGCATGGATTGGACATAGGAAAAAAATACTCCCCTATTTTAAAAGTTAAGAGGAGGGGAGTTCAGTGCTTAATAAGCTCTTTGAGGTAAAGGACCAGATATTGAAACGGCTTCTAAAGAGTTCTGCTGAAAGAAATCTAATCAGACAAGGACACATCCCAGAGTTAGGCGCGAGGCAGACTTTTAAATAAATAAAACTTTTTTTCCAATTCAATAGATACTTTAAAAATTTGAACAAACAAAAAGACGTTAGTAGAAAAATTACAAATTAACTAAGCTTATAATATCATTTATATCAGTTTAGAATTAAATTCATCATAACAAAAAATTATCTATACAATTAAAATACGATAATTTTTGTGCATGTATATTGTATAATGTATAGTGTTAAAAGATATATAATGTACACATGAAAATGTGACCGACCAACAAGTCAAGTTATTGAGAAGCAACGCCATATAAAAAAGTATTCAAAATATAAGTGTACTTAAAAACAGAGATGTAAGGGATTTGAATTTTAAAAGATAATCCTTTAAATTGACGTCTCAATAAAGGGTTTATATTTCTAATTGCTCAGAAGGATCTCAAAACACTCGGAACAGATTTATAACTTTCAGAGAAGTTTTTTTTTGTCTATGACTATTTTGATTAATTAGAAAAAAAGTTTTAAAATGGTTAAACCAAGTGGAGAATAATTTGGGAAAGTTTTGGTGCTTTATTTTAAAGGACCTTTTGATCACTGATACCCTCTCACCTTTTTCCTTAGATAAATTAAAAATTGTGGGGTGGGGATCAGTTTTTTTTTACTATGCCCAATTCTTACTGGAGCCATTTCACTGCGGATTATACATCCAATATAATCTAATAAGCAAACTATTATAAAATAAGGGCGGGAAGTGGAGGGTCAACGTTAAAAATGGACTTTTAGGGAAAACGCCCATTACCCTTTAATTGTTATTCTATAATCAATTAATATTTTTTGATGAATTGAATATGCCCTAACTCTCTGAAGCAAAGGACATATGTTTTTATTTCCTTAGGGGAATAAAAAGTGCAGTAAAAAGCAGTGTGTTTATAACACGTAGAGGCATTGCAAGGGAAATATTTAAGGTCAGATTTACATTCAAAATAAACTTTACATTTGACATATTTTAAGTTTTGGCCGGTTTCCCTCAAAGTAGCTAGTCGAGCATAGATAACCCATTCTTTTTTTAAATAAATTGAAATTAAGACAGGCTTAGGCCAGGTGAGGTTAGGTTATATTGAGTACAGGGTAGCAACTCAAGGATACGACACCATAGGTATAGGCGCCGCAGGATTAAGGAATCCGCAGGGGCTAGACATAAAGAAAATAATATCCCTTTTTTTCATTTTATTTGAAAGAAAAAATATTTGATTTTTCTCCAATTTTGATTGAAGTACACTACAGATCTTAGGGGATTTTAGTCTTTATAGGCGTTATATACCATTTTAAACTACTACCTGGTTTTAACCAAACAAAATCGAGGAGTTTTTATTGAAAATAAAATTCAATGTGATTTATCTTTCAAAATTAGTTTTTTTCTCGTCTGTAGCAGATATATTCAGCCGCCAACTGTAGCCAGCCGCAACCTCTTGCCAATAAAAATGCAAAAATAACACTTTTTTAAAACGAAGCTTTTCCATAACAAGAGTACGTTCAACAACGTACACGTACGCCCTTTCCGTTAATTTAAGCACGATAGAATTCTCCTATTGATTTTATTTTTTTTATGGAGATTTCTGTCAGAGTTAGGAATGATTTATAAGGCGTAGTAAATTTACATACAAATGAACCCCGTATTACTGTCTTAGAAATCAACTTAGTGACGTAACAAAAAATTGAGGGATGAGAGGAGAGGTGGGAAAGGAAACCCCTAAAAAAGGGATGGATAATAGAACTGGTGGGATGGAAAATAGGACTGATCGATAATTTATAATTTATAAAGAAAATTTAGGAAATAATGTTACAAAGAGTACAAAATACTATAATTTTTATACTCTTTGTAAATCTGTTTTTATCTTTCTTTATTTTTCCTTCCAAAGAAGAATTAATATAGATTTTCTATAAATAAATATCGGGTATAGTCCATTTCGTAACATGGCACCTTATGGGGCGATTCTTCGTATTTTTCACAGTAGCTTTACTCCTAACCTAACCTATAAAAAGTCATTTTAAAAATACGACAAATCGCCCTTTAGAATAAGCAATAGCAATTTAGCTTTTATATTATTGTTTTCAATGCATAGATTAATTTAAATTTTTCGAGCAAACATAGTCATTTGTATAATTTATCAAGCTTCTGTCAGCATTATATCTATGACAAATATAATTCATTATATAAGGGAAGAGGAGTGAGGGGGGAACCGCTTAGTTGGAACGTATTGTTTTAATAGCGGCGATTTACATTGAAGGAATATATACAAAAATTTAAAGCAGATCCAAATCGGTCCAGCGGTTAGCAAGTTTGAAACATATTGTATGCCTTCTTCAGCGAATATTTCTCTTTTTATGTAACCCCTTTGTATTTTCCCTAAATTTTGGGGGAAAAAATAAGGATGACAACGTCCATAAAGGCGAAGTTCTAAATCGGTACCAACGAACATAAACATTCATTAATTAAACTGAAAAATTGTAATATAAACCCTTAACGGTGTCCCCCCCCCCCCCCACCGATTAAGGTGCGGCAAGGGGCCCGACTGTTAAGGGCAAATGTATAAAAGTCGAAACAAAATTGTAGTAAATTTGTTAAAACTGCTTAAATAAAGGATATCGTTTAAGGACATAATAACATTTTTAGGAATTGATTATAGAGATGCTTCGCTTATAATATTGTATTTTGTTGTCATAGGAATCAGTATTAGCGAGTAACTGGTTAAACATTTTAGATCATTTCTTTTATATATTTCAATGATTCAGTTTAACAAATACAAAACAAGGATGAACCTCCATAAAAGCGAAGTTCTGAAAAGGAAGGAAAACGAACAATAATACGTGTAGAGTGTCAGAACTGAATAATCAGAATATAAATGTATAAAAGTCGAATTGTACGTTTTGTTGAATGTTTAATACTTACATTTTTAAGACTTGATTATAGAGATGCTACACTTAAAACATTATACTATGTTGTCCTAGGAATAAGTATTTCAAAAAACAGTTCAACCGGATTATTATATCACATAAAAATTTGTTACTAAAAAGTTGAAAATAAACAAGTTCAAAATGGACGTTTATAATGAATTATTATAGAGTTGCTACTCTTTTTAAATCGTACCTAAATACTATAGGAATCATCATGCATAGTTTGAAATCGATAGGACAATTTTAACATGCCTAAATTAACTAACAAAGCTAACAGTTACGGAGGTATATACCCTAATTATAGAAAAGCTTCGCTTTAAAAAGGATAAGAAGATGAAATTATACAGTCAAACATTTTTTTATTTTTAATAAATTTTATAGTGTATTCAACATTTAACAACAAAGATGACAACATCCATAACAGCAAGACCATAAAATCTCTTAATTACTGATATTTAAATAAACATCAAAAATTAATATAAGCTTTGTTATCCGGGACCTTCGGCCCCTTGGGTCTAACAAAACTTGTTTAAATATTTTTATTTTTATTTTCTACAGAAAGCTGACTATAATACGATGAGATATATAACTATTAATATACAAAAAAAAAATACAACATTTTATACTTTATCACAATAGAAAAAACATAACAATTATAAATATTTACATCACCTAGATTTTGACAATTAAATAAAAAATGGATAAAAAAAGTAAAACTTAAAATAGAAGGCAAACATATCTAAAGAACACAACTTTCTTGGAAAGACTTTTTGGTTTGTTTTTGTAAGGTACATTTTTTTGTTTTTATCATTTGGAACTTTTCTTTATTTTTTTTTAATGCAAAGTTAGATTTGTCTATGTTTTTTAATTAGTTCTTAATAAAAAAATTATTTTTAAAAAAGAAAATGCATTGTTTCATACCCTGAGACAAATAGTTAAAAAGGTTTAAATGTTTTTTTTACTTGCAATGTTAAAAAAGGGAGAGACGCCCACGGCTTCTGGGTTGCTTTTCTGAAAAAAATATATAATATTCAACATTTTATAATATTTACTCAATTCAATATTTTTTTGAGGATTCCCTTGAAGTGTCCAGTCAAGCAGAAGCACCCCACTAGTTGGAAAAATTTTTAAAATAAAGTATGGGATAGTTTTTGGTGTGTTAGTATTTTATTCTAACTTAGGTTAGGTTAGGTTAGGTTGTATTGGGTTTAAGATAACCCCTCACAATTTAAACTATCTAAAATGTTAAAGGAGAAGTTTCTATTCTCGCTAGGCAATTTGAAAGCACCATTCTTTATTATATTGTTTGCATGATTGACATAGAAACAGAGGGTACACTTTTTGAAATTTCAGGTATAGTCCCTTTCGTGGCAATTCCTCTATTTCAAGCCCCTGCAGGGGGCTCTAACCCTGTGGGGACAATTGCCTATCCCTGCAGGGCAATTATCTAACTTAACCTAACCTAAAACAACCTATAAAAACTAATGTAAAAATATGACAAAACACCCTTTACGAGGCGTTGCCACGAAAGGGACTATAACCGAAATTTCTTTGATTAATAAGCCAGTAATTTGGAAACCTATATATGATATCTACCTGTAAAGTTATGATTTCTATTGTTCAATGTCACTGAATTTGGCATCCAAAGACCAGCAAATAAGTGCCCTTTTGATTTTGTTAATAGAAATAAACCTTACTGATATCTGTCTTAGCTTAAAATGTTGGGGGAAGATTAATTTATCGTCTATTTACATTTACTTATACACGGAAATCTTTAGGGGTAAGACAATGGAAGATAAATTGATATATGTCCCCAATGATGATACACAAAATCATTCAATCTTTAAATTAAAATTACCCTGATTCGATAAAGGCACCCAAGGATTTTTTGTGCAAACGAAAATGATAACATAGTTATAAAACTTTGCCACTTTGGGTACCAATGTAATTTACAATACAATGTCCCATCCCTACTGTACCTGTTTCTAAATTAGATTCCAAGGTATTGTTGTTCGCCTGTATTTGTCTTTCTGATTCATGCGTACCTGAAAAGGAAAATTTTATAGTCTGTTTCATGGAAAGAGAAGCAAAGGCACAGCTATACGTCCCCAGGGGCCTCTAGGGCGGCCACTTGAGGTGGTTTTAATTGAATTCGACCCCCCTTCTCTTTTATTTTAATTGTAAAAAGATAAGTAAATCCCCCCTAATTTTTTTTGAGGTTAGATCGCCTCCCATAAAATAGTTATAAACCTTCTAGGGACCCAGGAGATGATACATTGTAAAGGAGAACTGTTGTACAATTCAGTGGTTAAAGGACGCCTGCAAGAAATAATACGCTTTAACTGCTGAAAGACTGCCACAAGAAGACCCAATACCCCAAATTATAAGCCTTCAGCTTCAATAACAAAAAAGTTCTAGGCATTTCAAAATAGCATTTTATGTACAATGGAATTTTTGAAAGATTTCCAATGCTCATAAAAGAAAAAACAATATTAAATTACGTTGCCTAGACATAAAATTATAACCTTATCTTTGTCAGAAACTTGCCTGTAACTGATTACATTTTTACAATAAAAACACCACATTTCATAGTCAAAATCTATGAAAAAAATTCGATTTAAATTGCATTTTTTAACGAAAATCATAGCGGAAACAAAGGGGTAAACTAATACAAGCTTAGCTGTGATTGGTTGTTAAGCTGATTCAGCCATCTGATTGGCTACAGTACATTCGGTACAACGCAAGTAAAACTTAATTTTTTTAATGATTTTGACTATAAAAATGGGTATTTTTATTGTAAAAATATAATTAGTTACTGGAAACCTAAATTTATGACAAAAATAAGCTTATAATTTTGTTTCTAGGCCACGTAGTTTAATTTTAAAGTTTTCAACATGAGCATTGCAATTCTTTCAAAATTTCCATTGTACATAAAATGTCATTTTAAAATCCCTAGAACTTTTTTGTTATAGAAGCTGAAGGCTTCAAATTTGGGGTATTTGGTCTACTTGTGGCAGTCTTTCAGCAGTTAAAGCGTGGTATTTCTTGCATGCTTCCTTTAAGGATCCCTCGGTACATACTCATAGCTAGATATCCTGTTTTTTTTTTTATAAGGATAACATGTTAGATGCAAACACATCATAAATTGTCTTAATTATGACTTTTTTATGTTAAAGGGGACTATCCACGAACAAGAGCAAGTGAATATACTAGGTTTATGTTTAGTATTTGGGTTATCGACTAAAAAGTTATGCTTCACCATTGCACATTGGGGCAAATCAACAAAAAAGGGGATTTAATTATTTAGTACCCTTAAAATTCATCTCACAAAAATTTCATTTTATACTTTTTTGTAGGTAATTTAACAACAAACAAATTTGCTTTTATGTTTTTTTCTGTCATTTGAAAGATAAAAATGGAGATAAAGGTCATTTTATGAAGGTAGATAGAAAATTACCAGATTAACCCCTCCCAAAAATAGCCCCCCCTACCCTATCCATCTATCTATCCATCAATCTATCCATCTACCTATCCATCTATCTATCCATATATCTATCCATCTGTCTATCCATCTATCTATCCATCTATCTATCCATCTATCTATCCATCTATCTATCCATCTATCTATCCATCTATCTATCCATATATCTATCCATCTATCTATCCATATATCTATCCATCTATCTATCCATCTATCTATCCATCTATCTATCCATCTATCTATCCATCTATCTATCCATCTATCTATCCATCTATCTATCCATCTATCTATCCATCTATCTATCCATCTATCTATCCATCTATCTATCCATCTATCTATCCATCTATCTATCCATCTATCTATCCATCTATCTATCCATCTATCTATCCATCTATCTATCCATCTATCTATCCATCTATCTATCCATCTATCTATCCATCTATCTATCCATCTATCTATCCATCTATCTATCCATCTATCTATCCATCTATCTATCCATCTTTCTATCCATCTCTCTATCCATCTCTCTATCCATCTATATATCGATCCATCTATCTATCCATCAACTATTCATCTCTTTATCCATCAACTATCAATTTATCCATCCATCAATCTATCCCTCTATCTATCCATCAATCTATTCATCTGTCTATCCATTTACCTATCCATCTATCTATCCATCTATCTATTCATCTACCTATTCATCTATCTATCCATCTATCTATCCATCAACTATCTTGAATTTCGTGTTTAAAATGTCTAATTAGGGGTTTTGGTTATCAGAGCAATATGAGAATTTTTTAGTAGCGCAGCTACCCTATCACTAGCTTTTTGGGCCCTTTAAAGTGTAACTAGGTTAATTGTAGTCCGATTTTAGTGTTCAAAGTGTCAAATTTGGGGTCATGGAATTCATTTCAGTAGGAGGGAAGGGGATGGTGTAAATGGGGGTGGATGGGGATCCTTATTTTAGCAAGCTACAAGTTTCACTTTATTTTTATGTTTAATAAATCCATTATGAATGTGGGCATGATTAACATAAATTTTTATTAACTAATATCTATATTTATAATGATATTATGATTCTTGTTTACTGTTTATATGTACACTAGTCTCTAGCCTCTAGGGGATTTGCCCCAAGAGGTAATTAAACAAGGATGACAACATCCATGAAAGAAGCGAAGCTCTGAAATGGAAGGACAAACAAACATTAACACATGTGTCACATACTGACGTTTTTAGGACTTGATTATAGAGATGCTTTGCTTATAACAATAGACGTTAAAATAGGAATCAGTATTCAAAAAATAAGATGAATAGGATATTTATAACATTCAAAACCATTATTTGTTGTCAAAAAAGTAAAAATCAGCTTGTTATAAATGGAGGTACGGACTTTCTGGTAATGATTATAGAGTTGCTGTGCTTTCTAAGTCGTACCTAACTGTTGTAGAAATCAGCATGAAAAGTTTGAGATCGATAGGACAATTCTAGCCTGTTTAAGTTAAGTAAAAGAGCTAACTGTACCAGACGTACGGACGGACCGACCCTAATATAGAAATATGAAAAAATTGAGGGGGATTTTTATCTTTGAAAAAGATCTTTAAACAACCAAAGGACCAGTAGATATATTCCCTGAAGAGTATAATCTAATCAGTTTAGTGGTTAGCAAGATCTTAAGAGATGGGCGGACAGACAAACAGACATCAAGCTACTTTGTATTATATATTAACACCTAGGGATCTAAGGAACAAAACAATAACCGATGTACATCCCCAATATTGATACATATTTAATAAATACATATTTAATAAATTATATTACAAAATTATTTGTCTGTAGATGACAATTAGTGGTTGAAAAGTTTTTACACTCATCTTAATGAACCAACCAATAAAAAATAAATTAAATTTCCTGAAGTTCTTATGCTAACGAATATAAAAATGTTATTATAAAACTTTGAAGTTTGGGGACTAGTGTAATTAACAGTACCCTCCCTTTCTAAATAAAACTGCTGACTTTAAACATGAATACCCTGTAACTACATAATTTAAAAACAAAGCATTACCAATAGACAGACAGAAGACTACTTGCTAATTCCAATTTAGAATGATTATAAGAACCTCACGTTATTTGCATATTATTTTTACCTTTCCGCAGTGAGGTAGGGGACATTGGGCTGTTTATAACACTAGTCCCCAAAGTTTTACAGT
Organism: Acartia tonsa; assembly: GCF_053477335.1. Lineage (NCBI taxonomy): Eukaryota > Metazoa > Arthropoda > Copepoda > Calanoida > Acartiidae > Acartia > Acartia tonsa. The sequence goes on from NC_137269.1 coordinate 12,907,067, forward strand.
TGTGTGTTCAAACGTTTTAACTACTAACTTTAATCTACACAAGGGGTAGTTTTGTGTATTATCATTGGGGATGTACAACAATTTATTGACCTTTGTCTTATCCCTTTAGATCCCTGATATTTGTAATAATCTATAGAAACGATTATTTAAGTACATTAAAACATCAAACATAAAGAGGTTTAAATTTAGGTTTAGCCCCCCCCCCCCTTCCCCCCATCATTTAGTGCAATAGAACTTGAAAATATTTATTATTAACTTTAATTCTAAGTCAGAATAAATATTTCCCAATATGTCTATGTTTTTGTGTCTTTTATTTATTTGAATTATATCTTAAGTTTTGACTTTAAAAGCTCATTTAAACGCCTTTTCTTACAAGCTTTTTGTGCACCCACGTTCAGAAAACGGGCTAAAAACCCCTACGGGGGCGCGGGGGGGTAAATGAAACCAGTACTGGCAATTAAAATATGTCTTTGGGAATTCAAATATCGTTTTTTTAGCCGGCGACACCCAGCGAAAACATGTTTTCTCTTACTGTCTTCTTAAATGTTGATTAAAAAACAAACAAATAAAAACTAAAATCTTGACTTCAACTAGAATTATTTAGGACTAATTTCTTCAATTTGGGTTTTTTTCTTTTATACTGTCAAAATATATGTAATACATGACTCGTCAGAAGTTATTTTGTCTAATTACGTTAATTCTAAGAGATTTTATAATACTTTTAAAATTGTTGGTGAAACACAAAAAGTATGCCTTTTTCTGTAAGAAATTTTTTGCATTTCTTGACTTCCATGCATTAGAATGCTTACTTAAAAAGCGTATTTTTACGATTCCTTTGAAATCTGATGTACATTGGGTATGATAATACTCATAGAATGTTTAAAACTTGATTTGGGGGTAGTGAATTGTTGCCCCTTGTTGCCCCTATGTGCATTGTTTACATGAAAAAACTTTGAAATGTAAAGCATTTTTTGATGCAATATCATCAAATGGTTTGTTGAGTTCAAAGGACAAAATAGAATAAAAGCATCAAATGCTGTAAATTGTAAAAGTACATTAATTAAACTGTTTAAAATATTGAACTTAGAACTCATCAAATTTTATGATATTGCACTAAAAGATGCTTAACATTTCAATTTTTTTTTCTCCATATAACACTATGATGAAATCTCAATTTTTAGTCGATAAACCAAATATTAAAATTTTTATGGATCAATGCTGGAAGGTGTTTAGAATCACTTGCTTTTGTTCGTGGATAGTCCCCTTTTACTTTTATTAGAATAACTGGGTATAGTCTCTTTCAGAGCAACGCTCTTTAAGGGGCGTTTCTTTGTTTTTTTTCAAAGTAGCTTTTCTCCTATTTCTAGCCCCTGCGGGGGGCTCTAACCCTACGGGATAAATAGCCTAACCCTGTAGGGCAATCACCTAACTCAATTTAACCTAACCTAACCTAAAATAACTTATCAAAAGCCATTTTAAAAATACGACGAATTGCCCCTTAAGGGGCGTTGCCACGAAAGGGACTATTACTGAATAACTGGATGTTCATTTTTGTTTTTAAGATTTACTTTTAAAAATATTAAAATTATTGGTGGAAAAGTTCTGACAATGCTTTTTTTGTTCCTATAAATATTTTATAGATGTCAATTATGTTTTTATACCAAAGAATAAGAGTAAATTCACGGTCATGTGTCCGATGCTTTCCCAATGTTCCCTCCCTCTCTCCCTGATATAATATTTTACCTGGCTAGCTGCATCTACTTCTGAATAGACGTACAAGGTGAACCAGAAAATTGGAACCGCTCGCTCAAGCTTCATTGCAGATATGAGGGTGACAACGTTGCACACTGGATGTTAGGTTAGGCCTGAAATAACAAGTAGGGTTGGGCCGGATAATTTTTTGGCCGGATACCGGATATCCGGCTGATTTCAAATGCTGGATATCCGGTCAACGCCGGTATCCGGCAAATATCTGGTTATCCGACCAAATTACCGGATATCCGGCCGGATAACCGGCCAAATTACTACATATTAAAGTATCACAAAAGGATATAGTCCCTTTCGTGGCAACGCACCTTAAGGGGTGATTTGTTGTATTTTTAAAATTGCTTTTAATGGGTTATTTTAGGTTAGGTTAGGTTATATTTGGTTAGGTGATTGCCCCGCAGGGTTAGGCAATTGGCCCCACAAGGTTAGAGTCCCCCGCGAGGGGCTAGAAATAGGAGGAAAGCTACTTTGAAAATACGAATAATCGCTCCTTAAGGGGCGTTGCCACGAAAGGGACTATACCCGCAAAAAATTTCTTCATAAACTGGTGTTTTATATTATACTAGCGGTTGCGTCCCTAGTATCTAGGGATATTAGAAGGGACATGAAAGTGCAGAAAAATAACTTAAAACCTTACAACGACTTTTTTTGTAAAAATTAAACAGCCTAAAACCACCCTGGGACCTATAAGAAGCTTATATTTATATTTTTACTTAAACAAAGCATTTCATGTTATCTAATACTAAAATATCCTATAGTCGTACATCCTCATATGTAATATAGGTGTTCAAGTCCTGAAACTCCAGGTCTCCAGAAATCTTTAAACGATTCCTGTGACTGCAAATTTTTACTTAAAGATTTCAAATTTTAAACTTAGGCTTTTTTATATATCTTCATGACATATTACAATTTCATAAAATCCGTTGCCGTTTACCTGCCAACCGTCGGTTTGCGGCTGGCAGCTGCCAAGTATTGCTGCCACCGCCAAAATTTATGTATTGAGATTTCTAATATAAAAGGGGTAGTTTCACAAAATGCATTTGAGCTTAATTTAGTGAACTGCATATTTTTTGCTAGTTAATGGGTTAAACTATATTTATATGGTATATTTTAGAAAGAATTTCAATTTTCTACCACGTAGTTTTGAAAATATCAAGACTAGAAAATCATCTTTTTAAAGTGCATATATCACAAAAAGACGATTTTCAAGTCATGATATTTTCAAAACTACGTAGTAGAAAATTTAAATTCTTTCTAATATATGCCATATAAATGTAGTTTAACCAATTAACCAGGAAAAAATATGCGGTTCACTAAATTGAGTTCAAATGCATTTCGTGAAACTACCTACCCCTTTACATAAAGATAAACATATTCAGAAAAAAAATTTCTTCCATTTAAGATTAAAAAAACAGAGATTTTTGTTGTAAAATATAAAAGATTATATTGCTGGATATCCGGCCAGATAGTTTCAATATCCGGTATCCGGCCAGATATTGAAAATGGCCGGATATCCGGCCCAACCCTAATAACAAGGATTAGTTTTAGTGTGCGACACTTTCCATATTATGGAGAAAGATATATTAATACTTGGATATTGCACAACTTTGAGCACCCGTATAATTCTTATTCCAGTGTCCCCTCCATCACTATGTAAAATCTTTGTAAAAAGTTACTTTTCCTTTAAAACCGATTATTATCCCTGAATTAAAACCGCTTCTTAGCCATGATGAAAAAACGTGCATTGAATCTATACAATTTTTTACGAAAAATTTAAGAGACAAACAAAACTGGAATTGATCTTATAATTTACACTTTTCCAACCGCGGAAAGCTGTCTATAATACTATGCAATAAAAACTACTACCTTGTAGATCGAAACTCAACCTGTACTTCATCCTGCCGCAAAAAAAATTTACTTTGATTTATGTTTTTGTTTGTACCGAAAGATAATTATAACTATTTTGGAGGGAGGGTACCTTCACCCTCCCAAATGTAATCGCCCCCCTGGAAAAACCCATTTTTAACCTACAATAGAAAGTGTAGGGTAGACTAAAGGAACATAGCCGCCGCGCTGGTATAAAGAAAAAAAAATGAATTTCTAGTATGGCTTCGCAACTGATTGATATCCGCTGGATTAAAACCAGTTCTTAACCATACGCGTATTACAGACTAGTTTCTTCTAGGTGCTAACAAAACTGGTTTTAATGTTTTCATTTTCATTTTAATATCTGCTGAATATGATGCAACTTATATCAAATTAATTTCTTTTCCTGAAACCACCCGCTTGGCGTTGAGTTGTTGGAATGGAGGATACAAGTTGTTCATTCCATGGGCGACATCTGCTATAAATAATGCATTATAAAAAAATAAAAGTATCTTTCTGAAGATTGTGAAAGCGTGATACTTTAAGTTAAAGATAAATAAAATTGAAGTAAACAAGGATGACAACATTTATAAAAGCAAAGCACTGAAACGGTAGGACAAACGGACATTAACACTTGTATAGTGTCTGAACTGAATAACCAGAATATAAAAGTATAAGAGTCGAGGCAAAATTGTAAGTAATTTCTTGAAAAACTGCTTAATACAGGATAATGTTTATGGACATACTTACCTATTTAGGACTTGGTTATAGAGTTGCTTCGCTTATAATATTGTTCTTTGTTGTCCCAGGAATCAATATACCAAAAATCAGATCAAACGGATAATTAGATCAAATCAAAATTTGTTGTTAAAAAAGTAAAAAAAATCAATATGTTTAAAACGGACATTCTTGTAATGATTATAGAGTTGCTACGCTTTCTAGATCGTACCTAACTACTACAGTAGTCATCATGCAAAGTTTGAAATCGATATGACAATTCTAACATGCCTAAATTAACGAATAAAAGCTATCTATCTCGGACGGATGGACGGACGGACTTCTACATTACTGACGTAAACATTGACTTGCGAGTATATTAAAAAATATTGGAGAATAGTGTGTGCAAAAATATAATATAATTTGTTGTCCCAGGAATCAGTATAGCAAAACTCAAATCGATCTGATAATTAAACCATATAAAAATATGTTGTTAAAAAAGTGGAAAAATCAACATGTTAAAAATGGACGTACGGACATTTTGGTAACGATTATAGAGTTGCTACACTTTCTAAATTGTACCTAACTTATACAGGGACCACCATGCAAAATTTGAAGTCGATATAAAAATCTAACGTGCCTAAATCAACGAAAAAAGCAATCCGTCACGGACCGACGGACCGACAGACCGTCGGACCGACCCTAATTATAGAAAAGCTTTGCTTTAAAATGTATAATAAAAATGGTCTGTTTTTCTTGTCAAATCCCCGGATTCAAAAATCAAAACATTAATCAGCTGTTTCAACTAACCTTCAATTTTAAAGATATTATAATAAAAAAATTTTTGCAAAAAACGTTGATTTTGTTAAATAAAAAGTAAGCAAAAATATTATACAATTTATTAAATATTTTTTTATATTTTTTAAAAGCAAAAAAAATCTTAATTTCGGAGCTATATTAACAATTCTTAAAATCTTCATACTATCGAAACATCCTATTATTTTTACGTCACACTGATAATTTCTAAGACACTAATACGGTGTTCATACAAATTTGTTTAGACACTTTACTATTGTTCATAATATTCTTTTGTCCTATCTCATTGCGAGGATAACTATACACTATAATCTTAATTACAGTCACAAACGTAAACTTTTCGCTTCTGAGCAACAGAAAAATGATATAAGGTCAACTTTGAGTTAGTTGCATAAGAATATATGTTTAAATTATAAATAAACACCAACTCTTTTTCAAATCACCGATGCTACTCTTCATGTGTCATGTTATTTTCTTTTTAGTTGCAAAGCTACTCTATAATAATTTTTTCTGTTTCCTTGATAAAAAGACGGACAATCATACCCTTTTAAAAATTGACCTAATCAAAACATTTGATATTTGATGAAAATTTATTGCTAAACTTTGCATAAAATTAAAATTTGTTTTGAAAATAAAGTTTATGAGTTAATTTTTTAATATATGTTTTTTCTCTAACCTTTGGCCCCTTGATGTATTTTTCATATGTTATTGAAGGTTTGGCTGGGTTAAGTAAAAGTTGGTAAGAGACCCGCAGGACTTACAAGGGTTGGTGTCCCCCTAGAGGGCTAGAAGTAGGGTTGGGGATTGGGTTGGGGATTCATTATTCAAGAAGTACATTTGAATGAAAGCAACTTTTTTATTGCAAAATTTTACTAAAGTTAAACACTTGACTAAAAAATCTACACAGACATACACTGGAAAATTATAGAAAGTTTTTTTTATTAAAAACATGAAAAATATGTAAAAATACTGTAGGAATACACGGATGGGACAAGAAAAGATAAATCCTTATTCTCCAAATTTCTTGTAAGTAAAATTATGTCTTAGATATTGATGTAAAATAGAAAGAATGGTGTAGATTAATTTCAGCGACATTTTCCTCTCCCTCCCTGGCAAATACTTGAATAAATAGATGAAAGTCTGAATGTGTGAAATGATCAAATGTGAAAATCTAAATATAAACTTTCGGAAATTTTAAAATCCAGCAAAATATTTTATTTTTATTTTTGCAATGACAAAAAAAAATTATTTATGTTTGTGTTTCTAAAGCTAATGATTTCGCCAACAGCTGAACTGATATGGTTCTCCTTTGCAGTAAATCAGCCTATACAATAGGACAGGTTTTCAACTATTTGGGGAAGGGTAGTGTCCCCCTCACAAGAGAAATCGACCCTGGAAAAAAAACACACCCCAATTTTAATTTTATTTTACTTTTTCTCCTAAAAATAAAATGAAAAGTGCAGGGTCAACTTAGTCCTCCCCCTTTCCCTAAAGTGATAATTTGTTGACAGAACAATGTAATGTGTGAATGTCTGTCTCTATGTCAACGGTGCTTAAGTTCTCTAAAACGGCAAGATTATTCTTACAAAAAAAATATTTTTATTTTTCATATATAACTTTCATCAACGTTAAACTTTATCTATAATTGTATGTTTATCATTAATAAAACTTTAATGTACTTTAAAATGTTTCATAATTTACATGGCATATTTTTTCTGTATTTGCAGAACGTTACTTGGGGGTAGCCAGACACAGTAATTTGTATCTGACAGGTGTTATGCAGGAGATATAGATATATAAACTATAAAGATAGATGCTCAAACCTGGCCCAACAATCCGTCAAACTTAAAATAGTTATTATCGCATCGTATTGTTTTCCGCAGATAGTTTTCTGCAGATATTAAAATGAAATAATATCAGATTTAAACCAATTTTGCTATACATGATTTTTCAGTATGGCTGAGAACCCTGTTTATAAGAAAATCAGTACATAATCTTACCAAAAATATTGCTGTTGCTCCACTGTTTTCCAATTGGATTATTTATAGAGTATGTATCTAGATTATATCTATTGTAGGCACACGGGCAAGGCATACTATTACTTTTCAGAAAAGGGGAAACAGTAGAAAACTGTTATGTCCTAATATTGAAAATTTGTAAAAACGCATGGTTAACCTGCCAGGGCTTACATGAAGCTTTCCTGAAAAGAACACTTCAATAAACATAAATATTTGGTTGCACAATAACTTTTATGTTATAAGAAGCGAAACTACTCTATAATTCAGTTTATAAGTTCGTATGTCCGTAACGCTATGGGGGAAATGTGTTTTTTTTGGCTGCTATTGAAAATAGTCTGCAGAAATTTTCATAAAATATGTACATTTAGTCTATACATTGTTTTGTCCTTCTGTCAGTCATTTTTAAAAAGACATTAAACATTATTCTTTAAAGGTTTAGTGATTTTTTTTGAGTTTTTACATATTATCTATTTTCTTTTCTGCAATCCTTGTTAATATGTAATAGGCTTTATTATTCATCAGGATTTGAAAATAAAGATGTTTCTTATTAAGTATGAACTTTCTTTAATTAATAATAATTCGAATTTAAAATTTATGTTTTTTCTTGAGTTGAGATTTTCACTTGATAAAGTTCGAGTGCACCGCATAAAAAATCCATGTTTGTTTAGATTAAATGATTAACCTTGCATTGCATATACGGGTAAATATGTGTGACTGTGTGTGTGTGTGTGTGTGTATGTGTGTGTGTGTGTGTGTATGTTTGTGTTTGCAGAGATTAACAGATCGGGAAGTTATACCTGTAGACTTACAACTAACTTTGTCTGTTCATCAATCTGTCTGTAATGAAAGAAATTTGATCTTATCGGCTGCTATTTAAAATAAATGGCTAATTTTTTGAGAAGATTCCCTATACCAATGAGCATCTAGTATGTTATTTACTTTGTCCGTATGTCTGTCAATCATACGACATATAAATATGAAAGAATATAAAAAAGTGTGAAAGGTTTCGTGATGTTTTCCCCAATAAATCTCTTCATTTGAATAAATGCTCCTTAAATCTTCTTGCCCGTATTACAATCCATAATGTTTTCATTTTTTGCTACTTATGGATGTTGTCATTCTTGTTCAGTATACTTTTTGGCCTATTTACCTATCTATACTATCCTGTATTTTTACTTTTTAGTGCTTTATGTGTTTGTTTTAGTGTGTGGTGTTTGTTAGTATTATGCGGGTGAAGATCTAATCATCAGATAGGGGCCCTTGAAGTCAACCCCCCCCCCCATCATGTGGTTTAGTATTTGACAGATTTCCAGGGATATTAAAATATTCCCGGACATCAAAAATTATATTCATTTTCAGAATTATATTTTAATATTCGTGAAAAATTGGCTGTAATACGATGTTATAGATTATTTTTCAGTTTGGCTGAGAACCGGTTCTAATCCAGTGGATATCAACAAGTTTTAATGCCATACTTAAATTTGAATACCTTAATCTTTAATTCCTGGTAAAGTAAGAGTATAGGAATGAGACGATAAAGATCAGAATTTGTAATTTATTTAGTTTATTTGCTCAATTTCAACATTTGCAAAACTAAATATAGAACAACACTAAACATAGACTGTACTTTTAATTATATTTCCAACACGCAAAGGTTTTCTACAAACATCAGATTCAATTATTCTTTTTGCAGAGTTGTTTAATTGCTACACTTATCACTTAACCTAACAACAATTTACTTGTTTGACAACAATATGACGATTTCATTTAATAACGTTGGGGGAACACATTATTAAACAAAGATGACAACATACATAAAAGCGAAGCTCTGAAAACTTTGGACAAACGAACATTAATACCTGTAGTATGTCAGATTGGAATAAGCAGAATATAAATGTACAATTTTAAACAAAAATGTAAGTAAATTTGTTTCAAAACTGCTTAAATACAGGATACTAATTAAGGACATACTTACAATTTTAGGACTTTATTTTAGATATGCTTTTCTTATAACATTGACTTTGTTGTAATAGTAATCATTATTCCATAAATAAAATGAATAGGATAATTTTATCACACAAAAATTTACTATAAAAAAGTAAAATGTTCTAAATGGACATACGCACTTGCTGGTAACGATTGTAGAGTTGCTACGCGTCCAAAATCGTACCTAATTCTTATAAGATTCATAAGGCAAAGATTGAAATATAGAAAAGCTTCGCTTTTAAAAATAAATATATAGGAGCTCGTCGTTTATGAATAACTGAATAAAGTGTTAAAAAGTAAATAAATTCTGTTGTGAATGACAGAATGAACCTATTTATCCTAAAAATAATTACATTTATATAAGAATGAAGTATGTATAAATAAAATATACATACATTTGTAACAATTTGTTTTTCAAAGAAAATCTCTTTTTAGAAGCTAATGAATAAATATACAAAGTACAATTATGTATATATCAATAACAGTACTGATATGATTATTTTTGTACATTTTTTTAAGGGAGGAAGGGGACATTGAACTGTAAATTATACTGGTAGTTGAACCCAAGATTATAAAACATGATCAGTTCAGTACTTTTATCAAATCTTGATTGGTTCATAAAAAAACATCCAGTGTTCACTAATGATATTAGTTACAATTTTTAAAACCATTTTCAATACTGATTAGTGCCTGGTCAAGTAAAAACAAAATGATTGAGCGAATTCAATATTAGAGTATCTGTGCTTCTTAAACAAGGATAACAAAATCCATGAAAGCAAAGCATAACATACAGACGGACATAAATGTAGAGCAACAATGCATTTAATATTTTGAATTTACTTACAATTTTAGATTTGATTACAGTGACGTTTTGCTGAAAACATTTTAGCTATCGTCCCAGTAATACATAAACCAAAATTCACGAAAATTGTATAACAATATCAAGTAAAACTTTGTATTAAAAGGCAAAAATCGTAATAATAATAATAATAATAAACATACGGACTTTCTGTTAAAGGAATCATCGTGTCAATCTATAGTGCAATTCTAAAATTTCTGAATTTACTATAAGAGCTATGCATTAATACGAACAAACCGACATTGAATGTAGAAGAGCCTCGCTTTAAAAAAGGAAAGAAATACATTTGACATTTGAAGCAAACTAAAAATAGCCTCATAATTTTCAGGAAAAACTTTGCAAAAAGTATTTGCGAAGTATAAAGAACTGGTAGTATCCAATATTTTGAAAAATTTCACCTTATAATCCCTCCCCCTCCCTCCTTTTTAAACATTCATGTAGAAGAATGTGTAATTCGTCCTAAAACTGTTTCAGGGATTTTGAATATGACAATGGACGCTAATTTTATTCTCTCCAATTTATATTTATGAAATGAGTATCAACATGTTATTGTAAAATTGTTATGTCAATAATATATCAGCTATGGCAACTTTTAAAAATTTTTAATGATGTCATGTTAAGGAAGGTCGTACAAAAAGGGTGGTTGGGTTTTAAGAATAATTAAATATAAGGGGATGGGGGCGATAATTTCATAAAAAAAGGTCAAAAAAGGGGGGGGGGGTTGTCTGCTTAGCAAAAAAGTGACAACAACAAAATATTGAACCGCGACAAAACTCATTAAAATCTGTCTTTCCAACAATCTCCAAAGTAATTTTGAAAAGCCGTGAAATTGTAGAAATATTTTGCGAAAATTTGTATGAATTATGACCTAGATGTTGATATTTTTAGCTCAGCAGCTTCTCTACATCTCTTTTTTTTGTTTTTATCTGTTTGAACTTCCGTAAAAAAAAACTTATTAACCTACACATTAAATTAACAAGGATGACAACATCCATAAAAGTGAAGCTCTAAATTAAGACTTTAAGACAAACTAACAGTAACTAAAAATTACAGGATATGGTTCAGAGACATACTTATATCTTTTAGCCTTTACCTTAGAGATAAATCGCTTGTACTTTGTTGTTCTAGGATTCAATATTATAAATATTAGATAAATAGAATAATTATATCATACAAAAAGTTTTCATCATTAAAAAGTTTTTTTAAATTATCATGTTTATAATGGACGTGTGGACTTTTTGATAACGATTATAGAGTTGCTACACTTTCTAAATCGTTCCTAGGACTAGACTTTCAGTTGATTTTTAAAATTGTAAAAGGTTGATTTCCCTGAGGACCACAGTCAGCTGCCGAGCCCTGCTTTTTATGTACAAAATTATCCTTGATAAAAGAAACATATTTATTGGGATGCTTATTTTAATTTGTAGTCAAATGTACATTAAAATTTTACCGTAGGCTAATTAATTTCAAAATAACAACGATGATAACATTCATAAAACTCTAGAATCTAATACAGAATTAGAATTGCTGATTTGCCTGCAATAAAAAATAATATTTTATTTATTATGCTTGAGTGTTTTATATAAATTAAACATCATTCTATTAAATCTCGTTTTTATCTTTAATATCAATAAACAGAAGGGATCCCCCTCTCTACACCCTACACCCTCTTGTACACCTCTGGATGTCTGTCTTTCTGTCTGTCTGAATTGACCAACTTGGCTTAGTTTTTTCAAAGAAAATTCCAAATTGTTAGGTACACACTTATCCTTCCAAAAATTTAAGAAAAATACGCTAAATCTAAAAGTAAATACAAATGAGGTGAGCTATCCTCACTCACTCCACCTTTATGTGGCGAAAAATTTAATTGTAAGACTTTTGTCCAGTGATCTGTAGGCCGGAAAATAACCAACACGACGAAGCCCAATCTGTCCTACTTTTGATTCCTGTTACGTCATTATCCATCTCCTTTTAGGGGTTTTCTTCCCCACTTCTCCACTCATCTCCATCATTTTTATTAAGTCACAGGAATCAAAAGTAGGACATATTAGGCTTCGTCACTAACACAGATATGATACTTTTCTATAATATAATGTTTGTATTTATTTCACATGCTTTAATTACGTTTAATTCTATTTTCAGTATGTCTTCAAAACCGATCATTGTCCACCTGGATTAAAACCATACACAAAATATCTGCTCTATAAATCACTTTTTTTATTCCTCCATCCACAATTTTTTTGTGCTTCGCTACTTATGGCTGTTTTGAAATTGTACAAATTTTTTTTTATTCTATTTTCAGCGACGGCATTACTTTTCATAGAAAACAGGGATATAGGGTTGGGATAATGGACCCAAAATGCATTCTTTTCATTGTCTTACAAAATGGGTAATAGAACCAACGCAACTTTTATTTTGTCTGTATTCTAGCAATTTGGGGACTAGAACAGAATGCCGCTCAATAGTTACTCTTCTTACAGACGAAGATTACTGAAAACAATAAAAACAACACGTATTCTATTTTTATTAATACAATTTTTCCCAAGACAATTTTTCAAGATTAATTTGGTTTAAAGGACTTTAAAATTAAATCAATTGCCCAATGTCATTTCCTACACTCCTGAAAGAAATTGACACTCGGCATATTTTCTTGTTCCTTATAAACTTTTCTTCATGAACAGAAACAATTATCATAAAACAAGGAAATTTTTTAATACAGCAGCGCAGCAAATACAAGCTACTACAGTTTAGTTTAAACAAGTTAAATCAGGCATCAAAAGGTATAAGACAAAAGTCAATAAATTGATGTACATCTCTAGTAATGACAAACAAAATTACCCTTTTGTAGATCAAATTAATAGGTTGATAAATTTAGACAATACTAATTTGGAACCAAAATGAAACAATTCTTTGATTTTTATTGTTTCCTTTATATTTTTCCTAATTATTGATTATGTCCTGGATTCTGCACTAGTGGCCTAGTTCTACTAAAATATGGGTCCTCAACAAAATAACTTTTTAAAAAATATTCAAATCAGTTTGGTAAACTTCAGAAAATATTTTTTTAAAAAAAGATATTAATCTAAAACTACATCTGTATATCTTTTTATATTTTTGAGTTAGGGATTTTCATACACCTCTCATTTTTGAATTAATTGAAAATGAGGGGGTGGGGGTAGTTTTTTCCCATTGTCCTAACCTGACCTAAAGTAATAAACAAACAAACGAAAAACTAGCCCCCTTCTTATTTTAAAAGGTTTTATAAAATAATGGGAAGTGTGGGACAATCACTGCTCAACCTGGTACTTTATGTTAAAGTGCTTTTTACCTTCCTTTTACTTGAAATGATAAAAGAAAAAAGCTAAAAATCTAATTCCAAGACAAAAAACTGCAAAAAAAATTAGAATTGTTGATTAGTTGAGGCTCCATGAAAATTGTGACAATTTATTGTTCATTGGTCTGTCTGTCTGCGCTCTGTATTACTTTTACACACACTTATCAAAACAGCAAACTTTAGTAATAGCAAAAAAGTCTTAAATAAAGAAAGTGTCGAAATAAAATCATTTTCAAAGCTTTTTTAAAATTAGGGTCTTTCCGTCCGTCTGTCTGGATAGCTCTTATAGCTACTTTAAGCACGTCAAATCCTAAAATTGCAAGAAAGTCCTTAAATATTGCAACGAATAAACATTTTTGTTTAGACTTATAATTTTCATTCTGAGTATTAAGTTCTGACACTTTACAAGTGTTTATGATCGTCTGTTTTACAGTCTGATTTTAAAGCATTAATTGCATTGCTATTTCTTTTAACAAGAACGATGTCCGTCTGAAGCTTAAGATCTCAGTAGCCGCTTAGCCGATTTTGTTGGGTGTTACCTGTTGGACACTACCTAACACCCCCCAAATCTCTTCCCTTTTCTCCCATCTCTTTTGAAGAGATTTTCTTCCCCCCTTCCCTTTTTCTTTCCCGAAACGTATATGACGTAACTGGAATCGCACTTTTCAAAGTGATACAAAATCGGGACAGATTTGGTTGTGTCAAATAAAACACTTTCTTTCAACTTGTCAATAAGCATAATACAAGAAATAATTTAATATATACTCGGAAAAACTTAACAAAAAGACAAAGGATTCATATTCTTCACAAATTTAAATGATATTAAAAAAATATTTTCTATTTTAATGAAAGAGAATTAAAAGGTGTCAATACGAAAAAATATATAGATAAGATTTTAGATAAAATGTATTTTTAAAAGGACGTTTAAAAAAGTACAGTTTATTGAAATGATAGTTTCGAAAGTAACAGACGTACCGTCAAACTTCTAGTGATAAAGGAGCTACCGAATTAAAAATGTGCACAAATAGTTATTTATCGTATCGTATTATAGACAGCTTTCTGCGGATTTTTAATAAAATTATAGGATTAAAGTCAGTTTTGTTATCAACGAGAAGCCGAAGACCCGGGCTTACAAAACTGATATTAATTTTATTTTAATATTCGTTGAAAATTGTCTGTAATACTATGCTATACATGATACTTCAGTAAGGCTGAGAACCGGTTCTAATCAGGCGGATATTAATCGGTCTCGAAGCCACATTGGAAAATTTATTAATTAACCTGTCAACAGGCAGAACCTTGTTATTTGTATATAAAAGTTTAAAATTAGGATTGCAGTTTGTGCACTTTGCACTTTATGACAGGGATTTTACGGGATAAGACAATGGATGATAAATTGTTATACATCCCAATGATGATTTGCAAAGTAATACCATCTGTAGATTAAGATTACTGGTAAAAAGTTTGGACACTTCTAGATTGGAACCAATCAATCAAATTTCAATAATGTACCTAATTTTTAAGCCAAAAAATAAGCGAACATGGTCCCCTCCCTCCTGGCCTGCTGTTCTTTTTACCTCTCATTACAATTTGTCATTATAACATCATTTCAAGGCAAGGAAACTTTTGTCAATTAGAAACGCAGCAGTAAAAGTTAAAAAATTCTTGAACAATTTTAAAAAATCTCTTTTTAAGTTCAAATACATCCCATTTCCACTGAAAAAAAAACAGTTCTTATCTACACTGAAAAGTTATGTATCGTAGTTATTTATTAAAATTTTTTGAAACAGCTTCCACTGAAAATGAAACATACATTTAATCCCTGTTTTATTGGCCCAGGAAAAATCCTTTTTTTACTATCTGGGGTTTATAAAGGTTGAAATGAATAATTATTATTATATTAAAAGATCTATTAATTAAGCGAGCCTCTTGAAAATATTATAGTACAACATTTAGGTGAATTAAATAGTGAGAAAAGATAGGACTTGTAAAAATGCTACGTATCTAAAAAGTTTTCATACTTTAATCATTTTATTGCATTTTATAGTGAACTATATTTAAGTTTTTAGTAGCGAAGCTACTCTATAATTCACTTTGTCTGTCCGTCTGTCAGTCCGTAACGCTATGCGCGAATGTGATTTTCTCGACTGATATTGAAGATACACAATGACATTTAAAGTGAAGAATCGTATTACATTTGCGCATCTAGTAAATACACTGGTTTGTCCGTCTTTCTGTCGGTCATGCTTCAAAAGATATAAACCTTATTTTTTAATTTATGTGATTTTCTTTTTTCTCTCTCTTTCTATCTGAGAAATGGACATCTGCTTTAAAAATCACTTTGTCTGTTTCAATACTTCTGCATGATTTCTTCCTTGTTTTTCTTTTTCCCGTTGAATTGTACCAAAGCAAATAAACAAGGCAATCAATGTCCATTTGCCATATTAAAAAAAGACAAAATAATGAAGTTTTTTGTTTATTAAAGTTAATGGTGGAAATGTTTAGACAATGCTAGTTCATAGAAAATGTAACAAAGGTATCCAAAGTTTGTATTTAACTAAAGAGGTTCTGTGTTTACATAACTGTGGCTCCCAGAATAATTTACAGTCTAGTGTCCCCTCCCTCTCTAAAGCATAATGTTAAAAATAAAAGAAACCAATTCATATGATTAATCTACTGAAGAAAAGTGTTATTATGTAGTATTATTCAGGAAGTGGGGTATAGGTTTATTAGATTAAATACTTAAACAAATTAAACATTATAAAAACGGCCTCAAGGGCACTGGATGAAAGTTGGGTGGTCGGGTGGAGTCTCCATTTTATTTTTTATTTTAAAAAAAGTAGTATTTTTTTAAGGAGGTGGGGTAATCTTTTCTATTGGCGGCTTTTAAACTAATAATAACCTTTTCTGGTTTTATGTAAAGCTTCACTGTGAAGAAGAGCCATATCTATTAGAGAAATCCTTCACAACAGAAGCACACACACAAAGCCTATTACTTTTATATAAGGATTTTATCAGATATGGCTTGGTTGATGGTATGTACGGTTTAATAGAAAGTTGTCCAGGAATATGAAAATAAAAACATATGGATCCATTTTTTTCTTCTAGTTGATAATCCCTTGATTTATGATAATTATTATTCTGAATGAAAGTGTAATTTTCTACAACTATAATGTCTAGACTATTAATCAGGGATAAAGTGATTACTAAATTGACGATAATATTTCCCCTGTCATAATAGCCACGTATATTTAACATTCATTTCTATTTTAATGAATACAACAGTGTTACAATGATATGTGTGATCTCCTGTTAAGTATGAAAGATATAAAAATATTATGAATTCTAGTTATCAATTAAAATCAAGGGTGAAGCCATGGCTGAAGTGTCTTCACATGTATGTATTTCAATATTTAGGGTGTGTTTACAACATTCTACACCTCCCTAGGGCACGCCACTGGTTTGTGGATAATAATAGATTTAAAATGCCTTTTAATCCTGGATATTGCATTATATTGGTTATAATCGGGCAAAGAATTATTCATGAAGCAAGTTAGAAGAAGTATTAAAAGGCGAAAGACAAAAAAAAGTTTTTCATCTTTTAAAAAGGATTGTCCATAATTAAGTAAAATATATTGGACTTATGCAATATTCAGAAGAAAAAAATCCTTTTATATAACTGTCTGACTGCAACTTAAGATCTTACTAACCACTGAACTGATAAGGTTCTCCTTTTCAGTGTACTTCTTATAGGTCATGGGGACTCGGGGAGGTTTACAATTCTTATTAACAAAGTAAGTAGCAACTGTAAAATAATATCCCTGTCCAAAAACATTCTTTTTTAACATTTTTTTTCAAAATAAAATTTGGAGGGTCGTCTTACCCCCTCTTTTTTAAAGGATCGTTGCCACTATATAGCAAATCTAAAATGCAGTAAAACGTCTTAAGCTGTTTCACGCTTTAAAAAGCTTATTATGAATTTAAACTTACATAAAAAAATTTGTCTGTCTTAAATAGCAGCTGAGTAAAATCCATTCATGTGTGTGGGTTTGCCTGTTTTTTTAGATTATTTGTTTTATTAAAAGGTCAAGAGAATAGTAAATGGAATAAAAAGAAATGAATGAATAAAAGAAACAAAAGTCAACTTGGATTTGCAAAAAGATTAAATAACATGTAGAAATTTATACATAGAAAGCACAACAATAAAACATATACTATATGAAAAGTATAAAGGCAGATAGAGTTAATATGAAGTTTCCTTCAAGAGTCAAGTCGAGCACAGAAACACCCATTATTTTCAATTTATTTAAAATTCAAGAGTTTCAGTGCTTGATAGGCACTTTGGGAGAAATCACCTGTGTATAAATATTTTAATAAATATCTCAGTTCAAAATATTCTTTTTTTAAAGCAAAAAGCAAGAGGACATTTGACTGTTAATTATACTGGTACCAGAAATGTTCGAACAGGAAACCTCGTTCATTGGTTTAAAAACTTAGGAGACAATTATTAAATGTTGAAACGGGGATAAAAACTAGCAGTGTCAAGTATCAACTATTAATCTAGTTATAAAGAATTAGAAATTTTCTTGGTTTGTCCTATATTTAAAAATTAAAGTGAACATTCTCAATTTCCTCTGATGGACGTACGATATAATAAATCTTTTCTAATTACAGTGTGGCTACGCTGCATAATTTAATAAGTTTGATAATGACAACATTTCATGTTTTACAACAATTAAATGACAAAAAGATTATTTTGCAATTTTTTATATTTTATAGAGGTCACATCAAATCTTAATATACTAAAACTTTACTTTTTTGTATCAAATCTTTTAAAAGAGATTTAGTAACTTCTTAACTTCTTTTTATACAATACAAATGACCAATGAAAGTCCAGTATACAGTATTAATTGACCAATGGTAAAATATATACTGGCCTATCATAGGTCATATGTATTGTATGAGTCATTTTATAGGCACTATAAGCTGCTTCATTATATGTAAATATAGTATATTCTATGTGATAAAATCGAACAAATGAATAGTTTTTAATGGGATTGCATTTTTTTGTCATATTCATTTAAAGGTGTGCAAAAAAAGAAGGATTATAATCATGTGTGGCTTACCAATAACAAAATAACAACATGAAAAAAAAAACATTAAAGTATAATATAGTAGAAATAATATTTAATCAAAGTGATATTTTATTTTTAGGCCTTATTTTTAAATATTTAAAATCAATCAACAAACAATAAAGTTTTGGTTATGCAGATATGAAACAAATACACACACCTTCAAACTTTTTATCATACAGAAAATATCATTCAGGGGTGTTTTATTTTTTTTTTTTTTGGGGGGGGGGGGATGGCAACCCTTTTATCTCGATCCCCTTGTATGTCTTTGAGATAGTTTTTTAATATTATTTTATTAATTACCAATATTTTATCAAGGATGATTTTCTTTTACTCGAAGCTTATTTCTCAATCAAGAAATATCTATAATAAAAAGTAGAACAATGTCTGTCTGTCCATCCATTTAAACATTAAGATCTCGCGATCTTAAGCCACTGGGGTCATATTTTCATGGATTATACCTACTGGTTATAAAAAGGTTTTAAGCTATTTTTTATGAGGGCGTGTAGGGTTTGAAACACCCTGAAAGGGTTTAAAAGGAGGCTATAAGACCAGGGAGGGTTGGTACATTTTATAACCACAATATCTTATTCATTGGCTAAATAAATGGTGACAAACTGGTACTGTCTAAATTTTTAAACCGAAAATTTTTATCTACAAAAGGTGAAATGTTGTTTATTATCATTGGGGATGTTTATCAATTTATCGTCCATTGCATTGTATGACCTCTTGAGATCGCTGCTATAAGAAGAATTCGATAAAATTTTAGAATATTTATTTATATTATATTTATTATGAAACCTAAACAATAAAATGTCCAAAAATCTTGATAAATTTCTTGTACATTTCTATGATATTAAATTATTGAAGCGAAGCTACTCTACTGGTTCTACCTGCATTTTGTTTAATAATCAGCTTTATCGGAAAGCTTTATAAATGTATTCGGGTGGTTTTAGGCTATTTTCCTGACCTCTTTCGCACTCCCTTAGAGGCGAATAAACTAGTTTAGTTTAAAGTATCTACGATGATGTATTTTCCTTTAAAGAAAATAATTTAACATTTTTATTCAAAACTAGCGGATACGCCTCTAAAGGCCCTTAGTGTTTCTTGAAGCAAGGGGGTGGGGGAGTCAAGTAGAAACAAAAATATTCCAGGGATTATTTCTTTTGGAGGGTTGTGGTATCCTCCCCCAAGATAGTTATGTGTCTTTTTTCTATAACAAGCTTTACAGCAATACTATTTTATATAAAAGGATATGTTTAATACATTTTTTTCTTTGAAAATTATTGTTTTTGTTTCAATATATTGATCTATTCAAAATAGATTTTATTTTTTTTGTATATATTTCTTCTTTAGAAGCTAAGAGAAGTATATATCGATTTAAAAATAACTATTCTGGAATAATGGTTGGTTTGTCAGGCTTAATATAACGTTTAATGTGAGTGTTGCACCGTCATATCAAAGACGTTAAGATTATTATCTATTTCGAATACAGAAAGAAATAATCCCTTGGTAAAATGTATTACAGGAACAATGAAAACTTTCAGATAAGGTAACTGGTTTCAATATGGGTAGTCGTCAATAGAGTACGGTCCCTTGAGGCCAACAAAACTGGAATTAATCTTAAAATTTGTATTTTATTAGTCGTGGAAAATTTCTATCATCTGAATCGAAACGAGATTTTTCAGTATGGCTCAGAACCGGTTCTAATCCAGCGGATATTGATCCGTTTCGAATCCATACTAGAAGTTAGAAAAGATGCATAATAGATAAAGTTCAAATAATAAAATCTTTGAAACCAGATATTTCTAATATCATCTAGTAAATCCGTAAAACAACAATAAAACAAATATTCAAGTACTTTTCTATTCTTTCATTTCATATTCAAATTTATAGATATTGAATATTGAAAATGACAAAATTGACCTATTTTTTTTTACATAAAAATATATTTCCAATCTACTTTCATAAGTGTTAGGAAGGGGGGGGGGTCTCCAAATATTGGGAAGTCCTACCCTCTCCTCATGGTTTACACCCGCCTAGTAAATTCCTGTGCACGCCAATAATTACCATATCTATTTATGGGGGATGTCAGCATTTTTCGGTGCTCTTGCTTTGGTCAGCACCCACCTAGAAAAACCCAGTGCACCCCACTGCCTTCATGTATGATATAAGTATTTCTTTAAATTAATACTTTATGCATACAAATAGCGGCTACGCCCCTAGAGGCCTCTAGTGGCACTTTAGATGTTTTTATTTGTTAAAGTCTCTACGTTACTTCTTTATGTTACGATAATTCTCTGTATGTTACGATGAAGTCTTCCATATATTTTAAAAATTTTCGATTTACTTGTTATTTCTCTTGGGAGGGTGATTGTACCCTCCCCCAAAATAGTTATAAACCTTCCCAGAACCCATGAGAATATACCCTGTTAAGGAGAACCCGATCGTTTCAGCGGTTAGCGAGATCATTCGGTATAGACACACAGACAAACAAACATCCTGTTACTCTAGTATAAGGATATGTCTTTAATGTACTATGTACATGGTTAGAAAGAAAGCCTTTTGCTGAATCATAGTTCATGTGTATGTATCAAAGACCTAAGGAATTTGCCCTGTGGAAATAAATCAACTATAATATAAAAGATATTGTAAAACATATTTATCCCAAAATTTGGGACCGAACTTATTTATGTTAAGAAATTATGTTTGAAAGGTTTACTTTTCTTATGCATTATTCTTTGTAGTGTCTGAATCTAACCATAGTTATAATTCATTATGATTAAAAAAATCCAAATAGGTTGGTTTCTATTCTATATCATGGAAAAATGCTGTGGATCCTCTGATATGTATGAGCGAGAGAAAGCATTTGATATGTTTTCAAACATTTTGCAGAAGTCATGGTGATGTAAATAAAAATATTTTGTGATATCATTTTCATTATTTTAACGTTGTTGCTCTCTTTATTTAATAGCTTATTTTGAAAATTAATATATATTAATGTGTTTTTTTCGTGAAGTTTTTATAACTTTTTTTTATAAATTCTTTTAACCGTTTTGTAGTTGCTGTAAAGTGATTTATCTAAAGACCAATCAACACGAAGTACTTATAGAAATGCTACGCTTTAAAACGAAATTAAAATAATTACATAATGACATATAATCTATAAAAATGATACTAATAATAAAAATTATATATGAAGAGATGATATTATTTGACATGGAAGTTTATATTACAAGGTAGAATAAATCCATTTTGATTATATATACTAATTTTAAATAAGGGCGTTTTAAGGGGTGGGATTATTTGATTATGGGCCTTCTAGTCCTTATCCCTTCTTCCACATCCCTATTTCCCATTTATATCCCCCATCTCTTCCCCCCATCTCTTCTCCCCCATCCCTTCTCCCCCATCCCTTCTCCCCCATCCCTTCTCCTCGTCCCTTCTCCCCATCCCTTCTCCCCCATCCCTTCTCCCCAATCCCTTGTCCCCACCCTGCAATGACTGAAGGGAAGGGAGCTAGAAAGCATCTTCGAAAAAAAAGTACAGAAGATAATTTAACCTCCCCCCCCCCCACCACAAAACATTTTTTTATGGGTGGAAGGGGATGTTATAAAATCTCAGCAGGAAGGATGAATAACCCCATTAAAAAAAAAATTTTTTTTGGGGGGGGGAAGATTAAAACACTTATTTTGGAAATAATTTACCAAAAATTAACCTAATATGTAAAACTGATTTTAAATATTTCTTTATTGTATGACAACAAGGATGACAACATCTTTAAGTAGCAAAGCACAAAAAATCATTAATAAGAATACAGACCAGTAGATTTAAAGAGCATCTGTTGAAATAAATGTATATTTTAGATAGAAAAAGTCACAAATCCTTTTTCCTGTATGTTGTGTGATGACAGTCAAAGTAAATTACATACTGGATGCTCGAAACAGTGAGAATTTTTTTTTAAAAATCTTATAAGAACTATGTAAAAAATAAAAAAAATTACTTGTCCTTTCATCTACAGATATAAAAATCTCATAGAAATATGGAAAACTTTGGGATATAGTCTATTTTGTGGCAATGCCTCTTAAGGGGCATTTCGTCGTATTTTCATAGTAGCTTTTAATAGGTTATTCTAGGTTAAGTTAGGTCAGGTGATTTCCCCGCAGGGTTAGGCAATTGGCCCCGCAGGAGCTATAAATAGGTGAAAAGCTACTGTGAAAATATGACAAAATGCACCTTAAGAGGCAATGTCACAAAAGGGACTATACCCGAAATTTAAAAGATACAAAAATAGCCAAAAACGTCCTGAAAAGCAGTCCGACCTCCATGAATTTTAAATAGTTAATTATACTCCATAATGATGGGAATGTTAACATTAAGTTTTAGCCTTCTATCTTTAATTGCAATTGAAAAAATCACATTTCCCCCTTAGCATTACGTACTGACAGCCATAGTGAATTATAGAGAAGCTAAAAAGTTATATCAACATATCCTACCCTCTTTAAATGGCACTTTAAAACTCTGTTAATTTTTGATCGTTTTTGTCGCTAGGGGGGGCGATTGCCCCAAATGCCCCCTTCGGTTCGCACGCCACTGAGACAGACAGACAGACATACAGACAAATAAACAGACAAACAGATAAGCCGATTAACAGACAGACAAACAGACATGCAAACATACATACAAACAGACAGACAAACAGACCTACAAACAGGCAGACAAACATACAGACAAACAGACATACAAACAGACAGACAAACATACATACAAACAGACAGACAAACAGACATACAAACAGACATACAAACAGACATACAAATATACAACCAAACAGACATACAAACGACATACAAACAGACATACAAACACACAACCAAACAGACATACAAACTGACATACAAACACACAACCAAACAGACATACAAACAGACATTCAAACAGACATACAAACAGACATAAAAATAGACATATAAACAGACAAACAGACATACAAACGGACTTGTTTAGTAGCTAGACTCCTAAAACTAATCTCATGTTTAGGAAGAAAATATGATATAAGAAGCTTTTGTAAGATTAAATATAGTTTTTTTCATGATATTTATCTATATTTCATTACAATATTAATATATCTAAAATTAACAATATGTTGGTTGTAAAGCTCCTCTCTAACACAGAAACACGCTTGTAGTAGATGAAAACAAGCAAGGATGACAACATCCATAAGTAGCGAAGCTCAAAATTTTTGAATAGACATCTAGGAAAAATGATATTAAGTAAGAGTAAGTTATAAAAAAAACTTCAATAATAAAAATCACGAAAACTTTTTATGATGGTCTATTGAAGCATTAAGCTAATAAGAAAAACGTTAAAATCAAAATTTGTTTTAGCACCCTAACCAATAGTAAGTCTTTATAAAACTTGATTAAAATATGTAGAATAATGACTATTTTAATCACTAAAGTTTCCACCCGTTTATCTTGAACAGGAGTTAAGAAAATCACAAAAACTTTAATAACTAGGAATCGATCTAGCACCCCAACCAATAAGGGTATCGTAATAAAACTTGTTGGAAATATGTAGAATTTAAACTTATTCAATCCCTGAAAATTTCAGCTGTCTATCTTGTATAGGGATCGAAGAAATCATGAAAACCTAAAAATCTAGGAATCGATATAGCACCCCAACCAATAAAGGCATCTTAATAAAACTTTATAGAAATATGTAGAATTTGAATTTATTTAATCCCTGAAAATTCCAGCCATTCATCTTAAACAGGAATTGAGAAAATTTGCAAAAACGTAAAAATATTGGAATCGATCTAGCACCCCAATTAATAGACAGACGGACAAAATAACGTATAGATTAGATGTGCATATATCATAGTAATCTTCACTAAAAATTTCAGCTGTCTATCTCTAATACAAGTCGAAAAAATCACGTTTCCCCCATAGCGTTACTGACTGACTGACGGACGGACGGAAGGACAGACAAAGTGAATTATAGAGTAGCTTCACTACTACTAATAAAAAATGTTATAATATGTCAACAAAAAGCTTGTATTAAAAACATTACACTTGTTAAATATAACATTAGATTTTATATAGTCTATTGTCAAGATTATCACAACCAATGAATATGAAGATTGAAAAATTAAAATCATTATGATAGGTTGGTAACAAACTAGTATTGTAAGAAGGGGTAAATTCATTAATCATCATTGTGGATGTATCTAAATTTATCGCCCATTGTCTTATCCCTTAAGATCGCTGCATAAACAATAATTTCTTATCAAATGTACCATTAACTTACTATTTGTTTTTGATTATAGATGATAAATCAACACCTAATATGTAATATCATATTAAATATTATTTCTGAAGTTGATAGTCTGTTTCAAAATAATCGGTGAGAGAGGGTTCTGTGCTCAACAAGGCACTTTTAGGGAAACCGCCGAGATAAGACTAAATCCTATCATGTAAAAGTAGTGTATCTAAGGTTAGGCATTGTAGAAATTTGGAAAAAAAATCCTCAAAATATTGGCGAAAAATCTTCGAGTTAAATGCAATGGTAGTAAAGCAGCAGCAGAATATCATTTTACTTGTGGTTGTAGAATAATTTAACTTTCATTGCCTTCTCCCTACTATGTTAGATACTGGACTAAATAAAATGAATTACATGATTATTATCACATAAAACACGTATCAACCCTTCCTTTTCATTTGTAATACGCCCTTATTTGATGACTGTAAGAATAGATATAATCTAGATACATACTCTCTAAATCAGCCAATAGGAATACAGTGGAGGAACCATCCGGCCATGTAATTGGTTAGAGACCGTCCAGATTTTGATACGAGAGAACAGTTATTTTTTCATTATATTTGCATTATGAGTCAGCTATAAATAGTCGCAATATAAAGCTTTTCTTGAGTAAATAATATTGTGTAAAATTTATTTTCTCGTATATGAAGCATATGACAAAACATATATATATAATAAGTCAAATAATCAATAGTTGAATTTCTTAGAATATAGTTAGCTTTTTGAAATTATAACTTCGAAAAATTTTGTCGCTCTTATAATTGGAATGAATAGTATAAGATTTAAATAAACAAAATGATTGGTCTGCTTGAAATGCCATTTTAAGTATGTCGAATTATGGAGCCAAATTGACTATCTATATCTACTATACCTATTACTATATGTAATGTTTGTTTATAATGACTCATGACTAACACCTCCTCTTTTGATATATAGTGACTCAAATGTTGTAAATGCTACGAGTTAGTTGGATTAAATTACTACACTGTGTTAGACTTGGTGGGAGTATAATTCATTTAATTTCAGTGTTATTTTTTTTGTTTTCATAGAAAGTTTAAAAGCGAATCTTACCTATATAAATTAATTCGCTTGTAGGTCTTTTAAAATATGTACTTTTAGTTATTTTGGAGAAAATTGTCAATATGATTTTATTAACTATTCATCTGTTTTTTGCTATTTTATGGAATAACTATTTCTAGACCGATTAAGTATCATGATATAAGTGAAACAGTCCGTAATAGTGGGTGTTTTTAAATTTAGTTATATTTCTCGTCTTCTGTTTAAGATATAGTTTATTATTGTGTTAAAATTCATATGATCTATGCCCATCCAGCATTGTTTCATCTATTGGTGAATAGTCCTTTCATTTTTTCAAGTAAAGCATAAAATGTGATTTATATGGCAATTTCTAAGGACAGAGGGCTGAATTTTTGTTGCTTTGACAGCAAATACTGTATTAATCACTTTGTATGACTGTCTCTCTATCAATAATGCTATGGGAAGGATTTGTTTAATGTGGAAATTTGTTTTCTATGTGTGTCATTGTGGTTCGGAATATATGGATATTTTTTAGATTTCCATACTGATTCCTATGACAGTCGAATACAATTTAAAAATCATAGCAACTATATAATTATTGCCCGAAAGTCCCTATGTAAATTTTAACAAGATTATTTTTTTGCTTTTTGACATTATTTGATTATATTATTCTCTTGATTTATTTAAATTGGTATAATTCGGTATACTATTATAAGCAAAGTAAATTATAATCATATAATGTTCGCATGTCTGTTTGTCTAATTAATTGAGCTTCGTTTTTATGGATGTTGTCATACTTTTCTACTATTAATCACAAAGTCAACATCCTTTAATGTACTTATTCAAAATTCCGATGAAAAATCCACTAAATTCTAGATTTTTAAAATGACGCTTTCAACAAACAAACTGATAATACTGTAGTTATTTATTGTATCGAATTATTGACAGCTTTCCACGATAGTAAAATTGAAGTGGATAAGTTCCAAACGCCTGGGCTAACAAAGCTGGTTTCAATATAATATTATAATGTCCAATTTATTAAGCATATAATAATAAAATAATAAGATATATTATTTTTCAGTATGGTTTAGAACCGGTTATAATCCAGCGGATATTTATCGGTTTCAAAGCCACGCTGGAGAGATAAGGAATTAAATCAAAATATAGAATTGACATTTCTGTGTGTTTCAGTCAACAACTTTTAATCCGTGTTTATAAAACAAGGGTGAATGAATATAGAATAAGCGAATTCTTTTTGTCGTAAATTTAGGTTGCTATTATAGTCCTCAGTTATTGGCCAATACGTTTCTCTGTTGTTAGGGAAGGGGATGATTAAAAGTCATAAGTGGTGAGGGGGGAGGGGAGCATAGTTATATTAGCCAGCTGGGAGAAAAAGGGTATGCGAGAATATCTCACTATATCCACGTATTCTATATCCATTCAAGGATGACAACATACATAAAAGCAAACCTCTAATATCAGACAGTAAATATGGCAAACGAACATTAACACTTGTAGAGTTTAAAGCAGAATTTTTTTGACAATTTGTTGCATAATTACGTAAATATTGTTAAGACTTACTCGGCTGCTTATGGGTTCTCTTCTTCAGGGGTGCTTGATCTAGGTCTTGGGATGGTTTTATGCTATTTCTCTGACCTACCCTAGAGTTTAAGGTGAAGATATAACTACTGTGACAGTCCATAAATATATTGAATTAAATTTCATTTCTATTATTGCATCTGTAGTTGTATTATTGTTATTTCTATTTATTTATAAAAATTTAAAATTCTCTAAATCTCTGTTCATTTTTTCAGAACTAGATAATTAAAATGGCAGCCCCAGGAATATGTGGAGGTAAAAAAAGTCAATTTTTACAATATTTCTTTATAATTAAGTCAATTTCAATACATATTTAAGTGAGAGGCCATAGACATCCAAGGGTGTGGGGGGTAAAGATTGTTTACCACCTCAAACTTTGTAAATCTTCATTTTACCCACTTGAAACATTAAAAAAATTTGTTAGATTAACCCAATCAAAACTTTGAATCCTATCATTTTACCCACTTAAAATAAAAAGCTTGGATGTCCCTGGGGGAGGCAAAGTTTAAATTCCTAATTGTTATCTACAGAAGGAGAAATTTTGTTTATCATAATTAGGGATGTACATCAATTATCGGTCATTGTCTTATCCCTTATCCCTTATAAATATCTATCCCTTTTATCAAGAAATAAGAATTATAAATCCACAAACTTAATAATTCTTACTTAAAGATTATTTAATACCTAGTTGTAAAAAGATGTATGAAGTTCTATTTTTATAATTTTTTTCTCAGCTTTATTACATTAGAATATTAAGTTGTAAAGAAAACCAGATAAAACGGGATAAGTAAGTTTACCAACATATGAACATATTGTTAAATATGCCATATGTGATGACAAAATTCATGTTTGGTTAAATTTAACCCTAGGGAAAGGGGGGTGGTAGGGTTTTCCTACTGGGTTATACCCCTGCGGGATTCTTCTAACCTTTTCCTAACCTAACATAGAATAAACACAAAAAATTAGATTTTACAACCAAGTTTGTTTGTGGTCCATAAGCAATTTGAGGGAAACTACCAGCAATTTTAATTTATTGATATTATTTTAACGCAACCGAGTATATGAAGTGTTACTTTTTGAATTATTAGTAGCGAAGATATTCTATAATTCACTGACTGTCAGTCAGTCAACGCTACGAGGAAAAAATGATTTTTTTGTTTGAACTCATCGTATTTCCTTTTATCTTTTGTTCATTACTTCATCCATGATTATTGTGTCATCCTTGTTATTATACTATCCACAATAAAGTTAGTACGAGCTGGCCTAGTTTCTTTTTGCAGACTGTGAAGAAGTGCATTCCCACAAAGTGCCTGTCTAAACCACCCCCTCTTTTATTTTACAAATAAATTAAAAATTAGGGAATGGTGGTAGTTTTTTCTGATCTCTGTGGGGTGACTCTAGTTATGCGTTGGGTTCATACCTAACCCTGTTGGGCTACCCATTACCCAATGTAATCTAACCTAACCTAAATTAATAAACAAACAAAAGAAAAACAAGCATGCCTTCCTCATTTCCAATTTGTTTTATAAGTGAGGGTGGGGAGGGGTTCAGGGTTGTTCTTAACAGGACACTGTGTGATAGCGCCGAAAAATGTGTAACTTTATAGACAAAACTTTTATTTTTCAATATTCACTTTTATATATTGTCATCAGATTTATACAATTCAGCAACAAACTAATTTCAATAAAATAGGATGATAATATATATTCTAAATTAGGGAAAATGATAAATTTGACAAAATTGTATCTATTACTAACTAGGTTATTAAAAAAGATTTTAGATATTAACTATTAAAAGAACAGTTATTTCTCGCATCGTATTATAAACGGCTTTCCGCGGATATAGAATGTACAATCAAAAGATTAAAACTAGTTTTTTAGCCCCAAGGTGCCGAAGGCACCGGCTAAAAAAACTGGTTTTAATCTTTTGATTGTACATTTTTATATTCGTAGAAAGCTGGATATAATACGGTGTTAGACATAGTTTTTCCTATCCACCGGATTCGAATGAAGACGAGAATAGTTATTTCTCGTATCGTATTATAAACGGCTTTCCGCGGATATAGAATGTACAATTATAAGATTAAAACTAGTTTTTTTTAGCCCCGTGGTGCCGAAGGCACCGGCTAAAAAAACTAGTTTTAATATTATGATTGTACATTTCTATATTCGTAGAAAACTGGATATAATACGATGCTAGACATAGTTTTTTCGTATTCATGAGAACCGGTTCCTATCCACCGGATTCGAATGAATACGAGAATAGTTATTTCTCGTATCGTATTATAAACGGCTTTCCGCGGATATTAAAACTAGTTTTTTTTAGCCCCGTGGTGCCGAAGGCACCGGCTAAAAAAACTAGTTTTAATCTTATGATTGTACATTTCTATATTCGTAGAAAACTAGATATAATACGATGCTAGACATAGTTTTTTCGTATTCATGAGAACCGGTTCCTATCCACCGGATTCAAATGAAGAGACTATATCTAGTTTTTTCGTATTCATGAGAACCGGTTCCTATCCACCGGATTCAAATGAAGAGACTATATCTAGTTTTTTCGTATTCATGAGAACCGGTTCCTATCCACCGGATTCAAATGAAGAGACTATATCTAGTTTTCTACGAATATAGAATGTACAATTATAAGAGAAAATATATTACCCATCATAGTCTCTTAGAAATGTATTTTTAACAGGAAATTGAAATATTGGAACAGACATACAATTGTGGATTGAGTAATTGTAGAATTATAGATTTTTTTCTAAATTAAAATTTTCTTCATTTTATAAGGAATGATAAGGGATAAGGCAATTAATTATGATGAAAATATGCATGTCCCCCATGATAGTAAACAAAATTACCCCTTCTGTAGTTCAAAATTCTTGTTTAAAAAGTTAGGAAAATTGAAATTTAATAAAAGTACCCAAAGATTTTTAGCCAACGAAAAAGATTACGGGATTAAAAGCTTTGGGTACAAATTTAATTTACAGTACAGTGTCCATTATCTCCCTACATTTTATAAAGATTTATAATTATAGGTTTTTGATTACAATTGAGTCTGAAATACGTCACCATGGTTGGGGGTAATTGAAAGTTTTTTTTTTAAGCTGGTAGTTAAAGGACGGTCAGATTGTTTATTTGATAATTGAGTAATGATAATGTTATTGCAATTTTACGAAAATGCTATACTTAATTATATGCCGTATTTTAAGCGAAAATGTGTGAATTGCATTTTGAAATATTATACAGCAATTACATTATTGTTTAAATACAATAATAGTTATTTCTCGCATCGTATTGTAAACAGCTTTCCGCGGAAATAAAATGTACAATTATAATATTAAAAACAGTTTTTTTTATATTTGTAGAAAACTGGACATAATACGATGCTAGACATAGTTTTTTCGTAAACAGATTAATATGCGATGGATTAGAACCGGTTCACATCCACCGGATATTATTCTGTTTCGAATGAATACAAGAAAAGTTTTACTTTGATCATTTAATTATAAACTTTTGTGTCTGCTAGTGTTAATGTCGATTATTTTTACTGAGCTTGGTCTGCTTGGAGCACAACAAATTTAGCGGCATTCTGTGCTAGCGCACAAAATTTATAAATCAAGGAAAGTTGCGTAACCAAAGTCCAAAGCAACTAAATTAATTATTTTAAATCTATCCCATCCATAAATCTCTGACTTATACTAAACATAGATAATAGCGTAGCTTCTGATAAATTGACCTTTTTTGTCTGGAAGGATGGTCCGGAGTTGAGGAGATGACCGACAAGCATCAGGAGATGGTCAAGTTTGCATTTGATCAGATCACCATGGAAGGATCAGAACATAGACATGCTACCTTCAAGCCGGTCCAGGTAAACTAAATTTTAGAACAAAAGATGATATTGTGACATTATAAGTTGTTATTTGTTATGCCTGTATAATTTTTGCAACGTTTTTGGTGCTTATTTCTCCTTTATAACTAAATTAAAAATTAGAGCGGTTGGAGGGGGGTTTAGTGCACGACAAGGCACTAAAATTGCAGCAAACGGTTTATAAATTATAATAAATATAATCTTAGGGATGCCAAAACAATTAATCACAATAAGCTTCTTAAAAATATATTCAATTTATTTATCATTAGAATGTAGAATGTATGTAGAATATATATAGTTATGAAAGGAGAAAAATTGTCGGCGATTTAGCTTGCTATTTCACCTGTCATTTATTGAACGGGCCGTTTATCCATTAGGAGGGTAGGGAATTGAATAAGGAGGGAATGGGGGAGATCGTTATTGTAGCCCGCTACAGATTTCACTTTATAAAAACATGAAAATCTGGTGTAAGATCCAAGTAATAATAAATCCATTATTATTAGATTGTTGATGTGTTAGAGATGACCACGCAGGTGGTTTCTGGTATGAACTACAAGTTCCACCTTGTACTAGCGGACAAGAATCTTACAGAGGAGGTGCACTCTTTTTATCCTTACAGAAAAGTAACAGGATGTCTGTCGGTCTGTAGCTTAGGATCTAGTTAACCGCTTGGTCGATATGGTTTTCCTTTACAGTGAAGCTTATAGGTCATGGGAAGGTGTATAATCAATATCAAAGGTGGGCACCTCCAATCCAATCCAAGAATCGTTTTAAATACGGAATGGTTTATCTTGTTTATCATTATTGGGGGTTGTTTACCAGTTTAACTTAAGTTGCCAATTTAGGTTACTAACATGGACATCATATTTTGGTCAGTTCGTTCATCCAGTATAAGGGGAGGGGGTAGGGTAAAGGGGGTGGATGGTGGGTGTCATTTTACCCAGCTACAAGTATCACTTTATTAGAGTACATGATAATCTGGTGTAATATCCAAGTGATAATAAATCCATTGACATCTTAAATAATCTTAGGAGAAAAAGGACGAGACTGTGCCAAAGAAGAAAGTAAAGATTACAGTTTATGATCAACCATGGACCAACACAAGACAAATATCAAAACTTGAATGGGTTGAATAATTCATTGATTCATTAATTTGACACATTTTGATACATCTTTTAATAGTTATTCAACTTATTTTCGTTTGATCTTACTGGATTAATAATTCCAAATATTCTGTCAATGTTTGATCACATGACAAAAAATTTGAAATTTTTCTTTCTACTTGGTAGATGAAATTAAAAATTTTGTCATGTGATCATTATATTGACATGTATGAAATCCAGTTTAAAAATAATACTTTAATTGATACATTACTGTTTAAAAAAGATAATTACCTATATTCTTAAAAATAAAATTTTAATATTAACAAGTTTATAAAACAAACTATCATAAAACTAAAATATAAAAATGTTATAATATCATTCATTTTAGCTATAAACTATAATCATAATATTTTTCATTTTCTTTTTTTAAAAGACACACATACATATTATTACTATACATAACACTTGTTGTTTTATACAGGGCTCGGCAGCCGCGGCTAAACCTTATGATATTTAAAATCGTAAAAAGGTTGATTTCTCTGAGGCATACAGGCGACTGACGCGCGGCTGCCGAGCGCTGGTTATATATATTAAAACTAGATTTATCTAACTACATAACACTTAATATTTTAATATAATGACTTTTAAAAATATCATATTTAGTTTTTTGAGAAATAAATGATTATTTTAATACTATATTTTGTTTTATTTTAACTTGAACTTCAAAAAGCTATCTTAAAAACAAG
Source organism: Acartia tonsa (assembly GCF_053477335.1). Taxonomy (NCBI): domain Eukaryota; kingdom Metazoa; phylum Arthropoda; class Copepoda; order Calanoida; family Acartiidae; genus Acartia; species Acartia tonsa. The sequence continues at coordinate 12,940,242 of NC_137269.1, forward strand.
AGAAAGTGATAAACCAAGATATCTTATTTCGGTGTGTCTCTAATAAACCAAATCTTGCCAATTAAGTGCATGACTAATACGGACAACCAACCTTTTGATAGCACGACCTTTGTATGGAACTAATTCTTTATTGGAACGACCTTCCTATGTAATTGCATAGTTATGCTCTATAAAGAGTTGTTTCTGTATTTGATCCTTTGATAGCAGACCTTTACTTTCATCAAGGGCTAAGATTTTAAATTCCAAGCTTTTCTTGAAAAAAATACTAAACTTATTCGACTCTTAATCAGGGCTAAGCAAACTAATCTGAATTCAGTCGCGCAGCTGACACAAGCCGATGAAAATAAGCTGCTTGAAGGAATTATTACCTAACATATACTAAACTAAAGAAAAAAACAAACAATGTAATCCCTCTGTATTTAATTCTATAAAAAAAGGGGGCGGGGGAGGTGTTCAGATCTCACAAGGCACTTTGAGGTAATGCGCCGAAATTGAGCTACTATCAATAGAATATCTTAAAAACTATTTAATAACAAAATTATAATAGTTATTTATCATATTTTCGTAATATTGTGAATGCTAGAAAGGATATTAAAATTATTTCAACAATTTTGGTCATGTGATCAAAATTTGAATTTTCCTTCTACTATTGCCCCCTCTGGGGGCAAAGTAGGTGGAAATTTAAATTTTTGTCACTTGACCTTAATATTGGTGAAATAATTTTGAATGACCTTTCTTGTATAAGCAATATTAATAAAATATGATACTTGGTTTTGTCTCATTCTCTATCTTTTTCTTAAATTCAAAAAAGTCTATCAAAAAATTTACATCATCTAAGGGTGAACAATAAATATCTCTGTCTATTTTTCTCTATATTTCTTCCCCCTCCCCCCTCCCTCACTTTTCTGTCTGTTTCCTTCTCTCTCTCCTCCTCTTTTGTACGTTCATTTATACAATAGAGATAACCTAGAGACAGCACAAGAGAATTTTGTTTACAATATGTATCAGCTATAAATTGTTGAATATCTTAGGTTAAAGCTTTCCTTGGGTGAAATATTTGAAGAAAATATTTCTTCCATCATATAATGTGAAGCGTATGACACAACATATAATAAGTTAGTTATAAATAATTTAATTTCTTATAATAAAGTTATCTTTCTAAAAATTATATCATTGCAAAATTTAGTTGCAAATAATGTTGCCTATAGGGCTGTATTTCATATAAACAAAAAGTGAACAAAGGTTTCTTTTTAAGAAAAAAATGGGGTCAGATTGACCATCTATGTCTAATGTTTATACCCACATCAAATATTAAATTATAACAATGTACAGTAGAGTGGATCAATTTTGGACATTGAATTTGTAATCAACATCTACAGTTTAAACGTCATATAAGAAACCTAAATATAAAAAATTGATTTTGTCCTTGAGGGGAAATGGGGGGAAGGTGTTTCCATGCATTAAAAATTTTAGAAGTTTATTCTGGAGGTGCAACTTTTTTTCTTTCAAAGTATTGCTTTATGCATCTTTTTGAATTTGTCTTGTTGATTAATATAAGAATATCAAATTGGTTTTAAAAAATATTCATCCAAGCATGAAAAATCTTAAATTAAATGTAAAATCTCTTGGTTTTTAAATTTACTTATGGATTTTTCTTGCTAGGATCAATAGTTTTAAAAACAGATTTTGTATTCTTATTCTACTCTTCAAGACAAAATTGGGAAGGTGCATAAAGCTATACTTTGAAAGAAAAATAATTGCCCCCCCCCAAAAAAAAAAAAAAAAAATTCTCCCCATAAGTGTCTTTCTAAAAGTTTACATGCATCAGCGAGCCTCCCCATTATCCAAAATATTTTCTTTTCATTTTTTGGTCTCTGTGTATGTATGTGTATGTGTAAGTGTATGTAGCACATTTAAAATTAGAAAATCATTGAAAATCAAGCCACTCTAATGTACAGCATTTATTTCTTCAATTCCACAGTACAAAATTATTCCTGTATTTAAATTTAACATATCATATAGGAAAAAATATTCTTGTATTTAAAATTAAAAATCATGTTGGAATTTTTTTTTACAATTTTTTAATTTTTTAATAATGTACAGCAAATTATTTCCTTTTTATCTCATGTTTTGAAATTTATAAGATAGTTAGAATAAATTACAGAAATAATGAAAGTTTTAAAGAAGAGAGCGTCAGGGGGGGGGGTCGAAGGGGGTTTCCCCCCTCAGGAGAGGGGGGGTTGAGGGGGGTCTCCCCCCTCAGAAAAAGCTTGGGCTTAAATCTTCAACAAATAAAGAAAACAAAATTATTTTAAAAATTTCTTTTTTATGTTAAATATTATTATTTTTGTGACACTTGATTTTGAATGACAAAAAATGTTGAAATAAATATTACCCACTGTATGAAATGTTAAATTAGAAATCAATAATGATGTTGGAAAATTTATTCTCATTTTATACTCTGAAAAAAGGAATTGACAAAAAATAATAATTTTTATTTCAAACTTTTAAAACAGCATGCCTATTTCTTATTGGTTGACACTCGAATTAAAGTAAAATAATGAATATTATTTCAAGACCAGAAATAAATTTGAAATAAATAATTTTCTTTCCCCTATATTTTTTATTCCAAAATGCCAAGAATTAATTTTGAAATAGAATAATTTTCTTTCCAATATTTTTATTCCTTTTTCTTATCGGACGTCATTTTGTGTCCAATGAGAGACTAGTGTTTAAATATTTTAAAGCTTATTACAGCATTTATTTTGAATATGATAATAGCAACATTCTTACATTAAATGTGATAAAAACTTTTCTCGTATTCATTCGAATCCGGTGGATAGGAACCGGTTCTCATCCATACGAAAAAACTATGTCTAGCATCGTATTATATACAGTTTTCTACGAATATAGAAATGTACAATCATAAGATTAAAACTAGTTTTTTTAGCCGGTGCCTTCGGCACCACGGGGCTAAAAAAACTAGTTTTAATCTTATAATTGTACATTCTATATCCGCGGAAAGCCGTTTATAATACGATACGAGAAATAACTATTCTCGTATTCATTCGAATCCGGTGGATAGGAACCGGTTCTAATCCATACGAAAAAAATATGTCTAGCATCGTATTATCTCCAGCTTTCTACGAATATAAAAATGTACAATCATAAGATTAAAACCAGTTTTTTTAGCCCGTGCCTTCGGCACCTCGGGGCTAAAAAAACTAGTTTAATCTTATAATTGTACATTCTATATCCGCAGAAAGCTGTTTATAATACGATGAAAGAAATAACTATTCCTTTCTTTGAGAATTCTTGTTAAAAAAGTTTTATTAAAAAATTGCAAAACTTTTGTATAACTTTTTTCATTACTTGTATTATGCTATTATTTTTGTAATATTTATATAAAAGAAGTCTATGTACATAACCCCAAGCATCTAAGTGATCTGTGTTATAAGAGGTTAGCCTCGGATAGCCTGTAGATGTCGAGATACACAACAAGATCATATTTTTGGTGTATCTACAGTCTTTGATTGTATGACCTTTGTCTGGAAACCCCAACATAATAATGAGTTGCATCTGTTTGGATTTTTTATATTGTGCACCTCACATAACAGTAGTATCAATTTTCAACGTCTTTTTGACTGGAGATTGGAACCTTTCTGACAATTTGAATTACAAATAATTTTTGGGTTTCCCCTGGAAAGGTGGTACTCTTCCACAAAATAGTTATAAAGCTACACTGGACCTGTGAGAAGCTACATTCTAACGAAGAACCATATCGATTAAGCGGTAAGCGAGATCCTTCAGTACAGACAGGCAGACATACATTAGACATCCTTTACATCTATATGAGTATTAAGTTAAATGAAAATAAAAAAATGTAAATATCCCAAACAAATTATCTAGATGTCAACAAATCAAATTCATGTTTACAAAATTCCACTTAAAAAGTCTGAGTGAAATTTTTATCAGACTTCTTTGACAATATTCTTTAAATTTCTTTGAATCTTATGTGAAAATTTTTATATAACATTGTCATCAATGAGAATAAATTTAAACCTTTTATAACATTTCTAAATAACATTAAATATAATTTGACAAAAATCAGCTACTGTTTCGGCTTCAAAAATAAGAAAATTACAGCCGTTTGAAATTTTTAAGTAAAAAAGGACCTGAAAACAAAGGTTGTTAAATAATAGGAGCTGAGATGAAAGGGGTGCCCCCCCCCCCCCCCCCGACCGATTAAGGTGCGGCAATGGGCCCGACTGTTAAGGGTTAATACAAGTTTTGTTTGTCAGGGCTTTCAGTCAGTTATCAAAACTGGAATCAATATTATTATTTTTCATTTTACTATAAGCAAAAAGCTGTCTATAATACGATTCGATAAATAACTATTCTTATATTTCATTTATCAAATCCCACAGTTATGTGAAAATTACAAAAATTGCGAATAAAAACAGAAAAACCTATATGATTAGCAGAAGTATAAGGGGCTCTCCTAACTTTTAAATATGTTTGTATATATGGTTAATAAAATATATTGATGTTTAATGAATCTGACCATGTTTAAAGTTGACTCGTCTAATTAAATATTTTTTTCTTGATCTTGACGTGTCGATCTAATTCAGCACGTTAAATCAATTTTCTGAACATTTGATTTTGGCCACTTTTAAAAAATGTTTGTTTCAGCACAAAGGAATACTATTTATAGACATATATTTCGTTTTATAGAGTCCTTTCCGTGGATATTAAAATAAAAATCATATGATTATTACCAGATCTGTTAGCACTATTTGGCGGAAGTCCCGTGGTAACAAATCTGGATTTAACTTTATGATTATTATTTTAACATTAATATAATATATTTAAAGCTCTAAAACTTTTTTAAAAACTTTGAAAAATTATGTAATTCAAAGATACGTTATAACTTAAAAGAATGAAAGTAGGTTCGAAAATGCTAATCAATTAAGTTGGGATATTTCATCAAAAAGTTATTTTTAACTTTGTCAATGACGCGTCAACTATTTCAATTTTTAGAAGTGAAGCTTAAATATGATTAGGGCCGGTCCGTTCGAACGGAAAGCTCTTATCGTTAATTAAGACATGAAATAATTGCCTTATCAATTTCAAACTTTGCATGATTATTCCTGAAACAGTTAGTTACAATTCTAAATGCGTTGCAACTTTATAATGAAGGATTTTAAAAATGTGAATCAATTCAAAGCTTGAAATCACATTTGACTTATGTAAAAATATGTTTTGTCTGTTATTTCTGCGCAACTTATGTACATTTTTATCATTGCTTTTTTGTCATGACGGAATTTTTCATCAAAAAGAGAAAGTTTTCGGTATTTTCACAAGTTAACTAGATTTTATCAGGCTTAATTTGAACTTATTTCTGAATTTTAGGATTAAATTTGCATTTCACGTATTTCTAATCTTGAACAAAAATTCTAACCACCATTAGCAGACCATACTATGGAGATATTATACCAATTATAGAAAAGCGACGCTACTTAAAAAAATATTGATTTATAAAAGTAACATGATTGTTTTGAGTTTGTCTGCCTATCTTTGTGCTCCTTTACAGTGACGCTTCTCATAGGACCTTGGAAGGAATAAGCCAATGGAATGAAATACCCCCCCCCCCACCCCCCCTATTTTACTTTTCTTTTTAAAACTAAAGTGAAGAGTTGACTCACCCATCCCACCAGTGGCCCTAGAGGCCAATAGAAGCGTAGCCACTATATAGTTATATAAATATTGTACGTTTATTCTAATTTTATATTTTATAGATTATTTTAAATCTTTAAATAAACACTAATATCCCCCCCCCCCTCCCCCACCGCTCCACAGTCTCACTTTCTCTATCTCCCTCTCTCTCCCTTTCTCTCTCTCTCTCTCTCTCTCTCTCTCTCTCACACACTCTCTCTCTCTCACTCACTCTCTCACTCTCTATTTCCCTCTCTCTCCTTTCTCCTTCAAACTTCGGCTTGCTGTCAAACGCAAAAGTAATTAGCAAAATATTTCAAATCTTATTTGTGAACTTCAAAGCAAACAATATCTAGAATGTATATAATTCAATAGGAAAACCGTGTTATACTAAAGAATAATGTAGGTAAAGGAAGTAGGCAAAATGGTTCTGTTACTTTGGAAGAAAGAATGGCTCTGAAGACTAAGTTAGACGGGTCCAGCTTGTAAGTGCTTTTAGATTGGAAGGACTGATCGAGAGAGTATGAATTTTTACATGCGTATTGCTTAATTCATTGTTAATCCTTATTTTACTAATTTTACAAAATCTATGATTTGATTATTTAATTATATATGAGATCAATGGCGTTTTCACTCAAAGTACTCTGTTGAGCATTGAGCAACCCCTCTCATTATTTTTGATCAAAAATAAGGCGGAATAGTTTTTCGTTTATTTGTTTAGATAAGGTTAGGTTATTTTGAGTACTGGGAGCAAGGTTAGAGCACGGCAGATATAGAGGATTTGCTCAGGTTTATGAATATCCCCCCCCCCCCATATTTTTATTTCATTCAAAAACAAGGAGGAGATATTCAGTGTTTAACAGGCCCTTTGTGTGAAATCACCTAATAAATTTGTACTTGCACTTTTAAAACTCTATATCTTGCAAAGTTCTGTGAAATAATCCATCACTAGTAAGACAAGACAAGAGAGGATGTACAAAAAGTTATCAACAAAAACATCTTAAAGCAAAAGTGTTCATTCAGAAAAATAAAATTAAAAATTTACAATAATGATATGTTTTTGATTGTCCGTTAAGATCTCGTTAACCACTGAACCGGTTGACTAATAAGCTAATTCACATATGGTTTTCACAATTTTTCTGCCTATTTGAATTATTTTTTTTATAGAACAATAAAAGTTACCCTTAATATTGTTCACAATATCGAATTAAAAAGAGGGCAAAAACATCATATTATTCCATAAATTGAATGTTTATGATTCTAGAGTTAAGAAGAGGTTTGATGAAATTATATCATTTACGATAAATTTAAAATCAAACAACAAAGGCTATGCTAAAGTCTAAAAGACACAAATTAAATAATATAGAAGCTGTATAATGAACACGGATTACATTAACAAATTATTTTCTAATTACAACTTGATTTTTACCATTTGTATAACTATAGGTATACCGCTTATCCGTATCTAATATCCTTTTTGCAATATGTTATACTTTTTTTACTTACATATCTATGTATGTATAATTTTAATTTAAAGATAGGTCAATTACCTCATACGGGCAGAGATGCTGTCCATGACATGAACGCCATGGTCCAACAACACAGGATAACCCATGGGAGCTAAATGTCTCCTTTTCTGTCCAAACACTTGGGGTATTAGGTTAAGTAACACTCTTCAGAAAAACAACCCTTTAATTCCACGACCTTTGTCTGAGAAGTCCTAACTGTGTATTGTAATGAATTGCGCCTATTTTGGGCCAAGGCATTTCCCCTACTCTAACTATTAATGTCGCGCACATGACATAGTAGCAGTAGGAACCATTTTTAACGTCTTTAGGCATGAACCTATCACCTCCCCGACGATGAGCGAGTGAAATAGGTGTTGAGCCACGGTCACGGGTTGAAGATGGGGATACTCTTTTTATAATTATACTAGTCTTCATATCTAACAGTCTGGCTGTTGAGTAATCAAGGTCAGAAATTAACACATGAAAAAAAACTACTTTTCCATGCTATACTGTTTTTTCTCTACACTTGATAAACACCCATATATATATATTTGTACATTCACTGTATTTATAAAAATATTGTAGGTCACTTCAATATCAAATACGTGTAAACGAGGTTAGCTTATAAAAAACTTTTCAATATTGCCCTCATATCCTATTATATACAGGGATAAGGGATAGGAAACCTGGCCATTAATTAGGTCCCGGCCTAGATTCTAAAGGGATATTGCAACTATTACAAATTACTATCAAACTGGCGGACGCTCCCAAGTAGCTATAGCTCTAAACCAATAAGAATCGGCCGGTTTTTAACAACCAATCACCAATTGGCGAAAATTTTAGAAGCAGACAATTCTGGGAAAAATAATGATTTTGTCTGCTACTAAAAAATAAATATAAATGGTGTTAGATCACATTAGCTTAATTATTAAATCTGCTTAGAGTTAAACATTAAAAAAGGGCCATATAGAAAAAACAAAAATAACGGGATTATTTTTTGGAAAGGAGGTAGCTACGAATTTTCATTTGGTAGTTTATAAATTAGATGTTGTATTTTGAATTTTAAAAATTTATTACGGAATTGATACAACACTTTAACCCTAATATATGTACAATACACAATACAACACAGTACAAATATATCACTACATAATATCACTACAAAGAATACTTGATAGAATGTTACCCAAGTGCATATTAATTTATTTATTTTGAATTTTAATTAGCAATGAAATTTTCAAATAAAATTTTTACTCATTAATAAAAATGCAAATAATACAAACTAAAATCTGTCTGAGGGAAACCCAACGATAGCTTTCTGACAGTTCAAATTACCAAAGTAAAAGATAAAAAAAATTTGGGAGAGAAAAAACTTCATTTTAACAAAAGCCATTAATATATAGGATTATAAAAAGTTATGTTTTTTACTTTAAACTAGCTACCTGAATTTGATTCTATACTTTATCTACACACACACACACACAGCTTTTTTATTAGCGTTTTATACGAAGCACTGCGCCATCCCAAAACTGGTTTTTTAGGCTAGAAATAGGCCTAGGCTTGAAATAGGCCTGAAATAATATTTTCCTACGTTTCCCATCCCTTATCCCTGATTATATAAAGTAGTAAGCGTTTTTTGTCTGTCCCGAAGGATCTCGCTAGCCGCTGAACCGATATTTTTCTCCTTTACAGTGAAGCTTCTTATAGGTCCTGGGAAGGTTTTAAACTATTTTTGGAGAGGGTGTCTTCAGCCCCCTCCTCCAAAAAATATTTTTAGAACTCTTTTGAAACTCAAATTTAAAATGGGATGAGGACGACTTTTCCCTAGAGGCTTCTAGGGGGCGTAGTCTATAATACAAAGTAATACTGTTTTTTTTCTGAAGCTAAATAATTCAGTTGAAGTTGCTGGGTGAATGACTTGAACTTTACTAGAAAGCTTTATAAATATCCTAGAGTGGATTTAAGCTGTTTTCCTTACATTCCGCGCTCTCACCTAGAGATTAGGGGCTACGCAACTATTTTCAAGTATTTTAGATTTATATTTTATTATGAAGCGTTGTTGGACTGTAATTTGGTCATGATATTGTTTTTTTAAATGTTAATGCGTACACGCACATGGGAGGAAGAGGAAATCATAATTAGAAGTAACATGATGTTTGACTGTCTGAGTGTACTGAAGAATCACGCTAAACTCTTAACTGATATGGTTCTCCTTCACAGAAGTGTTTCTCATGTATGATTTTTTGAACAAATTCAAATTAAAGTTTGAAATAGATTAAAAGTAACGGAGGGACGATATATTGGGTTATGAATAGCCCCACAGGGCTAAACATATGACCCCCACCCTAATTTTCAAGTTAATTTTAAAATCAGGGTGGTAGAGAAAAGCAACCTTTATTCTTTTCCTATTTCTTTTTAAATATCTAAAAAATAAACAAAGCATGGCTCATTTATTTCAACATTTACTTTAAAAACTAATTAGCAAAAAACTAAATTAAAGTCAATCATTATGTTAATTGAGACTTCAATTACCAACTTTTTTCAAACGTCATTTAATATTGTTTGTTCTAAATGTTCTTAGCTTTACAGAGATGCTTATATTGTTGAACTCTAATGCAGGGAAATGGACGTCCAAGCTAAACACCCCTTTATAACCCCACCACCACCCTTATGCGTCTATGTGTAATGGCTTCTTAGTAGAATAAGAATTATGTAAACAAGGATGACTACATCAAATTGCAAATAACAACCGAGAAATTAAAAAAAATTCTGACATACGAAAATATCGGGGAGGGACGGGACATTAGACTACAAATTTCTCTACAAAGTTTTTTAATCACGATATCGTATTTGTTGGCCCAACTTTTATTGAATTTTAATTAGTTTGTTCCAAACCTGTAATTAGTTTGTTCCAAACCTTTTCAACTGATATTTTTAATGTACAGCGGGAATAATTTTGATTATCAACATTGTAGATATATATCAATTTATCGTCCATTGTCTTATAAGCTAACATTCCTGAAAAATACAGACAAAAATAATCATAGAAAAGCTTCGCCACTAAACGCCCCACCCCCCTCAGCGCCACACTTTGAGAGGTATATTAGACCAAGAGAAAGTTATCTTAAAAATAATAATTTAGGAAAATAAACACCCTATTATTTAATTATTCTTTTAAAAAAAGATTTTATTACAGGATGTTATCAATAGCTAAGCTACTCCATAGCTTACTTTTCTGCCCTTCCATCCGATAGTCCGTCCTACGGGAAAAATCCAGTACTGGAAAAATCTAAAAATTGTGGTTGAAAAATTATATGACCATTGACCTTTCTTCAACTCACTTTGTCCGTATTTGTGCAGTGATTTTGGAAGCGTCGCATCTCTATAAATATACGCAACCCTCACTGATTCACTGACTGACTAAGCAAATTTGTATACGGCTATTAAAGTAAATGCTATTAAAGTACCCCCAGAGTTAAGGCTATTAAAGAAAATTAGTGTATATGTTGGATAACAAAGCCTTTTTTTCCTTATTATTATTAACTTTAATTATTTAACTTATTTTTAATTTTAAACCCTCATATTTTTCAAACTCTCCAGGAGGGATAGGATAATAAAAAGTTAATCAATATATAAGAAGCTTTACAAAGTGTCTCAAAAAATCTTCCGTGTGACGTCATAAAAATGAGGGTTTAGAGGAGAAGTGGGAAAGAAACCCCCTAAAAAAGAGGTGGATAATCCCTTATTTTTATGACGTCACATTGCTGATTTTTGAGACACTTTGTGAAGCTTCAATATATAACCACTCCATTACTTTTTCTTTCTTCTCTTCTCTCTGTATTTTGAATACATGGTATTCATACTCAATCATATAAATTACTAGAGTTGGGCTCGATATAATTATCTCGCTATTGGCTAGGTTTATTCAATGTTTTATTTACTTTCTTTTGATTATCTGAATTCTGACTATTAACCCTATTCTTCCATTATCTTTTCCCTGACGATTTCTTTCTTAAACTATTTTAGGATCTTAATATTTTTTATTTCAAATTATCGTCCTGAAAGGATTAAAATGCTTAGTTAAGTGTTAAATTTTAGTTCAATATCTGACCACATTACACACAAATCAAAATTATTTTAAAACTAAGTTTTCTTTTAACTACTATATTATAAATTTAAATTTTCTGTTTTATGGGTAGAAATTTAATACTTCAATATAATTCAAATAGCAACATGAAATAAAAAAATGAATTTATTCTTTATACAGTAAAATAATGGGTCTTATTGTTCTGGTCAATGAGAGTTTATTACGGCAAATTGGAGCACTATGAGTTTTAAACATTTATCACTTGGAAAATTTGAGCTCATATATAGACATCTATTTCCTATATAGATCTGTCATGGATCTTGATGCAATAAAGCAGGGTGTTTTGTAAATGATAAAAATTGGAAGATTTCATTAAACAAAAGTTCCCGCAAATATAAATAACAGATGAATTTATCTACGCCGTTTTCGGTCTTGTTTTAAGGATATTCACTTGTAAAATTTAATTGTTTTCAGTTACTATCTATGGATGGTTCTTCCTTGTTAAAAAAAAGTTATTGTTTCCATGAATAGAAAATATACACTCTATTGTGTCTCAACTTTAAAAATAAAAGTTCTTCCCAATAAATTTTTAGTTTTAATTAAACAAGGATGACAACATCCATAAAAGCTAAGCACTGAAACGGTAGGACAAACGGACATTAACACTTGTATGGTATCTGAACTGAATAATCAGAATTTAAAAGTATTAGAGTCGAAGCAAAATTGTAAGTAAATTTGTTGAAAAAACTGCTTGAAGCAGGATAATTTTTATGGACATACTTACATTTTTGGACTTGATTATAGAGTTGCTTCGCTTATAATATTGTTCGTTGTTGTCCCAGGAATCAATATACCAAAAATCAGATCAAACGGATAATTAGAACACTTGAAAATTTGTTGTTAAAAAAGTAGAAAAATCAACATTGATTATGATTATAGAGTTGCTACGCTTTCTAAATCGTGCCCAACTACTACATGAATCATCATGCAAAGTTTGAAATCGATAGGACAATTCTAACATGCCTAAATTAACGAATAAAAGCTATCTATCTCGGACGTACGGACGGACGGACCGACCCTAATTATAGAAAAGCTTCGCTTTAAAAAATTTCCTATTAATTAGGTTATTGATAATGAAACTGTTTTCAACCACGTTGACTCTTTAACAAAAGGGCACGTTCGTACGTCAGACTTTCCTTCCGTATTTTAGTTTCCAAGGATTAAATCTACAATTAAAATAGCCTAAAACCGTCCCGTTACCTATGTGAAGCTTCCCAATAATCAAATATCAATAAATTTCGTAGTTATAAAAATTTTAAGCTACAAATATAAAAAATATTGTAAATCATCTGCTCTTAAAATCACTTTCCATGTATATCCAGTCCAACATCCTTGTTTTTTTTCTGTGCTTCATAGACGTCCAAGGGGGGGGTAATGGGGCGATTACCCCCCCCCCCCCCAAACAATTTTGGGGTGGTAAATACCCCCCCAAAAAAAACAAAAAAAATCTGTAACAAAAAATTTTTTTGCGCGCTTCGCGCGAAATTTTAATACTAAATATTTAATAAAATCTAAATTACCCCCCCAGTCCCCACCCCCAAAAAAAAGCTTGGACGTCTATGCTATGCTTCGTTGATTATGGATGTTGTCCCCCTCGTTGCTGAATTTATATTTTTTCTTTTCGTCCCAAATTATGGTTCATTTTTGTTTAGCAAATAGATATATTATTACTTAAATTTTACACCAGATTTTCATGTTCTCTAACAAAGTAAAACATGCAGCGGGCTCTAACAACGATTCCCCCGTCCACCCTCTTTACCACATCCCCTCCCCTCCCCTCCTACTGAATGAACGAACGGGTTTCTTGTTAGCACACTAAGTAGACGACATTTTTCCCCTGTCATAATATCAGGGAGTAAGGGAGGGGACAATGGATCGAATATTCAATTTTTAGGAGTCTCAGACTTTGGGTACTGGCTTAAAGGGAATGTGTAAGAATTTAGCAGTTTCTGACTGAGTTTGGGTACTTGCGCATGAAATGCCGCTACTCGTTATGTATGTTTTGAATATTGCAGACGGGGAGAAGGGATAAGGGAAGTGGGGGCTAGGGAAATAAACACTCATTGTGTTAGTTTGGAATGTAGCAGACGGGGAGAAGGGAGAAGGGAGGTGGGGGCAAGGGGCAAGGGAAATAAACAGAATAAAAAGGGGCAGTCATATTCTTGCTAGCAGCTGGCCGGGTCCAATAATCTTGTAATATAAAAATCACACCAAAAAACCTCAATATATTTCATCAAAAACAAGTTGCGATTTCACTTTACATGACGCTATGGAAATCTATTATTCAATTAACAATCCCTTTATAATATCCTACAAATTTATTGGATTAAACTGGATTTAATGCCCTTTCTTTGATAACTCTTATATTGAATTAATTGCCCATTGTCCCCTCCCTTACTCCCTGCATAATATCCACGTATATTCTACTCTACATCCACAGTTGTGCATTTGCAGACGTACCAATTTTAAATCTCTTTTTATGATAAATTTACTTCAATAAAAGTATTCAACGAAAAATAACAAAATTCTTATTTTCTACTATTTAATCATTTAATGTCAAAAATTTTTCTGGAAAGTAAAATTTCATTTCTATTTGTAACTCTCTCTCACTCTCTCTCTCTTTACCTCTCTTTTTCTCACTTTTTTTCCATGTCTCTTTCTCTTTCTATCCCTTGCACTCTCTTTCTCTCCCTCTTTTTCTCCCTCTTTCTCTCTTTCTATCTCCCCTCTGTCTGTTGATGATTTATAAATGTAAAATTTTGCACTAAAGACTAAAACATTCATCATCTATCTATCTATTTATCTTCTGAAATCATGGAAATATGGATAGAGAATTCAAATCAAACTCAGTAGCCTAAAACCTGTACCGATCCTAAACTTATCTTAAAGTTGTAGAATGATACCGTGCTGACAAACACACAATTTACTACTTTTATAGTCTAGACAATTCAAGCTTTTTTTAAAGATTAAATACTTGAATTAAATTTAAAACAAAACATAGAAAGTACTTGAAAAATCTTTAGTCAAAATGTTTGATTATTTATATATATTAAAGACGATTTTCAATGATAGATGATATTATGATTTTATGTATAGAAATGAATAAATGTTCAAGATATCAAATTTCCCCATCTAGGTACCCATTCTTTTACCCCAGATAAATAGAATTGCAGGATTTTGCATCATTATTCATTTCATCTTCACTTTTCTAGGCCTAAATTTGATACTTTAAAAAATTCGGCAACCTTTCCAAGGTTGTCCAAGCTTATTATAATTTTTTTTTTTTAGAGTTTTCTTATATTTTTCGTGGAGAATTGTCTACAAATGATGCTGTACATAATTTTTCAGTAGGGCTAAGAATCGGTTCTAATCCACCGGTTTCGAGGCCAAAATGGAAATAACATTTTACTGAAACAGTATTTTTTGTGGATCGGCCTCGGAACTAAACATTTAACTTTTAGTTTTAAGATATTTTTTAATACTTTTATCTACGTACATAATGCAGTTCTAGTTAAGAAATTCAATGTTAATGAAGCATAATGAGCAGAATTTTAGCTTTTATTTGTGGTGAAGCTACTCTATAATTAACTATGTTTGTCCGTTCAACAGTCAGTCTGTCCGTCCGTAACGCTAAAGAGGAAATTAAACATGCCTAAATAAACTTTTGAAGCTTCTGTAGCAGACAGACGGACGGATCGACCGACCAAAATCATACTTTTTTATATAAATTTACAGGAAAATAAAATCGAGGTTATTCCAGACTTAAGGATAAATTGTAGGATCGGTGTCCGGTGATTTCCCACCACGAATCTATCGAGCACTGAATCCCCCACCCCCTTTTGTTTTTGGAAATCATTGAAAATATCGATAGTTTTCCCTTATGCCTATCACTGCGTGGTTTTTAACCCTGCGTTGAAACCCGATACCCTGTTTAACCTAACCTAACCTGACCTCGAGTAATAAATAAACAAACCTAAAACTCCGCACTTATTTTTAATTTAGTTCCAAAGTAAAAAGGTAGTGTGGCTATTCTATGATCCACTTAGCACTTGGAGTGAAATTGCTGTCGGATTTATGTTACAAATTTGTTTTATTTGTGAGTGGATTTATTTCATATTTGTTGATAAATCCTCTAGACTTGTATCAAACAGTTTCCATTTATTCAAATGATATTCCATACATCAGTAGAAAGATGTGTTTGTGGATTTAGAGGATGGATAGGTAATTTTTGGCATACGTCATCTGAGGAAGTTACAGACCTCTTTGCAAAGGCAATCATTGTCTTATCCCCGTATCCCTATTTTTCTTAGGGTTTATGTTACTCACCATATAATTTTTAAGAATAGTCAGGGAGGATACATTGGACTAAAAATTACTCTGGTGCCCAAAGTTTTATAACCACATTGGTTCAATAATATTGGGTGCTATTATTTAATCATGATTAGTAGGTGTCCAAATTTCTCAACCAATAATTTTAATCTAAAGAAGAGGTGATTTTCTTTATCATTATTGGGGTCGTATAAAAATTTATCGTCCATGATCTTATCACTTCAGATCCTTGGGGGACAGTATAGCTTTTCTTTATCCCCACAAGGTTTCGTGATTTTATTAGTCTATTATATGTTATTAGCGAAGACCGGCCTTTTAACTTATTATTTTCACATTAATACTTTTCCAATTTAAACTAAAAGGATACATTAACATGCGACTTTAGCTTAAATCATTGCTATTTTGTCTTGGAGGTGATTGGTTTGAATCTGGTCAAAACTGCGTCGTAACCAATTACATTAAAAATAGAACTTGTATACACAGTAAGTGTAAGAGGAAAGAAATTAAACATAAACAACTTAAAAACAAAGGGTCTGCAATCAAATGGTTTAATGTACTTTCGGTAGACAATCCTTATACTAAAGTAACAGGATGTCTGTGTGTTTGAGTGTTTGTCTGTGTGTTTGTGTGTTTGTACCGGAGGATCTCGCTAACCGCTGAACCGATCGGGTTCTCCTTAACAGGGTAGCTTCTCATAAGTCCCGGGAAGGTTTATAACTATTTTGGGGGAGGGTACCACCACCCTCCTAAGAGAAATGACAAAAAAATCTAAATTTTTAAAAACTTATGGGAGACTTCAACGTCAAGTAAAGAGGTATCGTACATAAAAAATTAACTTTAACAAACAAAAACATTTAAAGTGCCACTAGAGGCCTCTAGGGGCGTAGCCGCTAGTTGAAGTAATAAAGTATTGAGAATAAAAAAATAACCGTTGTAGAGGTACTTTCTATTAGTTTTCATAGTTTACACAAAAATTTAATTTCAAACGAGTAATTAAAGTAAACATTTTCATTTCTTTAAACAAATTTATTGATTGAATTGTATACAATTTTTGAATTGTTTATTTCATGGTTCGGCAGCCGCCAATTTAATAAGCGGCTGAAGATGGCTAGTAGGGAAAAGGCAATGGTGATAAGTTGATATACATACATCACTAATGATGTTAAACAAGATTACCCCTTCTGTAGATTAAAATCTGATACTACTGGTTTGAAACTAAGTTTACATGGAATCTTTAAGCTATCTATCTTAAATAGCAATCGAGAATATCACATTTCTTAAAAATTGTTACGGACGGACGGATGAACGGTCAAACAAAGTTGAATATATAGTAGCTTCGTTACTAAATATAAAAGTTTTGTGAGTTATATATTTCTAACTTTAGAACTTTAGAAAAATACGTAAGATAATCTTTAGGGCTCGGCAGGTGCTCATTAATAGAGCGACTAAAATAGAATTTTGCAAATGGTTGAGTGGTGAACGCGTGCCCCTGTGCTTCAAATTATGTGGAAAAAAACACCAATTGAAGCAGAATGAGGCACCACCAAAATTTTGGATTTTCAATTTTTACCCCCCCCCAAATAAAAAAAAATGCCACTATGAAATAAAGATTACCCCCCCCCCCCCCCAAATTCTTATTTTCAAATTTTTACCCCCCCCCCCCCCCAAATAAAAAAGCTTGGACGTCCCTGCATATAGGTTGAACAGTTTTGACATTGCCAGTTTGGAACTAACCAATAAAAAATCAATGTAAGTTTTTGAGCCAACGAATAATATAACTTGGTTAAAAAAACTTTAGGTACCACCTGTAATTTACAATCCAATATCCCCTCCCTCCCTGGTATTTATATGTGTGTCAATGTTTGAATATTGAATACATTTCTTATTATCTGCGCACATCTGGTTGGGGTTTACATGCAAATTAAATTAAACAAGCAGGAGTCTCTGGGAACACAGTAATAGTGTCTGACTGATTATGACGTAACAAAAAAAATTAGCCAATGAGAGGCCGTTATTGACCAATGGTAAAATTTATAGTGGCCTCTCATTGGCTAATCTTTTTTGTTACGTCATAACCAGTCAGACACTATTACTGTGTTCGTCTCTGGTTTATAAAATATATTAGCGGCTTCGCCCCCAGCATCAGTGGAACCTGTAATCGTAGAGGTAGGGAAGAAAAGAAACCTTAAACAATTAAACGAGACTTAAATCTTAAAATAAAATAGTCTAAAACCATTCAAAGATTTAAGTGAAGATTTAAAAATTGGAGATCCAAATAGATTTAGTAGTTATACAAATTTCAAGCAACAGATTTTACAACTTTATATAATAGGATAGGTTACTTCGTCCCTAGCCTCTATAAGAAAAGCGCAAGAAAAATTACTGGTAGCTAAGTTTTCGTTCTTTTTTTTCTTATTTATATTTACATTTTATTCAATGTTTTTAAATATATTTGTTCATCTTTGCTTCTTCTTTCTGTTTCTCATTTGTGATCCCATCTGATAGGCAGCCAATCTTAAATATATTTCAGGTTAATATCAATAATGAAACATAATGTATCGCATAGTATTACAGAGATTATTTTCACGCAAATAATAAGAAAACTAACAAAACTGGAATTAATCCTAAAATTTTCATTTTACTATACGCGTAAAAGAATTTATAATGTGATGCGATGAACATTTATCAATTATTTTAACTAAGGATACTTCGTTTAGGATGAAAATCAAAAGGAAAAATGCAACAATAGGTAGTTATTTAGGCAGTAACAGCAATATGTAATCATATTTCTTAACTGTCTGATATAGAATGTTGCCTTACTGACAAATCTACTGACAAAGGCTTTTAAACAGGGAAGGAGAGAACATTTGAAATTAAATTTAACTGCTATCTAAAGTTTTCTTATGCGTGGGCTCAAAGACTTTGAGCAATAACTTTTAATTGGTTGGTATCAAACATGTTTTGTCAAATCTTCCAACCAATAATCTTAAACAACAGAAAGGGTAATTTGGTTTATTATCATTGAGGATATTTATCAAATTATCAACCATTGTATTATCTCATAAGAGTCCTGGCTTTTGAATATAATTATTTAATGATTTTTTTAAAATTTATTTTTTGATATATCGTTCCCTTAATAGCTTAAATAATTATGTAAGAAAGTTTAATGTAGCGCCGTTGTCCCCTTCCTTCCTAATAAAAAATGAAACCTGATTGCTCCTAGTTTAATCTTCTCCTTTTCTTCTCTATTCTTTTTGTCAACTTCATATTTTTCTTCAAATCTAAATATTAAAAATTACAACCCTTTCTCGCTTTTTTTCATTTCCTAATATTGATGTTTAGTAGAATAACTTACATAACTTACAAAATCAGCAATTTATCATGAATAGCAGCTGAGAAAATAACATTAACCCAAGAGCGTTACTGACTGACTGACGGACTGACTGACGGAGTAACTGACTGACAGACGAACAGACAAAGTGACTTGAAACAAGGATAACAACATCCAAAAAAGCGAAGCACTGAAACTGTAGGACAAACGGACATTAACAATTGTATAGTGTCTAAACTGAATAATTAGAATAAAAAGTATAAGAGTCGAGGCAAAATTGTAAGTAAATTTGTTGAAAAACTGCTTGATACAGGATAATGTTTATGGACATACTTACATTTTTAGGACTTGATTATAGAGTTGCTTCGCTTATAATAATGTTGTCCCAGGAATCAATATACAAAAATCAGATCAAACGGATAATTAGATCACATAAAAATTTGTTGTTGAAAAAGTAGAAAAATCAACATGTTTAAAATGGACGTACGGACATTCTAGTCATGATTATAGAGTTGCTACGCTTTCTTAATAGTACCTAACTACTACAGGAATCACCATGCAAAGTTTGAAATAGATAGGACAATTCCAACATGCCTAAATTAACGAATAAAAGCTATCTGTCTCGGACGGACGGACGAACGGACGGACGGACCTACCCTAATTATAGAAAAGCTTCGCTTTAAAAAAAACAAGGATAACAACTTTCGTGTGAAAGTGAAATTTTTATGAAATGATGATGCTAAAAAAGGCTTTTGTCAACTTTTATTACTAACAAACCAAGATGTTCAGTCATTGTTACACAAAAATATATTGTGCCGTGTTTGAACAAAATTATGACAGTCTAAAAACAAACATGTAGTTACAAGTTTGCAATGTAAAGAAAAATAAACTGTAATACAGTGAAAATAGAGAAACTATAATTAAGTTTTAAATATTCTGTTTTTTTGTTGATGTTTTTACTGGTAGCTAGGAGTTGAAAAAGTTAAGAATAATTTTCTTGTTATATCGAAAATTTGATTTTTAGTAGCAAAACTACTCTATATATTACTTTTTTGTCGGTCAGTCTGTAACGCAATGAGGGTAATGTGTTTCCACTGCACGGCTGCTATTAAAGTTATACAGCTGATATTTTTAGTAAAGATTCCTACGCGCATCTAGTCCAAACATTGTTTTGTCAGTCTTTCTGTCGTTCATGCTTTAGAAGTCATCTTTTAAAAATTTCGGGATTTCTTTGAGTTTTTGCGTATACACTCATTTTCTTTCTTTTGTTATGACAATTCAATGTTTTTTTCGTTCTTTGGTACTCATGGATATTGTCATCCTTGTTTAAACTATTAAGTGGCCCTCTTTACACAAATTGGTTGATTGTGCCCTAGAGCTGTGTGTTTAAACAATCAGGTTAATTTCAACTTTCCATATAAGGATATATTTAATCTTTAAAAATAAACAAAATGAAAAAGTTTCATTTTACCAAATACGTCCAAGAGTTGTAGGGGGGGGGGGGGGGGGGATAGATGTTGTGAAAAATCCCACTAAAATCTTCCGAGTATGGCTGAAACCGATTAATAACCGCTGGTTCTATGCCACACTGATATATTATGTATCGTTTCAGATTACAGACAATTTTTCACGAATATAAAAATAAAAAATCGTAATATTAGGAGCAGTTTTGTGTGCCCAGGACTTCGGCCCCTAAGGTCTAAAAAACCTGGCATAAATCTTATATATTAGTAAAGTATTTGATGTTGATCAAAATAAAAAGATCTTAATTGGAGCATTTTTTTTCTCACGCTTCTTGGGTACCTTTTCAGGGAATTAGGGATAAGTTAATGGATAATATCTTTTTCCAATTAAAAAGTACTTTCTCTCATGGATACGCAATATGCATCCATCGTTGATTTAGGGGGAGTGGCTGCGGCTTAACTAAGCGGTTAATTCACCAAAAGCAGCTTTTAGATTATTAACAAAACTAAGTGCTGAAGAATTTATTCGTCACTTCGTTCATCTAATAGGAGGGAAGGAGATGGGGTAAAGAGGGTGAATAGGGGGATCTATATTTTAGCCAGCTACAAGTTTCACTTTGTTAGAGTACATGATAATCTGGTGTACGATACAATTAATAACAAATCCATTGGCTGGAGTAAATCTTAAAGCTGGCATTTTAATGGCGGGATATTTAAGCCGGGTGGCAGCTAAAATCAAATCAAATATATTTGAATGTCTGATTGACTTATCCATTTACCCCTGATACCTTGCACTTTCTAATATGTAATAAAACAGTTTTATTATGATGCAATAAAAAAATCAAATCATGATAAAACAACTTAAAATCATAAATTGTAAATTGCAATATGCAGTGAAAGCTCGTGATATGTTTTGAAGTAGGTTTTGGGGACGAAGCCCAATCTGTACCACCTTTGCATCACTTTTGATTCCTGTGACGTCATAATATGAGGGACATGAGAGGAGAAGTGGAGAGAAAACCCCTAAAAAAGAGATGGAGAATCCCTCATCAAAAGTGGTACAGATTGGGCTTCGTCGGTTTTGGGCTATATAAAGTTAACCCCTCAAAAAAATCTTAAAACATAGAATTAAAAGCTTTATTTTTGCTACCATCTCATTTGAGAGCTTCGCTTTTATGGATGTTTTTGGATGTATTTCTTTATAATGCTATTACTTTATTTTCCCTCCCGGTATTTAACCATTTTCATGCATTTTAAAAAAATTACATAAAACTTTAGCATACGTTTTTAATCAAGTTTGCTTTGAAATACATATGTAGTTTATTGGGTTGTAGGGAATATGGTGGGTCCACGCATGAGGTGCATGATCAAATATCTCATGATTTATCGTTCTTAATTACTGACTACTTTTATACAGTGGGAGGCGTAGTGAAACAAATTAGTTGGGGGGGAAAAAACCAATTCAACGGTGTGCGGTCATTTCCGCATATTATCACATAAGCATATTGTTTTATCAATACACAAAAGCAAATTAAATTAGAAGTTGTATACAGTAGTGAGTGTAATGGATCTAAAGGGATAAGACAATGGCTGATAAATTAATATACATCCCCGATGATGATACTTAGAATAACCCCTTATGTAGATTAAAATTTGTGGTTAAAAAGTGTGAACACTCAACCTATTGATGCAACCAATTCAAATTGACTCAATCCCCAAAATTGTTAAGCCAATAAATAAGAAAACGTTATTTAAAACTTTGGGGACTATTGTCATTGCCCACTCTTTCTCTGCTGTACAAAGTTTATACTGTGTTAACAAGGACAAAAGGGATGAAAAGTAGAAAATGTTTTTTTTCCATGAAATAAAAGAAATATATTTTTTTCATTAAATAAAAAAAATATATATTGTATCATGTATATCAAAATATTGTAGATCCTAAATAAATTTAGCTGAGTAATTTACCACATCGTATTATAGACATCTTTCCGTGGATAATAAGTGAAAACAAGGTTCCAAATGCCTGAGCTAACAAAACTGGTGCTAATATTATGATATTTACTTACTATTCATTTAAAATTTCTGTAATATTGATAGTAATAGAGTAGCCCCGCTACTCTAAATTATTTTGTTTTATACCAACTAAGAACTAACGGCAAATTTTCAGATATTTAAATTAATTTTTTTTTTAAAGAATTAATTAATGATTATTAAAATCTCAAAAGCTTTTTTTCTAAGTTTGTTTCAAAAATTAATTTAAATACTATGAAGAAAAAAAATACTTTATCGATGTACTTAATAGCTTAATGTACTTTTCTTCAATTTATACATGGAAACGATTTATGGGGGCGTTGTTCAAAAAAGTGGTTTAAACACCACCAATAATTAAAATTTAAAAAAAAATAAAAATCTGTATATTAATGTATTTTATATACATAGATATATTTAAATCTTTTATTACAAGCGACTTTAGATAAAGTATCAATTAATTCACATGCGTCGCATGTGTTTGAATGTATTCGCATCAATGTAAATTATGTTTGCAGGGATAAATGGAGTTGAAATATGGATCTTGAAATTGTTGGCGAATTTTATCTATGATTTAGATGTCTGTCAACCCTTAAAGGTCGGGGGGGGGGGGGCGTTGAACGCCCCCCCATCCGGTTTTTTCTATCTCATTTTCTGTGTGTGAAAGATAAAGAGCCCAAACTGCTTGACTTTTTAAGTATGGGTATGACACATAACTGAGAGTTGGAATTTTTTGAATATCTCCATCCTGGCGGGCACAGGATGCCAGCAAACCTGGCAGGGTCATCAAGGTAAAGAGCAAAAATATTTTTTTGACTAAAGCATTTTATCATGCCAAAATACTAAAAAATCCTCTAGTAGTACATCCTTATATAAAATACAGGTGTTCAAGTCACTTTCAGGTTCCAGGTATGATCCTGCAGGTCCTGATCCTTCAGGTCTCCAGAAATCTTTAAAAGGCTCCTGTGGCCGCAATTTTTGACTTAGAGACTTCAAATTGTAAACTTAAGATTTTCTTACATGTCTACATTACATATTAAAATTTCATGAAGATCCGCCGCCGTTTTCCCGCCGACCGCCGACTGCGGCAGCTTGCAGCTGCCAAGTACAGCTGCGGCCGCAGAAATTTATATTTTGATATTTCTAATGTAAAATTTACATAAAGATACCTAAACATTTTCTGGAAAAAAATTTTTCTTCTAGCTTCAAAAATAAGAAAATTACAGCCGTTTGAAATTTTTAAGTAAAAAAAGACCTAAAAACAAAGGTTGTTAAATAAAAGGGTGAAGGAAGCGAAAATTGACTTAGACTTATAAAAGGTCGGAAATTCATTATCAAACAGGGGACTTGCACAAAAAAATTTAGCCCTCTAGCTCTGACAGGAACTAAGATAATAAGGGCCCCCCCCCCCCCCGACTGATTAAGGTGCGGCAAGGGGCCCGACTGTAAAGGGTTAATGCAACTTTTTTACTACATTTATTTTTAATTTTTATATTTTGTAGGTATTTTCCTTATAGGATTTCAAACAGAGTGACAGATTAACAGGGAGAAAAAACAAAGTGAGTTGCAGTGTAGATTTGCTTTTAAAAATTAGTTTATTTGCCAACATTTTCCTGCCATTCAACTTTCTCCTCACCCTCAAATGGTTAAAGATTCAAAAATAAAACAAATATATTCTGTTCAAGTGTACTCTGGTTGAGAAAAATATTGGAAAGGAAAATTAATCAGTATTATTCTGTTAGTGAGTAAAGTCATATCAGCTTTTTAAAAGCAAAGCTTTTATATAATTAAAGTCTGTCTGTCTGTATGTAAGTTTATTATTCTGGCAGAGTTAGCTCTTCTGGTTAATTTAAACAGGTTAGAATTGTCCTATTAATTTCAAACTTTGTATAATGATTCCTATAATAATTAGGTATGGTTTTTGAATTGTAGCAACTTTATAATTGTTACTAGAAAGTACATCTAAAACATGATGATTTTTTATTTATTAAGCTAATTTTTGGGATTCTGATTTCCTATTACAACAAGGTACATTGTTATAAGCAAATCATCTCTATAAATAAGTTAAAAATGTCCTTAAAAATTCTCCTGTATTAAAGAAGATTGCAACAAATTTACTTCAAATTTTTTTTAGACCTGTGTTTATTATAATTCATGTATAATCATATCCATATTCCATAAAAAATTTAAGGTGGAAGTTTGTACACTTACAGATTTCATCCTGGGACTTTCCCTCTAGGGGCTAGTGGAGCATAACAGCTCTAGACCAGCCAATTTTGTATGTAGTCTATTACTGTAATCATAAACATTTAAAAAACTTAATTGGCGTCGGCAACCGCCGTAAACGCCGAAAATGGCGGTTCCCGTTATTTGCCGTTTTTCGGCGATGGTCAGAAAAATATTTTTTTGTTATGTAAACTAAGAGTTCGTCCTAAAATTTGGTTATCATAGCTTTAGAATTGGCCGCTCTACAGCTGTTTTAATATTTAGCGGCTGGCAAAAAAAATGAAATAAGGGGGGAGGGGGGAAGTTGTATAGGAAATGAAATTCAATAGCAAATTTTGCCCTGGCTTGTTTTTTCTAGTTATCAACCTAATTCTTTTGTAAGCTCTCTTACATGACTGGATCTACCCATAAAACTTTAAAAATTTAATTTTGTGACTTTCCCTCTAGGGGCTAGTGGGGCAAAAGAACCCCCCAAACACTAAAAATTTAGGTTCTGAGCTTATTTTTAGAGATATTGAGATGATTTTTTTTCCAGAAAACTTTTTTAACATAACCAAACTAACTAAACATTACAGATTTCATTTTGAGACTTTCCCTCTAGGGGCTAGTGGAGCAAAAGACTCCAAAACAGTAGAAATTTTAGTTCTAAGCTTATTTTTAAAGATATTGAGATGATTTTTTTTCAGAAAACTTTTTTAACATAACCAAACTAAGTTATCATTACAGATTTCATTTTAGGACGGGGGCTAGTGGAGCAAAAGACCCCAAAACACTGAAATTTAAGTTCTGAGCTTATTTTTAAAGATATTGAGATAATTTTTTTGTAGTAAACCTTTTAACATAACCGTACTAAGTAATAATTATAGATTTCATTTTGGAACTTTCCCTCTAGAGGCTATTGGAGCAAAAGACCCTCCAAACACTAACATTTTAAATCTGAGCTTATTTTTAGAGATATTGAGATGATTTTTTTTTTCAGAAAACTTTCTTAACATAACCAAACTAAGTAATCATTACAGATTTCATTTTGAAACTTTCCTTCTAGGGACTAGTGGAGCATAAGACCCCCAAACACTAAAAAAATAATTTCTGAGCTTTTTTTTAGAGATATTGAGATGATTTTTTCCAGAAAACTTTCTTAACATAACCGTACTAAGTAATCAATACAGAATTCATATTGGGAATTTCCTTTTAGGAGCTAGTTGAGCAAAAGACCCCACAAACATTAAAAATTTAGGCTCTGAGCTTAATTTTAGAGATATTGAGATTTCTGTCCATCTGTCTGTCAGTCTGTCCATCAGTCTGTCAGTCAATAATACTTTTGGGAAAATGTGATTTTCTAAGCTGCCATTTAAGATAGAAAGCTAAAATTCTTTGTCAACATTTAATTTGTTAAAAAAACTGCTTAATACAGGATAATGTTTATGGACATACTTACATTTTCAGGACTTGATTATAGAGTTGCTTCGCTTATAACATTATAGTTTGTTGTTCCAGGAATTAATACACCAAAAATCAGATCAATCGGATGATTAGATCACAAAAAATTTGTTGTTAAAAAAGTAAAAAAATCAACATGTTTAAAATGGACGTACGGACATTTTGGTAATGATTATAGAGTTGCTACGCTTTCTAAATCGTACCTAACTATTAAAGGAATCACCATTCAAAATTTGAAATCGATAGGACAATTCTAACATGCCTAAATTAACGAAAAAAGCTATCCGTTACGGACGGACGGACCGACCCTAATTATAGAAAAGCTTCGCTTTTAAAAAGAATATTTAGCAATCCTCATAAGAAAATAACAGGATGTTTGTTTAATAGGGGGGAACTTCAACGCCCCCCCCCCCCCCCAAACCTATTAAGGTCCAGAAAGGGTACCGAACGTTTAGGGTTAAACATAGAGTAAATTCGCTACTAAAACTTAAACTCTAAAGTCATCCTAGATGTAACACGAATTTTATTTAGTTTCCTGCGAAGTTGTCTCCGATACCATCGCTAATTTTTAAAATCAAATTAATGTTTTTGATATACAAAAAAATAATCCTTTAATAATTTTTAGTGCATTTTAATATAGAATGTAAATATTCTAAATAGAAAAAAATAATTTCTATCTAGGCGTTGCGAATGTTTTAAGTTCGCCAAATTTGAGATATGCCAGAAAGCCGGACCCACCTTTTTCCCCACAACCGTTTATTGTTTATAAATTTATCACGAAACCTCTGCATAAAACATAAAACACAAAAAACAAGTTATTGTTATGTTTTATTCATAAAATTTTCTTAAATCTTTGTTTAAAGGTTTACTTATTACTGGTTACAAATCCTGAAAAGTATAACGCACAAAACTTAGTTGTAAGAAGGAGGAGGAACGCTTACCTGATAATATTAATATAGGCCTTTAATTGCACGATATTTGTCTAGAAATCCTAACTGTGAAAGGTAAAAATTGTGACTGTTTTGGTCCAAGGCACACCTTCTGCTTTTACTATTAATTTTGTGCAACTGATGTAGCAGCAGTAGGCACAACTTTTAACGTCTTTGGTTATGACGTGGTTCGGGCCGGGATTCGAGCCTATCATCTTCCCAACCCTATAGTCGATGGTTTAAGATTACCTGATAAGAAGAATGATAAGAATTCCAACAATTGCTAGAAACCATACACCAGTGAAAACCCCAGAACTAAAAGAAGTAACTAATATATAATTTTGATCTTTCGTTAAAATTAAAAAAGGAAGAAAAAATATACAATAATGACAACACTCATAGTAGCGGAGCACATAAATATCATTGATTAGACAAACGGACAAGGTCAGTTATAGAACTGATGTTCAGTTTTCATAACAAAGATAAGAATTAGGAATATAATGCAAAAAAATATGCCAGAAAATCGCGAAACCTTTACAAAGTAAGGTTTATGTCTTTTTAAGCATAACCAACAGATAGAAGGACAAAACAGGGTTTATGCTTGAGCCGCATATGACTTAGAATTCTTCAGCTGTCCATTTTCAATAATAGCCGAAAATATTACATTTCCACCATAGCTTAATGGAATGACTGACGTACAGACAAAGTGAGTTATAGAGTAGCTTCGCTACTAACAAAAATGAACATAAATGTCCCTGTTTCTTCTACCATGACTAAATCTGGTTTCCAAGTGTAAAAAAGTCACCTTTCTGACCTAGTGTGAAAAATTAGCACAAACAAATTTGCATATCACCTAGAAATATCTTGGCCAGTAATAAAGGTAGTGGTAACTTTAGGCTACAATAATGGTTTTTAAAAGTTAGGCTTTTTTATAATTAGTGCCTGTACGTTCGTTCATAAGGCATTTTAGAAATGTTGGCGTTATCCTCTTAGAATTTTTTTTTTCATTTTTTTTTCAATTTTATGATTAATTTGCAAACTCTTTTCTACTAATTTACTTTACCCTATAACCATGGCAATAAATATAGAACGTCTTGAAGAACAATCACTTAGTTAGACCAATAGAGACAATGTATAGGAACAATCCGACCATGTTTTTGGTGAAATAGTGTACACATTTTAATTAGTATGAAAGGAAATTTTTCTCATTTCTTAGGTTAACTTTTTGTTTAAGGAAATAATATTTTCATAAAATTTAATTGCTATTATCATAAGGTTGAATCATATATGACTAAATATAAACATAAATCTTCGTTTGATAGATTTTACTTTTTACATTTAACGGATTATTATTTCTGACTGACTATCTAGGCTAATAAATATATTAGAATGATTGTATTCCTTATAAAGCCAAATGCCACCCCATGTGAAAGATAATATTCAAAACCATAAAAACAATTGCAAAGTTTATTTTAGGAATGATTTTACACAAAAGGAAAGTTAAAAAAAAGATAAATTTACATTATAGATTTTGACTGCTTTAATCGTTTTTAGACATGTAAGAATTATCCTATATTATAAAAACTTTATATAATGATTCCTCAAACAGTTCATATGATTTTGGCAACTTTAAAATCTTTTTTAAAAAGTCCATTTCAAACTTATTTATTATTTAGATGTTTTAATATTAATCATTTAGGTGGTATAATTGTCCTATTACTATAAAATTTGAAATCAACTTTATTTAATAATCCAGGCATATCTTTAAAAATGCGTCGATATAAAATTTCCTGTAATTAATTATTATTTAACGTCATATCTACATCATTTTCACTCAGATTTCTGTTAATTTAATTTTAAAGGTCATCTTATGGTTGTTTAGCCTTATGGAAATTGTCATCCTTGTTTTTAATAACATACTACCTAATTAATATATTTTTCGCCTTAATATAAAAATACCCTTTCAGTAATTGAACGAAAATGACAAAATCAATAATAAGCTAAGCACAAAAAAATCATGGATGGACAAAAGGATAAAGTGATTTATAGAGCAGATGTTTAGTTGTCATAAAAAAGAATATGTTATCATTTTGAAAAAAAGTTATTACTTTTTCAGTCTTTTCGAAGCATTGTTCGATAGACCAAAACAAACAAACAAAATAATTTTTAAGCTGGATGCTCTTTGGAACGTCTTCACAAAATATTTCAGCTGTATATCTTGAATAGCAACCGAATTAAGCGCATTTACGCCATAGCGTTACGGAAGGACTGTCAGACAAACTGACGACTGACAAATTAAATTAAGCTTTTAATTCTATAAAATATTTTGAGTGTTCCAAATTGATAAAATACAAAGAAAACAATTTTAATTAAATATTTTGCCAATATCTCATCATACAGAAAACAATATTATTACACACCGTTAAAAAACAAGGATAACAATATCAATACACGCTAAGTTATAAAATAAAGATAAGTATATAATATCTTATGGACTATATCTTAAATTAATACAAGCCTTTTAAAAATTTAAGAACACGCAGTAAGGTAAAAATGTACTAGAATATGATCATAATTGTGATTAAGTTGCACTTTAGCTATGATGACAAAATTTCAACCACAATAAGAAAGAAAGAAATCTGTTTCTAATTACTTGCAAACCTGTTTTGTTAGATTTATATAGTAACTTATATGCTTAAAAATTACAAAATTAATAGGTAATATCGACCAAGGTTTTCGCTTAATATACGAAACTGTCCTGCGTTTTATTACATATCCTATTATATAAAGTAGTAAGCGTTTTTTTTGTCTGTCCCGAAGGATCTCGCTAACCGCTGAACCGATATTGTTCTCCTTTACAGTAAAACTTCTTATAGGTCCTAGGAAGGTTTTAAACTATTTTTGAGAAGGGTGTCTTCATCCCCTCCCCCCAAACAATTATTTTTTTACTCTTTTGAAACTCAAATTTAAAATGGGATGATGTCGACTTTTCTCCCTTCAACCTTAAGTGCCCCTAGAGGCTTCTAGGGGGCGTAGCCGCTAGTTAATAATAAAGTATAGAACCTAATTATAGAAAACCATTAATTAAAAAAATAATAACAACTCACTTGTATAAATTATCAAAAATGTAGAAAAACATTTTACTTTTGAAGACAATATAAAACTATTGAGAAAGTATTTTCAAACAAAATCATTAAACACAACATTTAACTGTAAAAAAACAAAAAAAAACCTTCACAGTAATATAAATAGGGGGAAAAATCCATAAAAGTCCAACACATAGAGTTTTAAGTTTTTTTCTCCGAAGCTACAAATTAGGAAAATGCTGGTTCGAATTACTAAACATATTTATTTGGGCATTAAAATCAAAATTACTTTAACAATAAGCAATCAAAATCCTTGTCAGCTCTGCCCTGATAACCATGAATAGATCACTATGGATCTGTCTACTGTATCAAATTGTAATAGATAGTATTTTTCAGGGAAGCTCGGTGGATTTAAAACTATTTTCTTTACCCTTCTGCCTCCCCTGACATAGCTGACATATTATCGACATAAAATATAAATCTTATTGCAATATCAGCCTAAAAGTTCAATTCCTACAAAATTTAATAATGTTAATTTTTTAGAGTATTGTTTGTAAAAGCTTGACCAATAGCTACAATATTGCTTTCTTAATATCATAAATAATTAATTAATCAAAAGCATTAATACAAAAAATATATAAAAACAAGGATGACAAAATTAAATAAGTAGCGAAGCATAAATTAATAATGGATGGACAATAGTCATATAAAAAGATGGAGAAAATTTGCGATAATCCTTTTGAAAATCATAAAAACTTAATAAAAAAGTGTATCTCTATCTTTTGAAGCATGACCGACAGACTGACGGACAAAGTAAATCAAATACTGGATACTTATTGGAACAGAGGATCATCAAAAAAAAATTTCAGCAGTCTAACTTAAATAGCAGCTGAGAAAATCACATTTCCTCCATATCCTTACAGACAAAGTGAACTATAGATTGGGCTTGCTACAAATAAGATGATTTGTATAGATGTATTTACTTTTTAGCGCTTGTTTATGGATTGTCCAAAGAAACGAATATATATATTTTTTTCAAATCTAACTTTTGATTATATTTGACTCTGTGGTTTCTATGGACACTTTCTCTTAACTTTGTGCTAGGCTTCTTGGTTCATTTCTCTTGCTACGTTTCTTTTCATCCTTGTTGAAAATCACAATAAATTTTCATCATAGAAAATTTGAGCGTCTTAGAACGGAAGCATTTAAAATATTTCCTAGTAATCACTAAACGCCTCAGGCTGGTTGTTGCATGGAAAGTGGGTGAAATGATGAAATTTCTGAGCGTAACAGGCCGGGAAAAGTGCAATTTGAGTGTTTATAACAAAATTTGCACTTTTCATAACCTACTCTGCCCTTGTTATATGGTCTTCCTTCTTCTTTTTTCAATCTTTCTATTCAAATTTTGTTCTTTTTTGTCACTTTTTTATTATTTAGTCACTTTTTAAAACAATCTTTCATTGGATTATAAAAATCATGTATCGCATAGTATTATAGACAATTTTCCACGAATTATGAAAAAAAATTATAAAATCAATACCATTTTTCATTTTAATATCCACGGAAACTTTCTATAAAACAATCCGATGAATAGCTATTACAAATATTATATGTAACTATTAGGCACTTTTATTTATACTATAACTCACGAATTTAAATGTTTTATTCCACAAAGAAAATAAGAACAGACAAGCATATAAATTTTGTTATTGTTTAAGTGAGGAAATTTTTTATCAAACTGTTGTATCACAAACATCAAGATTTCAAGATAGTGTTTCAGATACTGTATTTGTAACTTGTAAGAGGGTTTCTACTTTCTGCCTGTAGTATCAGGCCCGCCCTTACACACACACACATATATACGCCTACCTAAGTAAGAATTTATTCACCCCATCCGTGCGTGCGTATACCAACCCACCCTCTACCTCTCACCTATACCCAAAGTATGTATGTGTGTGTGTGTGTGTGTGTGTGTGTAAACCATTCTCTAAATGTAACTAGGAGAATTACGTCCATAAGCAACGCAGCAATGACAAGATAACTGTTAAATAGTTCATTTAAATTCGATTTTTTATCCCTAAATTTAAAAAAAATTCAGTAAATATTTTTTGTAGATATCATCATTAAAACACTCAATCTAAATTTTAAAGTAAACAGAGTAAAAACAATTTTTAGTAGATAATATCATTTAAACACTCATTCTTATATCTAAGTTAAATATAAGCAATGTCTATTTTTAAAAAAATATCATAAGCCCTTAATAAACAAGGAAGTTACTGTTAATTTAATATAATTGTATTAACGTGCACACATGTATACTAAGTTTGTAGTAGCATCGCTACTAATAAGGCACTAGCACATATGTTGAACTATTGAATTTGAATGTATAAAATGAACTGTGTGTGTGATGTGATGTTACTTAATATACTTATTACTGAGCTTGCTTGTTTAGCTTTGCTCATTCTCATAACTGCCTGCGCCATGCAGTGTTACATTCAAACAACTAAATTAAATAACACTAACAAAAGTTTTCTTTATTGTAGGTAGGTCTTTGAGTTTGTTAGTTCGCCGTCCACTTTTAATACAAAATCATTTTATTTATTATTTGTTGATGGATTTCAAACAGGAATAAGGTATAACCAACAAGGGAATTAAATCTAAATAATATTTGGGGGGCAAATGGAGAGGTCGTCAATTTTACGATATTGACGTATAGTAATAGCAAGAACAAACAGCTAAATATTCTTATAAAGTGTATTAATTCAATACAAGGTTAACATACAATAATAACATTAATATTAAAACAACTGTTCACTTTTATGTTCGTATCCTGTTGCAGAGCAATGACTTGCTCCGAAACCGTGGATACCAGAACTAAAAGCTAATATACAAAATACATACATTGCTCTCAAGTCAGGAAGAAAGGGACTATACATCACATTTCTCCCTGGCTTTAACAGGAACATGGATTTCAAAACTGTAATATTTCAGATTGAATATAACAATATGTTTATTACATGTTAATTATCATATATATTATAAGTAGCATTGAATGCTTATTAAATAGATAATAATTGATCTGGTATGACACCTGCCATAATTTTTTTTTTTTTTATTTTATTTCCAGATCTTTAAACATTTCATATACATTTTTTTTCTTTTTGTTTTGGTTCCTTAGAACTCTTTTATGTTTTTTATATGTTCCTTTTTTTTTATGTGTTTTTTTTTTTTTTTTTTTTTTTTATTTTTTTAAAAAAAACATTGATTAACATATAATCATTGAAAAATGCATTGATTAACATATAATGCATTGATTAACACATAAACATTGGAAATGCATTGATTAACATAGTTATTATAAATGCATGATAAATAAAAACACTGATTAACATATAACCATCAGAATGCATTGATTTAAAAACATGTCATTAGAGATGCATTGTTATAAAAGCATTAATATTAAACCTTTCGAGACTACTACTGCCTCAACAAATACTTAAACATTAATACATAAAAATAAAATAAAATATGAATTAATACACAGTAAAACTATAATTATTCTTGATCATAATATTCATTCTTTTGCCAGATTTTTCTTGATAATAGTAGTATCATTCATATCCATCAATCCATCATTATCCATCAATCCATCAACATCTCACAAATGATATAACCATACCAACCATAGTAGTATCATTCATATCCATCAATCCATCATTATCCATCAATCCATCAACATCTCACAAATGACATAACCATACCAATGCTACAACACCACAGACGATACCACTTGACCTTAGCTTAGTTATAAACTTAGTTATAAACTGGTTTCCACTTAGCAACTGTGATTTTTCTCAAACAACACAACAGCCATTCACCTCCACCACAAGAAGCCTCCAATCTCTTCAAAAAATTGGGATCAAATCCTTTCTAGCATCGACTCTAACTACTTCCCAAAATTCACCCTTTCCTGATTCAAAATACGTTGCTGATCCTGCAGGTTAGCCAACCGAGCATCTAACTCAACCATTCTAGTAACCAAACCTGCCAAATGTTTGAGGTCTCAGATCAAAAATCAGAACTGCTGTTCACATTTATCATCCAGGAGATTATATCTATTGCATAGTCAGGCATGACTTAAGCCTAATAATGACAACCACAATAACTGCTATTAACATCTCTGTTGGATTCCCAAAAATCGACATGTCATTCAAAATACAGAAACTGCCAATGATTTTCGTTATAACAATGATGCTACTGTCGACACTCCAACCAATGATAACGTTGAAAACAATGAACAGAAACAACAAACACAGAGAAAACTGCAGCCGAACAAAAGCAACCAAAAGCAAACCAGCTATTGACAAGTAAGATATCCAACCTGGCAGTCAAATCTACAACAGCCACATCAACTTTAAGCCCCGCCTTCTTTAGAACAGCTAAAATTTCACTAACCAGCATTATACTTTGACTGCCCACTGTATTAACAACTTACAAATATCCGTTTATCAGTCATAAATATATTTAAGATACAATGCATGCTATTTTAAAATTCTGCACAACTTCACAATAGCTTCTAGCCCATGGTGTATATCTCTGTATATCATTATCTATCAACTAAATACTTCTCATTTTGACAACTGTAAATACATCTCTTTGTAGCTACCTGACTCACTGTGCATTTATTTGCATCCTCCTGACACACTGTGCACATCTGTTCAAAATAAATATCAACATAATTCGTTTAACTCTTTGTATCTACCTGACTCACTGTGCATTTATTTACGTTAATCTGGCACACTGTGCACATCTGTTCAAAATGTTACAATATCAACATATTTCATTTAACTCAATGTTTTTTCATTATCCTTGACATACGAATCCTCAATTTTCAAATTAAGCTTCAAAACTACTCTCCGACGTCTTATTATCCACAACTGTTGCTTAAATGCTTAAATTTAACACCTCCAAGTCTTCAAAACTTTTCAACAGTTATTATAAATCTAGCAATCTATAAATCTAAATTACTTTTCTTCTCCTTGGCAGCAGTTGGACTGTTGATTGGAGTACTTATAACAGGTTGAGAAAGGGTTGCAACAACAGTATCAACAGATTGACTTGCTTCAGTAGGATTATGATTATCACTATCACCAGTACCAACAGATTGACTTGCTTCAGTAGGATTATGATCATCACTATCACCAGTACTATCATTAGTTGCATATGATTTGCCACTACTGGTTGATTTAAGACTCTTCTTGCCAAGATCAGTAATAGAGATATCATATTCAAGCTCAAAGATAGCTTCATCAATCATTGTTTGCAAGATATCATATTCAAGCTCAAAGATAGCTTCATCAATCATTGTTTGCAAGTATTTAATCTGTAACATCATCAGCTCTAGTACATCATGAGGAAACATATTTTGTTGCACAATAGACAGAATATTGGTAAATCCATAAATAGCAGCTCCATACATTCCAAATATGTTGTCAATCCAGCACAGGCTTCCTTTGGAGTTTTGTGCAAGCACTCAGTTGTTAGCTTCAGGTACTTTTCATGATCACTAAATCTCCTTATAGTTGCCAGAGAATACAGGAACCTTGAACTTGATATCTACCTTCCTGGTGATACTCCAAGCTTCTTGACCGCATTATTGAGAACAGTTTTAGCATCCTGTTTAGCTTCCTGTTTAGCTTCCTGTTTAGCATTCTGAACTTCAACAGACTTCACATCTAATCTATAAACAGATTCTCCAGCAGCAATAGCATGTTTCACAATATTACAGACCCAATCACTAAACAATCCTGTTTAGCTTCCTGTTTAGCATTCTGAACTTCAACAGACTTCACATCTAATCTATAAACAGATTCTCCAGCAGCAATTCAACATATAATCAGTCAGAGCAAAGTGTATCATGTGCCTCCACTCTCTCTCCACCAACATTTAATTTAACATATAATCGGTCAGATCAAAGTGTATCATGTACCAGCCTCCACTCTCAAATAATATCAATGTCAACACAAAACAATGGCCAAATTCAAAACTAAATTTCAGTCACCACCAACTACTTATCTTGCGGCCGATCTAAAATAAAATACAATCATTTTAGATGCCAAAACTTATTTAATACATATTTTATTTTCACTCAACAAAATAAAATAATTTCTTTAACATGTATTAGTATATATATAACATTAATCAAATGTATATCAATATTGAACATCATTAAAATCTTAACAAACTAAAACTCACCAACAGGTAATACTGTATCTCAACCACCACAACTACTCCTCTTTTCGACCAATCTAAAACATAGTACAATTATTTTAGATGCCATACTTAAATGTTATCACTTAACAAATAAAATTTCAACATGTCTTCTTAAAAATGTATTAAGAAATATAATATTAATCAAATGTTTGTCAATAATCGAGCAACATAACAATAATTCTTAATACAATATATGAGTCTAATACAGTAAAAAATTTACCTAATTATTCAATGAAATATCTGAATAATAACTTATATCATCCACAACTATTTTTATGTATTAGAATCTTGAAAGTTGAAGCACAACTAACTATTTTTCTCTATACCTGAGAGCACTTTCTTGCG
This sequence comes from Acartia tonsa, assembly GCF_053477335.1. Classification (NCBI taxonomy): domain Eukaryota; kingdom Metazoa; phylum Arthropoda; class Copepoda; order Calanoida; family Acartiidae; genus Acartia; species Acartia tonsa. The sequence continues at coordinate 12,977,062 of NC_137269.1, forward strand.
CAGCTCAACTTTTGCGCATACAACGCCCAACTCCTGCTCATCATTGCTGCTACCTCTCTGCACCACCCCACCTTGCGCATACCAACTTCGAGAGACAGTGCAAACTTTCCTTGCCAAATTATTGCCCACCCCCCTTCTCCATGAAGAGAGACAGCTCCACTCAAATATCTAATGCATTATAACAATTTTGCTTCATGAAATTCTAAGCTTCATAAATAATTTTGCTGAATCAACATCACTAAATCGCAATATATACTATTCTATATCGAGTGTCCTTAATAAAATTTAAGCTTAAACAAAAACTTAACACATCCATTATAATTCCAAGTTTTAGTAGATTTCAATCCACCCCTCAATATTTTCCATTTTATTCTGATCCACCAAAACTTTCGCAATACGTTCATTATATTCCAAGTTTTAAATAGATTGAAATCCGCCCACATCTATTCACGTTAATTTGATTCATCCAAAATTGAGCAACACATAATGTTTCAATTTCAAGTTTGAGTGCAATTTGATTCACCACCCTGTGTTATTTATATAATTCTTCTATAATTAGATTCGGTCCGCCCATCCATACTTTACATCTATCTACTTTTTGTATTTCGAACTTTTCATGGTGATTTCTGCAGCAGGTAGGTACAATTTAAAAAACGTAGCAACACTATAATCATTTCTATGACGTCCGTACTTCCATTTGTAAACATGTTGATTTGACCACAAATTTCTATATGATCAAATTATCCGATTGTATACTAATTCCGGGAACAACAAAATTCAACATTATAATCGAAGCAGTTAAAATATCTAATTATCCAATAATTGATTCGATGTATATTGATTCCTGGGACAATAAAGCACAATACTTTATGATTGCGATGTCAAGCATCCAATCACCCTTCAGACAACCAACACTCTGAGATGCACAACCTTTTTCAAGAAAACATTTCCCCACTCTAACTTTAACGTCACACATCTCACATAGTAGCAGTAGGAACCATTTTTAACTTTGTTAGTTATGACTCAGTGTCAGACCAAGATTCAAACCTATCACCTACCCAACAACAAGTAGATGTGCTACGTGTTAAGCGGTTTATAAGCGAAGCCACTCTATAAGCAAGTTCATAAAATGTAAGTAAAACATCAATCTGTTTCAATCAGTTCTTTTTTAACACATTTACTTACAATTTTACATCGACTCTTATGCACTTATTTTTTCAGTTTTGACTCTATACAAGTGTTGATGTTCGTTTGTCCTACCATTCAATGCTTCGCTTTTGTTAATGTTGTTTTCCTTGTTTTTACAAAGATTATTCAGTTCTGACACTATGCAAGTGTTGATGTTCGTTTGTCCTACCATTCAATACTTCGTTTTTACGGATGCTGTCATCTTTGTTTTTATACATCATATCCTCATTACAATAAACATCATATATCATATAAATCATATATCAACATTTACTATACGAGTGTTAATGCTCCATTTTTATGAATATTAATATCCTTGGTTTATACATCATATTCGAAAACGTTTCAATAGAAGTCATATATAGGTCAAACTAAACTTGCAACATTTAACCACCAAGTCTAAACAACACATTTAGTATTAATCTATATTGCATCACCCATCATTGGATATAGATATACACAATAGACATCTCTTCCCTACACAATCCTATATATACTAGATCTATTGTCAAAACTTGCACAAAGTTTTATTTTCAACAAACATCCATAAATAATATATCCATTGTACACACATCAACAAGTGTTCTCTTCTCTCCATACAAATATATCCAATAACATTCATTTCCTACTATACAAATATTTCCGATTTATTTTCAACAAACATCCATAAATAATATATCCATTGTACACACATCAACAAGTTTTCTCTTCTCTCCATACAAATATTTCCAATAATCATTCATTTCCTACTATACAAATATTTCCGATAATTCATTCATATATATATAATATGTCCATTATACATTTCAATTTTGCACACATATCATTAATCCACATATAATATGTCCATTGTACAATCCAATTCCACACACATATCTCTCTCTCACTCTCTCTCTCTCTTTCTCTCTCTCTCTCTCTCTCTCTCTCTCTCTCTATCTCACATCATAATCAAATACTGAATAACAATTTTTGCTTCATTAAAAATTTTTTGCTGAGTTATGCATTCCAATCTTAACTCGCCATTTAATTGTTTAAAATAAATCTAGTTAAATCCACAAAAATTCCGCCCATTAATCAAATATCAAATATCAAATATCACATTCTACTGATCATGATGACAAGTATGTATCAATCCAAATCAACGTAAATTCAAAAACAAAACAAATAAAATTTCTGTTCTATCTGTAATAGAAATTTCGTACTATGAATAATATATCACAGATCAAAGATCACATATCTATCTTCACGCAAGTACAATCGTTATTATTCATAGCACATTTTAACCATATTCAAAATATTTTGTTTCCATTCATATAAGCTTAAGAGTAGCTTTACTCTTATTTATACATAAACCGCAATATAATTGTTTTAAAATTAAATACTTAGAACCATAATAACTGACTCAACTTTTAAAACAATTTACAGCCTTTCATCAAAATTCTAATACTTTTTAAAGTATCTAATTTCAAATTTTTATCCAATTTTCATAAAATCACGATATTAACATTTAATAAAATCAATTTTCTTCCATTAACAATTTTACAAAATTGTATTCCTATTTTCGTTGAAATTAATCCATCTTCCATTTTTTTTTATTCTTATCTCTGTTAGACACCACAATAGTCTGAAACAAAAATAAATATATCCAAATATCCAATTCCAGTGTAACAAAACACAAAAAAAATAAATGCATATATTTTGATTTTCATAATAACATAATCTCATAAACTCGTATTCAATAGTTAACAAAATGTTATATGTCCAGAATTCAAATAATTACCATAAATCAAATTATTTTTTATCACAAACTTTATAGAGTTGCTTCGTTTCTCTTCTTATTATTTAAACAATGTCAGCGCTTTCCAAATTATATGTTATACATTCTAACCTTATGCATGGACACCACAATGGCAGATAAATTAACATTTATCCCACTAATTCGAATAATATCAGAGATCTACATTTATTAGCAATGGATACAACAATGGAAAATAAATTGACGTTCATTCCCAAAAAATCGAGTAAGATCAGTAATATACAGGGATATAACAATAGCAGATAAATTTTCGTTCATTCTAGAAAAAGTTGCTCCACAAATAATCTATGATTTGTATGTCAACATAACATCTGCGAGTTTTATTTCCTAAATAGAAATACTTCCAGAAGCACAACTTCTATACATTTTTATAAGCCGTCAAATCTATCAGATACAATACTTATTCAATTATAGATATCTTAATTGCAAAACTACAAAAATCAATCGCCGCCACACCGCCGTCAAATCGCCGTAGGCCGTAGTACATGTATATCCTGTTGATACAATCCAAAACTGTAGAGAAAATCCTTCTTCCCTGCAAATTGTAGAAAGAAATACTTGTTTAATCAATACACGTCTGTCCTGAATAAGCTATAGAAAGAAATACATGTAATCCTTGCTTCCCTGCAAATTGTAGAAAGGAATAAACTGTAGAGAGAATACATTTTTAACAATTTTTAACAATACTCAACTGTCTCCCTGTAGAAACAAACTATAAAAGGATAGAGAGAATACATTTTTAACAATTTTTAACAATACTCAACTGTCTCCCTGTAGAAACAAACTATAAAAGGATAATTTTTTAACAACACATGTCTATCCTTCTCTCCCTGCTGATACATGTCCAGGGCGGCACCTTTTCCCCTTTCATGGTGTCCTCCACCAACATAGTACATGTCCAGGACGGCACATATGTTTCCCTGGACATTATGTTGGTGTCCTCCACCCACATGTTGTCCTTCACTAGACAGGATGGTGTCGTGGTGTCCTTCAATGGACAGAATGGTGACATGGTGTTCTTAACCATCACATATCTCTCTTTCACCAGGGGTTCGACCTGGTTCACCCTCTCTCCATTCTTTAAGCATAACTGGTCCAGGAATTCGACCTGGTCCAGCATCACATGTCTCTCCTCCTCCAGAGGTTCGACCTGGTCCAGCATCACATGTCTCTCCTCCTCCAGAGGTTCGACCTGGTCCAGCATCACATGTCTCTCCTCCTCCAGAGGTTCGACCTGGTTCACCATCTCCTTGACTGTTACCTGGTCCTCTCCACCTATACACTCTCCCCCCCCTAACCTGTTTGGCAACACCACCAAACTTTCTTGTTCAAGGAAACAAAATTTTTCATTAGCAATTGGAGCTTTGAAATTGTCCATAGAAAGTGTTGGCAACACCACCAAACTTTCTTGTTCAAGGAAACAAAATTTTTCATTAGCAGTTCGAGCCTCGATCTTATCTTCATGATCTTGCATTCCACCAAAAATAGTTCGAGAACCACTAGCAAACAATTTAGGCTTCTCTTCTGATCCTCCAAATCCTCCAGATCCGCCAGCCGTCCTCTGCCACGGCATAGAGTTATTTAAACCATTCTGCTGGTTATTCGACCCATTCTGCTGGGTATTCTGCTGGTTATTCGACCCATTCTGCTGGGTATTCGAACCATTCTGCTGGTCATTCAAACTATTCTGCTGGGCAATCTTTTCAAGAATTCGCTGCTGGCCAGTCATAAACTCATTCACAACAACCGTCACATTCTCGGTTTTGATATCATTATCAACACTAGGCACCACCACCTTATTAAGGCTATCTTCTAAATCGTCCATACTAATAGCTAATCCTGTAACCGCAGCACTGTTGGTATCAACATTATCCGCCAACTCCTTAACATGCTTCTCCAGCGGCGATACACGCCCAGCCATCCCCGCCGCCACATTATCAATTCTATTATTCAAAGAATTAAACAGAGACACCCACATGTTGTCCTTCTCATCCTGAGACAACTTCCTCCACTCATCAATGGTCAAGCCCATTGTTCCAACACAAAAAATACCTGAACAAACTAAAAAGAAAAGAAATAATACAATTAAAAGAAAATCTGAGCTATAGATTCGTACTACACTACTGCGCCAAAATGACGTATAGTAATAGCAAGAACAAACAGCTAAATATTCTTATAAAGTGTATTAATTCAATACAAGGTTAACATACAATAATAACATTAATATTAAAACAACTGTTCACTTTTATGTTCGTATCCTGTTGCAGAGCAATGACTTGCTCCGAAACCGTGGATACCAGAACTAAAAGCTAATATACAAAATACATACATTGCTCTCAAGTCAGGAAGAAAGGGACTATACCCCCAACGACAGCTGAAAAACACGTATAGGTTTCGTGATTTTTTTACGAATTAATTTCGTTATTGGTATGAGCTGGATTTCAAAGAGCTATTCTAACTTTAATTAATTTTTTGTAGATTATCAAGGGTTCTTAGCCAAACATCATTCGTTATTTCCTACGAAAAATTAAATAAAATCCGCAAACAACCGTCTATTATTGCACACAAAAAAATTACTGCGCTACATATGGGCATAATTAACCTTGTTAAAAAATAATAAAGAAATTTTTGTGCTACACCAAAGATTTAAAATTCATTAAAACAATTCTATTTATCTCAGAATCTTTAATTTCTGTGTTTAGTTGAAATATCATAAAAACGCACGTAGCTAATAATTGATGACTAAATTTTTAGTTGAAAAGAAGAAATACTGCTCAAATCAAAGGAAGGGCTTTAACAAGAGGGTTATAGGGCACATGGGGGGGGGGAGGGTTGAATTATGAATCATGCACATATGTAATATGTACTTATGTGTATGTTATGTAGATTACCATACAGACACACATCATTTTAGAAGCGCAGCTTCTCCATATTTATCTCCAAAATTTGTTCGCACTATCAAAAGAATTTATTGTTCTTTGTCTGTTTTTTTTTAAATCTGCCCAAAAACATTTATCAATTTTACATATGATAAGAGTCTTCTAAGAAATCGTCCCTTTTCTTTGTTTTCTTAATAATTAAAATAGATTGATTGCTTGTTCAATGTCTTATATGCCATTTAATTTTTAGTTATGTTTGTGTTTTATAGCTTTTGATCTTATACAATTAATAGTACAATAGTTATTTATCGCTTCGTATTATAAACATCTTCCCGCGGATATTAAAATTGAAACCAGTTTTGTAAGTTTTTTATAATTTAATATTCGTTGAAAGTTGTCTGTATTACGATGTTATACATTATTTTTAAGTATGAATACGACAAATAACTATTATGAATAAAAGCTAGAAAGAAAGAAATCCTATAGAATACTTAATTAAGAATAAAAGAAATACTTTTAAAAGGGTCCTGAATATGAATCATTAGATTAACAATTAAAATTAAAAAGAAATTTGTGAATAAAAATGTTATGAAACCTAATGATTAAGTTTTATAACTAATTAAATTTTATAATTAAATTTGCAAAATAAGTTTAGAAATTTCGTTTGAAATTTAGATGATATCAACTTTACAATTTAGTTTTAAAAAGAAAAAAGGAAACAAAATAGTTTTTTTTTTCTCTCCAAAAATAGTTATAAACCTCTACAGCAGTTAGAGAGAACCTTCGTTGCTGTGTTTAGTGTCCTAGGAAATTGGGGATGAATATCACAGCTTTGGCCAAACCATTCAATTGACGTCATAGTAGAGGGAAAGAGAAAGGTATTGGGTATTTCCTGACGTCAATAGAATAGGTAGGCCAAAAGCAGTGACATCTATATTCCCCATTTTGCTATGGCACTATAGACAGCTACAGAACCTTTGCTACAAACACAAAGATAAACAGACATCCTCTTACTTTACTTTACTTTAAGTTATCTGCATTTAAGCTTAAACAGTAGAAATTTAGAACAAAAGAATAGGTATATAAAAGGAGTTACAGCGTTCATACAAAAGAATGAACGACATACCGATGCACAAAGTAAATTATATTCTGGATGTTCATCATTGATAAAGGGAATCTAAAGACAAAAATTCAGCCGTTTATCTTAAAGATTAGCCGAGATTTTTAATTTCCTCCCATTTTCGTACAGACGGACGGACAATTTAGTGAAAAGTAAGTAAGATAATTTGAAGATTTGCTGCTGCTCTACACAACAAATGTTTGCTGGTTGGTATGGACACCCAGGTATAATATTTCTTGGATAATCCTGCGGGATAAACACACAATTGGCAAAAACTGTGATGAAAAGATGAAAAAGGAAACCCGATACCTAATTATTATTTTATTCAAGGCTTTTTAGGGATCTTAATGGATAAGACAATGGACGATAAATTCATATACATCCTCAATGGTGATAAACATGATTAAGCCTTCTGTAGATTTAAATTATTGCTTGTAACCTTTGAACGCTACTAGTTTGGAACCAACCAATCAAAATAAAAGTTCCCTCCCTCCTGTGGATTTTATTTTTAAAAGCGAAGCTTTTCTATAATTATTAAAAGCGAAGCTTTTCTATAATTAGGGTCGGTCCGTCTGTACGTCCGTCCGTAAAGGATAGCTTTTTTCGTTAATTTAGGCATTTTAGAATTGTCATATCGATTTCAAACTTTGCATGGTGATTGCTGTAGAAGTTAGGTACGAGTTAGAAAGCGTAGCAACTCTATAATCATTACCATAATGTCCGTACATCCATTTTAAACATGTTGATTTTTTTACATTTTTAACAACAAATTTGTATGTGACCTAATTATCCGATTAGTCTGTTTTTTGGTATACTGATTCCTGGGACAACAAAGTACAATATTATAATCGAAGCAACTCTATAATCAAGTCCTAAAAATGTAAGTATGTAAATAAATATTATCCTGTATCAAGCAGTTTTTCAACAAATTTACTTTGACTCTTATACATTTACATTCTGATTTTTAAGCTCTGACATTTGTAAGTGTTAATGTCCGTTTGTCCTACTGTTTCAGAGCTTCGCTTTTATGGATGTTGTCATCCTTGTTTTTTAATGCTTAAGATCCTATATATTAGGAAAATATTTAAGTATAGTCACTAAACGTAATGTCAAAAGTTAATTACATGTCAAGTAAAAGAAAATTATCTTGACGAACAAACAAACACTATTCAATTATGGAGAAGCATCGCTACTACCAAACACATGTTTAAAATAATCTCTAGTAACACATCTTTCTCTCAGGGAGGATGGGGAGTGGGGACTGTAGATTCCACTGGTACCATTTTTTATAACCATTTTATTTTATTCCTTGCATCAAAACCTTTGGGTACTTTGAATTAATTTTGATTGGTTGGTTCCATACTATTAGTGTATAAATTTTGTTTATCATCATTGGAGATGCATGCATGTATATCAATTTTTTATTCATTGACTTATCCCTTGAGTTCCCTGCTTTCTCTGCATGTGAATATGTAAAAATAAAATTAACATTATAGGTTTCTCTAAGCCAAATATTCAAATGACACCATACACATGTGGTGGAGCGAGAGAGAGTGAGAGCAGTGTGCTCAGATGAAAATTTTGCTCAAGTCCATTTTCTAGGTCGAGTGAAGTCCATTTTACATCCATTTCTTCCATTTGAAGTCCATTTGGGAAGAAGGGGGTAAAAAAGGGGAAGGGGGAGAAAATTTTTCTCAAGTCCATTGAACATCGAGAGGTTACTTTTTTTCAAGTCCATTTAATTTTTCAAAAGTCCAATTTTTGAGAAAAATGGACTTGAAAAGTCCAATCTGAGCACAGTGAGTGAGAGAGAGAGGGTGCGAGAGAGAGAGAGAAAGAGTAAGTGAGAGAGAGAGGGAGACTATCTAAATGACACCCTACACATGTGGAGAGAGCGAGAGAGAGTGAGAGAGAGAGGGAGCGATAGAGAGAAAGAGAGGAAGCGATAGAGAGTGAGAGAGAGAGAGGGAACGATAGAGAGAGAGAGAGGGAGCGATAGAGAGAAAGAGAGAGATGAGGAGTAGAGAGTGAGTGAGAGAGAAAGAGTAAGTGAGAGAGAGGGAGACTATTTAAATGACACCCTACATACAAATATGGAGAGAGCGAGAGAGAGAGTGAGAGAGAGAAAGAGTAAGAGAAAAAGAGAGATAGAGAGAGAGGAGATAAATAGCAGGGGGAAAAGGATAGACCATAAGAAAAATTATAAAAAGTAAAAATTTTTAAAAATCCTAACAATCATTGTGGATTATTAGTTATTCATTTGCATAAAAATTTATGGAATATTCTAAAATTCGAGAACAAAATTCCAACAAAAAATGCTGATATTGTTTGATTTTTTTTTGTGAATTGTCTTATCCATGAATCCCTGGATAAAAAGTGATTAGTATTCAGTATTTAGATTCCATGACGAATACAAATAATACAGGGAATAGAGGGATTACCCAAGAAAAATAAATTATCTTTTAAAATTTCAAATAATCCTTATATTAAAGTCACATCTGTGCCTGACTGTGCCTGACTGGGTGTACCAAAAGATCTTGCTAACCGCTGAACCTATAGGGTTCTACTTTACAGTGTAGCTTCAAATACAGGTCCTAAGGTTTATAACTAATTAGAGAGTGGTTCCACCACTACCGTAAACGTCACTAGAAAAAAATATACTTCCTTCAAAAAACTTTTATTATACTTTTTTACTTTTTAAATCAAAAACAAAAAATAGGTTATCGAATTCAACTCCTTCCCCCCCCCCCCCTATCAAGTGCCCCTGCATATATAGAGGTTTTAAATACCTTTTTGGCAAGTATTGTACATAAATTTTGAGTGCTATATTGTCTATTTAATCTCTAGAAATTTATGTTTTTAATCTCTTTAATCTGTCCCAAATACACAAGTGACAAGGAAATTGGTTTGAAATTATGAAAATTTGTATGAGATAGGGGTCTGAAATTAGTATTCTCAATTAATCACTATGGCTATCCATGTGTTGTTTATTATTTATCTGGTTTCTTTTGTGAATCTTGACTTTCAATGGCATTTCCCTGGAGTCCCTGGCAATAGTCTGCATATGATACATGTGTGAGCAAGTAATGTGCATATGTGGTACTATTATAGGATATGACAATTGACGAGAAAATAATAACCATTCCCAATGATGATAAACAAATTACCCACCCGGTAGAGACTAAATAATGGTTGAAAAAGATTGGACACTACTAAATTTGTAACTAAAATATTCAAATTCATTAAAAGTATATAATTATAACTTTTGTATAATTATCAGTCTAATATCCCTGGAATGTCTAAGCCTTTTTACCAGCATTGCGGAGCCGTTTAAATTTTGGTACGGCTCCGGCTTCGGCTCCGACCTAAAACTAAGAAAATCTCAACATATTTTTTTTGCCAAGTCTATTTTTGACGTTTGAAGGTATTAAAAGTTAAATTTTTGATAAAAATGGACTTGAAAATACTTAAAAGGGGCATTTGCACACGACAAAAGAGAGTTACCAAATAATAATTAATAAAAAAATCTCTTTTTTACCTAAACCGGAGCCGCTTTTTAACGAAAAAAACGGCTCCAGCAACGTATGGCGGCTCCACGGCTTAAATAAGAAGATTTTTTAAAATAAAAAGTTTTATATTATTTCTCTAAAAACGCCATGCTTTATTAATGTTCGCTATTGTCCTTGTTCAGTTGCAGAGTAGCTGCAATACAAAACTAGAAACAAACATAGACAAAAAGTTGCAGAGTAGCTACAATACAAAACTAGAAACAAACATAGACAAAAAGTTGCAGAGCAGCTGCAATACAAAACTAGAAACAAACATAGACAAAAAGTTGCAGAGTAGCTGCAATACAAAACTAGAAACAAACATAGACAAAAAGTTGCAGAGTAGCTGCAATACAAAACTAGAAACAAACATAGACAAAAAGTTGCAGAGTAGCTGCAATACAAAACTAGAAACAAACATAGACAAAAAGTTGCAGAGTAGCTGCAATACAAAACTAGAAACAAACATAGACAAAAAGTTGCAGAGCAGCTGCAATACAAAACTAGAAACAAACATAGACAAAAAGTTGCAGAGTAGCTGCAATACAAAACTAGAAACAAACATAGACAAAAAGTTGCAGAGTAGCTGCAATACAAAACTAGAAACAAACATAGACAAAAAGTTGCAGAGTAGCTGCAATACAAAACTAGAAACAAACATAGACAAAAAGTTGCAGAGTAGCTGCAATACAAAACTAGAAACAAACATAGACAAAAAGTTGCAGAGTAGCTGCAATACAAAACTAGAAACAAACATAGACAAAAAGTTGCAGAGTAGCTGCAATACAAAACTAGAAACAAACATAGACAAAAAGTTGCAGAGTAGCTGCAATACAAAACTAGAAACAAACATAGACAAAAAGACATTAAACCTAAATATAAATCTAAGTGTGTGGGATGAAATTGAAAACAAGGATGGGATGATAACATCCATAAAAGCGTAGCACTGAAATCAAAAGGTAGAACAAACGAACATGATTACTTGTAGAGTGTCAAAACTTAACAAAACATATTTATTGAAAGGTATAAACTTGTTGCAAAATTGCTTAAATTCAGGATTCTTTTTAGGGACTTACATTGTTAGGACTTAATTAGGGAAATGCTTCACTTATAATATTCTAAAAATTAGAAGAATGGGATAAATTTATCATACAAAAAAAATGTCAGAAAATTTGCACGGACGTACTACAGACCTAATTGTAGCAAAGTTTCGCTTAAAATTTTCAGAAAAAAAAAGATATTCCTGGCTAGTCAGCTGCAGCTGACGATCCCTAAAAAATGGAAAAGAATTATATAGAGAAAAAACAAATAACATTTATTACAGAAAAGTTACAAATATGAAAAATAAAGGCTATAATAAAGCACCTTTATATAAAAGTAACAGGTTGCCTGTCTTTGTGTGTGTCTTTCTTTATGTAACGTAGAATCTCGCTATAAACTATAAATGAAAATTGGCAAAGGTCGGCAACCACCCCCCCCCCCCCCTCCCTCCTACAGTTACCCTAGAGGCCTCTAGGGGTGTAACCGCTAGTATAGAAATATAGGATTCATATTTCTTTTGACTTGATTGACAATTCATAAATCCCCGATGAAAATGTGTAAGAATATGTAAATGTATTTCATGCCAATATTCGCTACAGGAGTTTTAAATAGATAGATTTACAGGTGGTTAGATTTATAGATAGATGGCAGATTCATTGATAGATGGTATATATTTACTGGTGGAAAGATAAAGATTATAAAAATGAATATATTCAGCTAAAATGATTTACTGATAAATAGCTACGATCATAAAAAAATGAATAGCTAGTTAGATTTTTGGATTATTGAAAGAAAACGAAGCAGCGAATTTCTATTTCCACAGTAGCTTCTCTCCTATTTCTAGCCCCTGCGGAGCAATCATTAACATTTACCTACACTAACAAAAGCTACTGTGAAAATACGTCAAAACCCACTACTTCGTTTTCTTTCCATGATCCAGAATTTTTTGATAATGATCAAAGGATATATCAGTTAATAATATACACTAAAATTGAACTAATATAAAATTCATATTAATATTAAGTTTTAATGTGCTTAAAGAAAAGAAAAAATAACACAAAGCCTATATTTCTATTGTATTTTATGAAGATTACCATATAAAGCAATCTTAAAGTTAGGGTAACGCCCAGTTATATTAAAAATATATTAAATTTAGACTTTTTAAATGCAGATTTGATATAAAATATAAATCTTTTTAAAATTAAGGAAGGTTTAATGTAGATGGATGTATTATAAAATCATTAAAGTAATATGAATTCTGTAGGTTTGTCTACATACTTGCATTAAGGGGGTGTACTACTAGGTGTCCTACGCCTCTCACTCCCCTTTAAAAGGGTCTAGAATGTAGAATCTACACCCCTCTTAAACAGCCAAGGGGGATGAAAGAAAAAAAATGTAAATCAAATGGACTGGAGTATGCTGTTTATGTAAGGGGGTTTATCCAAACCCCTGACAATAAAATAAAATCCATATTGTTGTATGTACTACATCCCCCTACCCCTTCAATTTTGGTTTAATGAGGATATGAAACACATAATAAGAAAGAAAAAAAATGAAGACAAATTAAGGAAATGAAATAGCAGCTAGGCTTAATTGAAAATAAAAAATAATTTTGTTATTAAAAATATTTAAAAATTAGAAGAAGTGAAGAAAGAAAGAAAGAAAAAGAAATATTATATAGAAAGAAAGAGAAAGCTTGATGAAGAATGATAATTTATGTATTTGTAAGCAATAAAAAGATTAGGTACGCCACCAATTTAATCTTTGCACAAACATTTAGCCAAGCTAGGGATAAGGGGATAAGTTAAAATAAAGATGATCACGTCCAGTTGTAGCGAAACAAATATTGTTTAAAAGTTTAGTGCGTGTGCTGGCTATTGGCAATAAAAAGAAGAAAATTAAAAAGAAGAAAAACACATTGATAAACTTTTTAAAAATCAAAAAAAAAGATCCTGGATTAGAACGAGTTTGTTACTCACTAGCTACACCACAATTCACTCTGTATGTGTTTACCAGTCCGTTTGTCTGTAACGCTATTGCAAAAATATTATTTTCTGGTCTGTAATTTAAGACAGAAAATCATTTCCAAAGAGCTTTATTATTCAACTTACTTTGTCTGTTGGTCCGTTACACATATAACAAATATTATATACATATATTTCCATTAAAGTTTCGTGACATTCTTATAATTTCTCTTTCTTTTACGTCCTCTATTTTTAATGACCACTGAACATTTGCAAGAAAATTTTTTTTCTCTGAGAAAAAAAAATATGTAACTATGCGCCATGGGTTATAACCACACCTATGCATAAGAGGTTGTTCAAAAAGATATTTTATTTTTGCACAGCTCAGATTGAAAGTATTTGAAGCAATTTTACGATACATTTTACACGAATATTTTCATTTTCTTTGCTATAAAAAGCCTTAGTTCGATATAATTAATCATTAATGTTCGCTTGTCCAAATTTTGTAATATTGAGCTTCGCTTTTATTAATGTTGTCATCCTTGTTCTATGCATTCGATACATGCTGTACAACATTAAAACATTTCCAACAATGAACTAGAGTAAAATTTACTTTTATGAAAGATATAATAGATATAGTTTATATAGATCCCTTATCAGTAAATTGGACTAATAAGAAAAAATAAAAGAACAATTCGACCATATTATTGGATGTAGCTTTTACAAATCTTTGTAGCAAGGGGAAGTGATTTTTAAAATTTCATTCATATATACCTATGTCAGTTATTAAATATATAAATAGCTATTGAATGAATTATTATGACTGATAGCCCATCTAGGGTTATAAATCTATTGAAGATATATTCATGGATACAAATTACAATATTTTGAAATCATCAACTAACCCTTTATTTAATTTTTAATTTTCAGTTTAAACAAAAAATGTCGTAACTAACTTGTAACAGAAGCTAAATCTGTATCTTTTTTTTAAATAAGGCATTCTTCTCTTATTAAAGTAAAATTTGCCATGCCATTTACAAATAAAAATACTGAAAAATAAGACTCAATTTAAATTCCTAAAAACAAAAATACCACTATATAATTATACTTAGAAACTGGTTCTTTTATTTCCTTGGTTTAATTAATTTCTTTTTCAATGATTACCTCATTTTTATGATTTTAAAATTCAAGAATATTGCTTTACAGCTTTTGATTTGTGTACTAGATATAAGAAAAGTGTCAGCGCCTCTAGACTCTACAGACATCTCAAAATGAGAGGTATATTTATTTCATTGACGAAGCAGTATTTCTATTTTTAAAAGGCTTATTCGTAGTACATGAACCAATATGAAGCTTCACTGAAAAGAAAATCTAAATATTTGGAATTAAAAAGCGACATGATGCTACGAACTGACTGAGTGCTAGACGGACTGACGGACAGACAGACAGACAAAATTAATTTTAGAGTAGCTTCCCTACTAAAAATGAAAGCTTGCGAAGAATGATCTATAAAAGAAGAAAACTTTCTATTTTAAATTGAAACATTTTTCAAATTCTGCGATATCATTTTGTGTCCATGTTTATGAACCAATTTTGATAAATTATTATTGCTTTAATTAAGGGAGCACAAAAGCGGCCTGCATGTTATCTCATATACTACGGGCAGGGTTTTTAAGATCAGTATATGGGTTTAAAAACATCTTTTATTAATTTTTATTGTGGAGAAAAAATTGTTCTATAATAATTAGGAGGGGGGGAGAGGTAGGGTAAGCTAGATTTTAATGTTAAATACCAAAAACAGCTAAGAATAGAAACTGCCCAAGGGGCACGAAACAAGTTATATTAAAATTTTAAATGAAGGGGGGGTATGTGTAACCGGTTGATAGAAGGATGATTTTCTTTTGTAGAAAAATCTTGTCAAAGTTTTTGAAAACTTCTGCAAATGTTTTTTGGCATATAACCCAAGTTAGATATGATAAGATTCAAACAATACAATACTTGTTTTAAACCTATCTTTTCTATAATTTTCTTATCCCTAAATTATTATAAAAACTTGCACAGTGAAGTCGTTATGGCTGAACTGAAAGTCATGCAACCAGCACACAGGAGAATATTCTGGAAGTCAAACGTCCACACGCAGGGAGGAAGGGGATATTAGACTGTAAATTATATTGGTAGTCAAAATTTAAAGCCACATATCTTAACTATTGTCTTTACCCTTATGATAACATACAGTTGGAATTTTCAGTGAAGATTCCTAGGACATATGGGCATCAAGTCTATACATTGCTTTGTCCGTCTAACAGTCGATCATATCTTTTAAAAAGACATAAGCCAAATTTTTAAAGGGTTCGAAATTCTTACATTTTTTTGCATATTCTCTCTCTTTCTTTTCTTTGCCATGACAACTGAACATCTGCTCTATAACTCACTTTGTCTGTTAGTCCATTCCAGGATTTCCTTCTTTACTTGTGGATGTTGTCATCCTTTTTTTTATTTTCTGTTCTAAAATTATCCTTATTTGATACAAAAAAAAGAAATATTATTTTTTTTTTATATTTTTCTTGGTGAATTTTTTTTCAACTGTGTTAAGAAAATAAATGATAAGGACTCCAAAAATTTAGATTCATTAGTTAACTGAAATTATACACAAATTATCTTAAAGTAATATACAACCTATTGGTCATCCACAATATTTGAAACTTTTGCATTTAGCCCCCAAAACATTTATGAATAACGCTAAAGAATATAACTATGATAAAAGATTTCTTTTAAACTGCCATTATAAACTGGGCGTTGCTACAAAAGACCTACTCTACAAAAGACCTACTCGTCGGTTTTACAAAAGACCAACGCCTACAAAAGACCTACTCTACAAAAGACCAACGCCTACAAAAGACATACTCTACAAAAAATCGTAATGCTAGAAGGTCATGGCCGCAGAGCTCGGCCCCCTGGCCTGCCTAGCCGCGGGCGCTCGGCCCCCTTGCCTATAACCTAACCTAACTTATATGTAATAATGTATGAATGTTTATCGTACATTAACTTAATTATATTTTAGGATTTCGTTGATTTACAAAAAGTGGTTGGTAGATTTTTTTCAAAGAAGGTGTATCAACTTTTTTTTTTATAGCTAGCCGGCTCTTTTAGTAAGTAGTAGATGTAAAATTTTTCATAGAATTCAAATATGCAATCGGTTTTTTTGTAGACCTCTTATTTTTTAAGTAATTTAAGTTTTTAAAAAAAAATTAGGTCGATTTTAAAGTACTAAAATGCAACAAAAAAAGAAAGAAAATGGCCATTATGAACAAAAATAGTAAGATCTTTAATTTGACACCTTACTTTTTCAATTCTGTCAGGTAATTATCGAAAAAATCGATTTTTTAAAACCCACGAGAATAAAAACTTCGAACTTATTTTTTTTTATTCCCCAGGCATAAGAAATAGGCATTATATATACTGTTAGAATGAGAAAAGTATTACAAATCCTTTCTAAGCAAAATTGAAATAAAAAGTTTACAATATAGTATATAAACTACAGTAAAAGGAATTATATGAAAATATCATATTATATTATACAGGCAACGTCTTAATTCTTGAATTGAGTATAAAAATGGGAAGGGGGTAAAGAGGGGGTAAAGAGGGGGTAAAAAAGGGAAGACGACAGTGTTGCCTGAACAAAAAATATAATTGGCCATTTGTTTTTTTTTATTTTTTTACTTTTTTTCAATTTTGCTTACAATGGATTCGTAATATTTTTCTGATTCTAAAGGTATATATTAACCCATATTTTTTTACCTGCGAAATGATAAAATTAAGTTCAAAGTTTTTATTCTCGTGGGTTTAAAAAAATCAATTTTTTTAATAATTACCTGACAAAATTCAAAAAGTAAGGTGTCAAATTAAAGATCTTACTATTTTTGTACATAATGGACATTTTCTTTCTTTTTTTTGTTGCATTTTAGTACCTTAAAATCTTAAAATCTTAATCTTTTTTTAAAAACTTAAATTACTTAAAAAATAAGAGGTCTACAAAAAAAACGATTGCATATCTGAATTCTATGAAAAATTTTACATCTACTACTTACTAAAAGAGCCGGCTAGCTATAAAAAAAAAAGTTGATACACCTTCTTTTAATATTTTTTTTTACAATATTTAGGTAAGGTTAGGTTAGGTTATAGGCAAGGGGGCCGAGCGCCCGCGGCTAGGCAGGCAAGTAGGCCGAGCGCTGCGGCCATGTATTGATTATGTATTACTTTATTAATAAATTTGATGTTTATATAACAATATATTCGTAGGTCTTATGTAGGGGTAGGTATTTTGAAGAGTAGGTCTTATGTAGGGGTAGGTCTTTTGTAGAGTAGACCTTTTGTAGGGGTAGGTCTTTTGTAGAATAGGTCTTTTGTAGCAACGCCATAAACTGTGACGGACATCCATAACATATAAAGAAGCAATGCCAATGAATCTGACAAATTTTGTTAATATAAAAGTTTATAAAATTATAATGATACTTAACAGTTAATAGGCTAACAAACTTGCTTATGATATTAATGGATAAGTCAAATATATTTAGATATACAAAAATTTGAAAAAAAAATTAGTTACTTGCCTTTTGAGGACTGATAACCCCCCCTCCCCCTAAATTTAAAAAAATTGTAAATAAGAAATATGGGTTTGTGTTTCTTATGCTCTAACCCAGCAAGGCTACCCAGAGCCCAATATAACCTAACCTGACCTGACCTAAAGTAATAAACAAAACTACCTCCTATTTACTATCAGTACTCAACTGGCCATATTGTGCAAAAGCGACGTAAATTTTTTTTATCTTATACAGGTATTTGCATCAATATAAAATATTTGAAATCTAATTTAACAATGTGACTATCTGTCCGTCTCCCAGATAATATCACAAGAAATCCTGTTTTCACGCTTAACAAATATTTTTACTTAAGCCTTTCTCAATTTTTTCTCTTGTCAAATTTTTTTATTATTTCAATGTTTTTATGTTTAAGATGTTCTTTTAATAACACGTTTTCCAAATATTGTCATAAAAGGCAAACTTTTATACATTTATCATGTGTCTGTTTGTTTGCAGTAGAATTATACTTTTGATTTTTTAGAAGATTTGAATATTCCTGCAATAATAAGGAATTATAACTAGGAAAAAAATCAACACTCAGCAGCATTTTTAAAATAATAACAATGTAAATCTATACAACGCTATGTAACTACAAAGTTTGATTTGTTGATTCCTGTTACGGTGAGGCACAATGTTATAAGCGAGGCTACCTACAATATCCAGTTTTGTGCAGTTGTTTATACTCTTTTGACGCCTATGTGAAACTTTTAAAAAGCTAAAAGACTTGGGATGCAAGATTTATGTGATTTTTAAATCATTTTAGCATACTTAATTTTCTAACAGGATGTATTAAATAAAAGAAAGGGAGTTTTGTCTTGACTCAGGCAAGCAGGAATTTTGCTTTGAGCTAGTATTTGGACATTTTTATTGCAAGATTTTAGTTTATGGCACTTCCGGGCAATAGACATACAAACATTATAAGTAAATGTATAATAATCTTTAATTTGACATTCTAAGATAATGTCAAATTTGTGGAGTGTACAGCAGGGGTGTGTGAAGCCTTTAGACCTACATAAAATCATGTTTTACAGGGGTGTTGGCACCTCTTATACTCCCCCCTTAATTCCGCATACCTGCACTATTCCAAAAACTATAATAAAACTTGAATTTAAAGTGACCTACGAATAAACTAATTATACAAGGTTTCTTAGTGATTAAGTAATTACTATAGATTCACATGTGTAATGCTGTGAAGGTCTTAAGCTCACACTTAATTGTAGAAAAGATTCGCTATAATATTATCTTTATGTTGAAGTATAAAATAGTAAAGTAATATGCACCTATCATTGGACTATATAACTGATATTTCAAATGGATTGTAAAATATAGAATAGGATGTACTTAAATATGCGCACTCAAAAAAAATTACAATTTTCTATGGAGGGAGAGGACATTGGAATATAAATTTCCCTGGTACCAAATTATCGTTTTCGTTGGCTCACTCTGGAAACGTTCATTGAATTTTGTTTTCTAAACCAAAAAGTGCCCAAACTTTTCAATGATTTTAATCTGCAGAAGGGGTAACTTTGTTAATCAGCATTGGGGAAGTATATCGTCCACCGTTAAATTCCTAGACAAGCGTGGTTACTCTAACGATTTGCAGTCATTTGATGGTGACAATTTTAAATCTAAAATTCAATAATGAAAATTGTTGGTTATTAACAAATAAGTGTACTACTAGTGTTAAACAATCTACAAAAAATAAATTAATAATAAGTTTAAAATTTGAAAATACTTTGGTATTGTTGAGTGATTTTATTGTACTATGAAAGTATTCAATTAAATACTTTTCCAGTATGGCTTCAAAAAACAGATTGATATCCTCTGGATTAGAACCGGTTCTCAGTCATACTGGAAAATCCTGCATTAGAGAAAATATTCCACGAATATTAAAATAAAAAATAATAATATTATTACCAATTTTATAAGCACGGGACTTCGGCCCCTCGTGGCTAACAAAACTTGTTTGAAATTTATTATTTTTCATTTTAATATCCGTGTGGAAAGCTGCCTGTAATACGATGCAGTTAATAACTATTATATACTTAATCAATTTCTTCTTCTTTGTTTGTTTTTAATCACTTTAATCGTTGTTTTTGCGCGCTGAGGTTGAAATCTTCTTGCCTTCTATGAATATCACAAATTCAAAAGTTCAATCACCCTTAAGCAATTTATTAAATTTAGTCTTTTCTTTCCTATTTAAGGCATTTTTCCGTTCTATTTTGGCGTCTTTAATGTAAAGATATAACTTAATAAAAGACTTTTTTCAGTCAGACTCATATGTAACGGAGTAGAGTAAAGGAAAAAATGAATATGAATATAATTTGGGCACTCCAAAGAGTAAGACTAAGACTTACAATCAAAGAGAAAATATTAAAGGGGAAGGCTTTAAGAGGGAGTTTTACAAATCTGGAATTTTTTCTATATTAAGTCAAATTAAATTAATCATAATTTTTCAAGACAATGTTGCTCATGATAAAGGATCATTTTTCTTTCTCATTTGTTTGATAAAAGACAGCTTGGGAGGGAAGAAGTAAAAAAATAATGGCAAAGAAAGGGAAGAGAGAAAATATGTGGAGTTCTAACCTATAGAAACAGTTAAATCAAACTGTGCTAAGGTGGCCAAGAAAACAAAATAAAATTATAACAATTTTGTTTTAAATGATTTTCATTAAAATTCATTTTAAACTTTTGGTTCTTAATTTGTATTCAAAGTAGCATAGTTGAAAAGTTAAAAATCAAATTTACCAAACTTGGCCATCTAATGTAGTATATGCTTATATAGCTTGAGAAATTTACTGCATAGAAGTTGGTTTTTAAACAAAATTTCATTTATCTTTTTTCAAGATTACCGAATACTTTTCCCCACCATCTAGAGGAGATCAGTAAAATAGCCTAAAACCACACAAAGACATGAATAAAAATTCCCTGAAAAGTATATCTTCCAAAGTCCAAAGCATCAGACATAAAGAACTTGCTGTTTTAATTATATTAAAAGACAGGAAATTTAATTTAATTTAATTCTAGCTTTATAATAAGAAAAATTAGGTTCTAAACAAAATTTCCATAAAAGTCATAAAGAATTCCGTTAAAATATGTTTGTGCACTGTGCCCCCATGCGGAAGGGAGTGGGTGGGCCATTATCAGGCCATGTGAGGTGAAATCTTGGGCATGCACACACCCGCACAGGGAACTTTCTGGGGGTATACATACAATAATGGTAAAAAATATATAGTTCTTTCACACAAATGGTATGTTGATCACTGATAACCACTTCTCTCTTATTTCTCGTTATTATATTTATTCTGATAATATAGAAATATCCTATTTGTGGGTAGCTTTCTTTACATTAAGACATTTGAGGCTGGCTTTCTTCACAGTAACCATTTTGAGGGTTGGATTCTTAATGTGAGCCGTTTATTGTAATATTAGTTCACCATGATAACCGAGGACGTCCAAGATTTTTTACTTAGGGGGGGGAGGTGTGATCTTTATATATCATGATGTCAAGTTCGTCCAAGCTTTTTTTATTTGGGGGAGAGGAAATTTAAAACAAAAATTTGGGGGGGGGGGGTAGTCACCCCTTTACAGCCACCCATCCCCTTGGACGTCCCTGATGAGACTAAACTCATTCCTAAAAGAACAAATATGCTAAAAATGTGGTGTTTTGAGGGAACGTCCTTGGTGAGCTCAATAACTCGTGGTGGACTCATGGGGCGCATGGGGGGAGCAGAGATACACTAAAATTGGAGAGGGGGTGGGGGTATAAAAGAAAAGGGAAAGTAGGAAGAGATGGAATCGCTCAACAGGCTAAAACTGGGTCCAAGAACAAAACTAGCCTTAACATCACAGATAATAAACAAGTACAATTATTTCTTCGCGATTTTGTGAATTAGAAAAACTATCCTTAGAAACAAGTTTAAGTGGGGAAAATGAAATTTTGGAAGAGAGAGACTCTTACCTTAACACGACATGAATGATGCTTTAAAGTATGGAAATAAAATAGCGGGTATCAAGCATTTCATTTTAGCATTACATGCTAAAATTAAAATTATTTATTACTGAGAATAGTTATTTTAATTTATCGAATTGTATTATACAGCTTTCTGCGGTTATTAAATTATAATATTTAAACCTGTTTTGCTAGCCCCGGGGCCCAACTGTTAATATAATTTTTATGTGATCCGATTGATCTGAATTTTGGTATATTTATTCCTGGGACAACAAAGCATAATGTTATAAGTGAAGCAACTCTATAATCAAGTACTAAAAATGTAAGTATGTTCATAAACATTATCCTGTATCAAGCAGTTTTTCAACAAATTTACTTACAATTTTGCTTTTACTCTTTTACATTTATATTCTGATTATTCAGTTCACTATACAAGTGTTAATGTCCTTTTGTTTCAGTGCTTCGCTTTTATGGATGCTGTCATATTTGTTAAAACAATATCTGAGTTGGAAAAGTTCTTTGCTTTTAAAATCCGAGATTTAGAACCCTTCTAAAAGACTATCCCATGAAAGAAATTTAGTTCCTCTAAATAAATGCTTTACAGGACCCCATTTTTATCAAAGAAGGAGAATACCCCTTCTCTTCGGCTCCCACATATATATGATGTCATCGTTGTTTAATCACTGTCAAAAAAGCTTGTTTTGCTTATTAAAAGCGAAGCTTTTCTATAATTAGGGTCGGTCCGTCCGTCCATCCGTCCATTCGTCCGTCCGTCCGTCCGTCACTCCGTACGTCCGTCCGTCCGTAACGGATAGCTTTTTTCGTTAATTTAGGCATGTTAGAATTGTCCTATCGATTTCAAATTTTGCATGGTGATTCCTTTAGCAGTTAGGTACGATTTAGAAAGCGTAGCAACTCTATAATCATTACCAAAATGTCCGTACGTCCATTTTAAACATGTTGATTTTTTTACTTTTTTAACATCAAATTTTTATGTGATCTAATCATCGGATTGATCTGATTTTTGGTATTTTGATTCCTGGGACAACAAAGTATAATGTAATAAACGAAGCAACTCTATAATCAAGTCCTAAAAATGTAAGTATGTCCATAAACATTTTCCTGTATCAAGCAGTTTTTTAACAAATTTACTTATAATTTTGCTTTGACTCTTATACATTTATATTAGGATTATTCATTTCTGAAACTATACAAGTGTTAATGTCCGTTTGTCCTACGGTTTCAGTGCTTCGCTTTTATGGATGTTGTCATCCTTGTTTTTTTGTACATATACATAGCTCTAATAAACTTTATTTAATAATGTATTTTCAACTAAGTACATCTAATTATTAGTCTGCCCAAACACTTTTAAAATGAAAATTGTATTTCAAACAAGTGTGAAAACGTCAATAACAGCGAAGCTTAAACAATCAAACGAAGATTAGCAAAGAAAATGTGAGTTTAATACAGATGTGCATCACGTATTAAGTGGTGTCTGTATAAAAACAAGGATGACAACATCCATAAAAGCGAAGCACTGAAACGGTAGGACAAACGGACATGAACACTTATATTGTGTCAGAACTGAATAATCAGAATATAAATGTATAAGAGTCGAAGCAAAATTGTAAGTAAATTTGTTGAAAAACTGCTTTATACAGGATAATGTTCATGGACATTGGACATACTTTCATATTTAGGACTTGATTATAGATATGTTTCGCTTATAACATTATACTTTGTTGTCCCAGGAATCAATATACCAAAAATCAGATCAATCGGATGATTAGATCACATAAAAGTTTGCTGTTAAAAAAGTAAAAAAATCAACATGTAATGATTATAGAGCTGCTACGCTTTCTAAATCGTACCTAACTAATAAAGGAATCACCATGCAAAATTTGAAATCGATAGGACAATTCTAACATGCCTAAATGAACGAAAAAAGCTATCCATTACGGACGGACGGACGGTCAGCCGTCTATAATAAATAACCGCGGAGAAAATCATATTTTACGTTACGGATGGACGAACGTACAAAGATGATTATAGAGCAGCTTAGCTACTAAAAAGCTGAAGTGCTTGCCAGCGCCATTCTAACAAATGTTGCGACTTCGGCTAATCCGAATTCAATTTAATTCATTTATTTAAGAAAAATTCTAAAGAAGAGAAAACAAAGAAACATTTTCAATGATTTATTAATGAAATTAGAAATAAATGCAAAGTGTGATTTCATGAATTGTTTTCACAAATTTCTCTCTCATTAATTCACAGCTATATAAATTTATATTTAAAACAAACAAAAATATATTTATATTTTTTTGAAGCTAATAAAATATAGCCAAATACAACGCAGTTAAAGAAAACTTTTTTTTCAAACATTTTTTTATTATTATTTTGCAAAAAATAGAAAAAATGATCCAAATGTGAATTAAAAGCTGTAAATGAACTTTCTTATTTCTTCCATCCAACGCTGGCCAATGCTCTTCCGAAGCTGTCCAAAACCTGAAAATAAAAAATACCTAAACATGCTAAAATAAAAAATGAAATTATTAGTTTATTTCTATACTAGCGGCTTCGCCCCTAGCCTCTAGGGGCTTTGCCCCCAGAGGTGATCAAAACATTTTTTGGCGAAATTCAGAAAAGACCAAGGAAATCTTCATCAAAAAAGAATGGGGGGGATTTTTTTGTTTTTTGGGGGGTTGGGTGTGTCCCATCCCCCAAGAAAATAGCCTAGAACCACCACAGGACCAGTAGGTATGTTCCCTGAAGAGTAGAATCCGATCGGTTCAGTGGTTACCGAGATTTTAAGGGACGGACAGACATCATTCTACTTTGTATTATAGAAGTATTAATATTAGGAACTTTGTTGGCTAATTATCAACCCCTAAAAAGTTTACCCTGGGGTCTTAATTTAAACAGGTAGAGTGATTCCCTCCCCTCTAAAATCATTATGAGGAGGGGGGGGGGGGGGGAGACAGGGTAAAAACTCACATTTTGTTTGTGCAATATAAAGTTGGAAAACGAAAAAAAAATATTTTGTGGGGGTATTAGGATATTTAATGTATAGGATAAGAGCATAGTTTGATTGACATCCTTATAATAATATTTTTATAAGTTGTACCTGATTGATAACCTTGAAATAATAATTTTAAAAGTGATACCTGATTAACAACCTTGATACTGGCGTTGTTACCCATAACTCCAATTCTCCAAACCTTTACATTACAGATCAAATTAATAAAAAATAGAATAAAATTGGTTAAAGGTTTAGTGATTATTAAATTTTGATTGATAAGCCATAGTCTCTTAGGGTTTGGACCTAAGTAGTCATGGAGTAGGCGGAGACACTTTTGTATAGCCACTAGGGCTATCAAGCTCCACGTTCAAGCACATTATGACTTGACCCGCTGTCTCATGAGAGCTACTCATTATTACCTCACCCTCGCCGAGTATGGCAGGTGTCCCAAATTAAGTCACCGTAATGAATGACGCTCTCGGCAGAGGAGCTTGGGATAAGGGTAGTACTGATATTATGTACTTGACTATTAAGTATCCAAACTTACTCAATAATCCCCTTCTTACACAACCAGGGGAAGTTGCGTGAATGTATTCAACTGAGAAATTCGAGTTGCCACATGGGGACTAGAACTCGAAATCTCATCACCGTAACTCAGTGCGTTACCACTGAGCTACGACGCCCCTTATTATTAAATTTAAAAAATATTTATGACCATTAGTAGCGGAGTTATAACAAAGCTGTAAAATACAGTTAGTAGATTGGTTGGTTATAGGTGAAGTTAGATTAGATCTTTATACAGAGAGAGATAGAAGGCCATCGTAGTCAGGTCGATTATAGCAGTGCAGAGTATGTCTAAAAGGGCACTTGAAGTGGGGAGGGGGGGTGTATTTTTTGTATGGGCGATTTCCCTTTGGAAGATTATCGTACATATAAACGGATTATCTCAAAGAATAAGATAATTGAAGAGTAACTTAAGAATACAACTTAATTATTATTAACAAAATTATTCGTTTTGTAAATCGAAATTGTCCAAGGACAAGTTTTTGTTCTACCAAATCAAGATTAATTAGAAGTCCCCAAAAGTTTGAACCATAGTATGAAAGAATGCGTTTATAAAACTTTGGAGACCTGTATAAGTTAAGTTATAATCAACTTTAAACTTTATGAATTACCTTTCCAGCAGAAGGACCAAGACCTCCAGCAATCTCTACCAGATCACTACAAATAATCAAAATCAAAGTCTTAAAATAAGTAAAATGACAAGGGTGACAAGAAAAGCTCTATAATATGACACAAACGAATGAGCAGAATATTAATTTTAAGTCTAAAAAATTGGATAAAATTGGACTTAATCAAAGAGATGCTTTGCTTATGATTTAGTACCTTATTTCACTTTGAATCATTATCCAATTTAAAAAAAGGTAAAATTCACCATGTTTTAAATGGATGTGGGAAATTTTTGGTAACGATTGTCGAGATGCTATGCTCTCTAAATATTACTTAACTGTTACAGGAATCAGTATGCCGAGTTTGAAATCGATAGGACAATACTAATATGTCTAATTAACCGTTTGCGGATTGACGGACGAATAAAATACAGTTTAAAATACATGTTTATTACTTTTTCATGCAGTATGCAGTAACTTCATTCCATTTCACGCCTTCTGGAACCTTAATTAAAAATCTAATAAGTTTTTTTTAGTTAAAAAGTTTAAACAAGTAACAGCACAAAATATAATTATATCTGTCTGTCCGACTGTCCGGATGACGCTTAATTTCTTGCTAACCACTGGACCGCTTTACTTTTCAGGGAACATATGATACGAAGGCTATTTCTTTGATGGTAAGACACCCCTCCTGAGAAAAAGTATGGAGGACCCCAAATCCCTGCAGTATAAAGTTTCTATTAAAAAAAATCCCCCTCCCTCTCAAAAAAAAAAGAAAAGAAAAAACGTCACAAATAAATGAGGGAGGGGGGAATTCCTATCCCATCTAGAGGCAAAGCTACTAGTTTATAAAAAACGATAAGTGACCCCCCTTCCTCTTCAACTATTTTGTGTATGATATAATTATTGGAGGAAAGGGGAATTTAGGCTTTATAAATTTCCAATGAATTCTGCCTGAATTTTACCATAATAGTTGAAACAGTTGGAAGACGTTTATCAGGGTCAGCCACAAAGAATTCGAGACCAAGCTCCTGTATACCCTCATGCAGACGGTCAGCACACAACCTGATGAGAGAAGAGTCGTTGGTAATTTGTAGAGTAGCTTACTGAGACTTTTAAAGTTTTTGTTAACGTGCTAATGTTTGCGTCAGTCAAAATGAAAAGTTAACCACTACTGCAAATATATTTTTAGCAGCTTAGCTGAAGTCGCAAATAAGTCAACAGCCGAGCATTCCACAGTTGCAGCCATGAAAATTTACGATGGGCTACTTAGCAGGGACAAGGGAATTATATTCTGACAAACAACTCTTAAGGAAAATTTTCCCACAACCACCTTCCCCTTTTCCTCCCCTTCTCTCCCACCAATCTTCAGTTACATGACAAAAACAAAATATACCACCAGAAATTTTATAAGGTTTCGTGATTTTTTGCAGAATTGTTGTTTAAAATAGCTACCCCTGGCTACTTAGTGTTTAATGTTTATCATATGTAAGTTAGGTAAGACTCATTCAAATGGATGAATATAGGTTATATAGGTATAGGCTCCTTGCAGCGGCTTAGACACAGTTTGAGCGTGCAATCCCTTTAGGGGTGGAATAAAACTGCAAAACCTAATATTAATAATATAGCTTCAGTAAAATAGTACCTGTGTCTTCTCCAACAATTTTCAAGACCTTCTTCAGCTACTATGGCTAAACCTTCTCTTAGTGCATACATAGCATTTACAGGGCCAGTGTGATGATAAATACGTCCTAGATACATACATAGATAAATAAATGGATAGGGATATTTGATTAATAGATTGTTAATTGATTGATAGAAAGATAAATAGATTTGTTCGCCTCGTAAGTCAATTTAATAGAGAATGCTTTTTTCCAATTTTGACAAGTTGATAATGTAGGGTGGTGGACACCCAGTAGCTTGTATCCACCCCCTTAACACTTCGCTTGATGTCCGTAATACCCTGGCAAAACCCTGTGCACGCCAGTGTTCTATCAAAAGTGAGCGTGTATGAGTTTGTATTATTTCATGTTACATGTGCAGTATATATACCAACCTTTGTCTGGCCAGCAGTTCCAGTATTCTCCCAGCCAGTCAAGATCCAGGTAGAAACTTACCTTTGTCTGGCCAGCAGTTCCAGTATTCTCCCAGCCAGTCAAGATCCAGGTAGAAACTGGTTGGCTTCCTGGTCCTACTCTGAAAGTTAATAATTCTATGACAACAGTATGATAAGCATTGTTCAAAAAAACTATAACTGCAATGTAATGCCATTAGTTATTATTCACCTTATCATAACACTAGTTCAAAGTTGCTTTACCAATAGCATTTAGTAGGAAGTAAAATAGCCAAAAACCACACCAAGATTTGTAAAGATTCTCTGAAAGACAAAAACCAATTCAGACCAGCACTTCTGAGATTTTTAGTTTCAGACAAAACAAAATGTTCTAAGTATATGAAATGCTCTGATATTTACTGACAATTCTTTACTTTAATTTAGCATGGTAATAGGTTACGCCTATTTATAGCCCAAGTTTACTACATATATTATTTACCTTAAAGCTATCTACAGCTCTCTGGCTAAAAGAGATGGGGGCTGTGCCTGGTGGGACTCCAAGAACTTTCTGGCTACCTAAACATTTTATATTCAATTATAATTTTAGAATATCTAAATTGATCAGCGAACAACAAACGACTTTTAGCATTGTGTATCCTTCAATTAAATCTAACCTAAAATTGAAAATAAGGTTAAGGTTCCCTAAGTGCGTTATTACAATTATTCTAAGAGTAAGTTTTAAAAGAGATTTCCTACCTGTATAAATGACATCAATGTCGAGTTCATCAGCTTTAAGAGGAACCCCACCAAGGCTAGCAACAGTATCAACAGCAAACAGACAGTTGTTGGCATGACACATTGCACCTGAAATAACAAATATTATCTACAATTATATATAGTTTGAAATATATCCACTAGATAGCAGAACGGAAATTCGAAATTTGTAAAGATCTTATTGACCTTAATGTATTTTCTAAAATTTTAACATGAACTATTGAGAGAATAAAAAAATCTTTTATATGTATTTAAAATTCAAACCGCTAGGTAACAGCACTGACAATTCAAACAAACTTCTGTTATATTTAGTTTTAATAATTTCCGCTAGGTGGATCTTATTAATTTACCTATTCCCTCCAGAGGTTGAACAACTCCTGTGCTGCTCTCTCCATGGGTCACAAACAGAATATCAGGCTTGTATTCCTGAAAATAAATATTTATCATTAATTTGTTATATTTACTCTTTTCTATAAAAGTTACTAAAATTAAATAAAGTGAATAATTGTAGATAGCTTTTTTTTTAATTCAATGCCATGAACATCAAATGTAAAGGGTCAGAAACAATTTAATATTTTTAACAATTGTGGATTTGCCTCTATCCTCTAGTAACGAAGGTTGGCGGGTGGGGGAGGGGGGTAGGAAAGGGCGCACAACACATTTAAATTTTTGTTTAAAAACTTTAGTATGTCTTAAAGTAAATACAAATAATTCTCGCAGGCAGTGAGATCTTATTAAACAAACATACTTACTACTTCTTTTTTTACATTTATCTAAGGTGCTTTCGTTGAAATTCTTATTAAAATCTAAAATCACCACTGTTTATAATATATTTAAATATATTGAATATGGGTGGAGGGAAATAGTTTATTTTTTATGCTTAACCTATCTGGGAGATCCTAACCCTAATTGTCCTATTCCTTAGTTGTCCTAACCCTGCAGGGCTACCTATTTAGCCTAACCTGACCTAAAGTAATAAACAAATAAACGCAAGAAACGCCTACCCTAATTTCCAATATACTTCAAAATAAGAGGGAGGGGGGTGTATTCGACTAGGAAATTCTCTCTCTCTCTCTCACCTTAACAGCAGCCTCAAGTTCAGCCAGAGTAAAGTTGCTGCCAGTTTCAGCCGTCACCTCCTTCACTGTAGCACCCTGTCTTTCTGCCATATCCTTAGACCTAGAAGAAATTTAATACTTATACATTTAACATTTTCACTCTGCCTTTTAAAAACAATATTTTTAAAATTTCTATTTTATACCATGTAGTTTTCAAAATTTTAAATATTGATCTTTTATATGTTAAACTTAACAATTGTATAAGTATAGGTTATAGCTGATTTTAAAGACCTAATACAAAATCGGGACAGGGCCCCGCACTGTTGGCAGAGTTAATATAGTCCATACCTCCTTGCATTCTTTTACATTTACATTAGTATTATAAACATTTAGTTTAGGATGTTGACTATAATAATCAGAAACAAAAAAAACATAAACCATAATGTTCACCTGACCCCCCAGATACCATTGTTGGCAATGAGGATGGTCCTGCCAGGCTCCAACATGTTGGTCATCACACACTCCATGCCCGCATGACCGGTGGCTGACAGGGCCAGGGTCATGGCGTTCTTGGTCTGGAAGATATACTGGGTACCGGCTTTGATGTCATCCATTACCTAAAACAAGGATGATAAAATCCATAATGAGGAGGCAACAAAAAAATGGATAATAATACGGAAAAAGCGAGTTATAGAGCAAGTGTTACGTAATCACAAATAAAAATTTTAGAAAATCCCGAAACCTTTCAGATGTTTTAAATTTTTTTTTAGCATGACTGTCAGACCAAGAAAATTATAAACTGGAAGCTCAAATTGGTACAGTTAACATTCAAAAAAGTATCTTGAATAACTGCCGAGAAAATCCACCACATCGTTACG
Organism: Acartia tonsa; assembly: GCF_053477335.1. NCBI lineage: Eukaryota > Metazoa > Arthropoda > Copepoda > Calanoida > Acartiidae > Acartia > Acartia tonsa. The sequence goes on from NC_137269.1 coordinate 13,008,161, forward strand.
GACTGACAAACTGACGGACAAAAAAAAGTGGATCATAGAGTATGTAATACTAAGTATATTTTATAATTCTCGGAAATTCGGAGATGGAACAATGGACGGTAAATCTTAAAAAGTTGGCCTTTGGTAAATGATATATTTCCTCATAAAAACTACAGCCATAATTAAAGATTAATTACCAAAGAAATTCCTAATGCTAAATTTTGAACCTTTAACATACAAAAAATTTTATTAAAGTAATCTCGTAACTGACTAAAATTGATTTTAAAAATCTCCCAAAAAGAAATTGGCATTTAGAGTAACATAATCTGAGCAGTTTTGGAACATGCTTTGAATGTTGAAACAAAAATTTACCTTGCAAAATTCAGGATGAAGGTGGCCAATTGTTGGCAGAGCCTAAAAAAATACAATAGAAAATATAATTAGCTAATAAGACAAAAGGTCTTTTAACATATATGTATATTTTTTTAAAACACTTTCTTTGCTCTTTAATTAAATTATTTTCATTTCTAGACAGCCATATTTTATTTTGCACGGGGTGTGCTATAAAGTGACAAACACATCCTTTTTTTAACTGGTCCCCAAATTGATAATTCTGTAAATAAGGTAGTGGGTAGTTCTAAAACAAACGAAAATCACCCTCCCCCCCCCCCCGGCCCCCCTGGTTTTTAACTTATTTTAAAATAAGGGGAAGGGAGTCTATGCTCGACAGGGAATTTTAAGGGAACCACAACTGTAAAAATCACTTACATGAGCTTGCAAGACTCTTTCAGAGACATTTGAAGGTCCAGGTCCGGCCAATATTTTCTGTGGAATCTTCAAACCCTAGATAACAAAAAATTTTAGAAAGGAATTTTAAAATTATAATTAAAGAAGTAATATCTCAAATATTACTCTTAGTCAAGCTTGTTTGTCTGTGCGTCGGTAAGTCCGCAATGCTATGAAGAAAATGTGATTTTCCTAGCTGCTATTTAAGATAATGGCAGATTATTTTGTGTAGATTCCCTTCATCAATGAACATCCAGAATATAATTAGCTTGGCCCGTCATCTATTTAAATGTACAACACCTGCCATTTTACAGCTTCTGTTTAATTTTTTGTTGTAGTCTACATTTCCGTTTCGCTCTAGTAGTCCTGCACTCTAACTAAAACTGCATATTTTTCTGACTAAACTAATCATATTCATTATTTATTGAGTAGATTCGCTGAAATAAAATAAAAATAATACCTCGGCTAGAGAAGGAGGTGGTGGAACTGGAAGGGATGACATTCTTCGGAGTTGCCTTAGCCCTGAAAAAGCCATAAAAATATGAAATATAGATTTTTAAATATTGTAGTACATTTTTTATAAAGCACAAAAAGATTTGGTTTTTAGGATTAGAAGATTTTTATCAATTTTTTTTAATGAAAATGAAAAGAATTATTATTGTAATCAATATTTTATTAAATCATAATGTACATCAAATTATAAACATTTGTTAAATTCCATTTAGAAACTCAAAATATAAACAATTAACTAATAACAAGTTTTTATGTATAACATCACCCTTCAAAGTTTGAACACTGACTGATGGAATATATAATAATAACTTGTATTAATAGATAACAATTCCAAAGTACACAAAATTAAGTAGGATCCTTGTACAGTGCTCAGCAGTCGACTCACTTTTATAGTGGCTTGCTATTGTCAAAGGTTGTTCAAAACAAAACCACAATTGTGGCTTATAAACTTCAAAGAAAAGAACCGCTGCTCTTCAGCTTTGGCAGATGAACAATAATCAAAGTAGCTGTTCAAGGTTTTGTTGATTTTTCTACACTAAATTCTGTTGCTTTTAGTATTAATATCGAATACACGAGAAAAGTTAATTTCACATGTTGAAAAATAACTTTAAGAATTAAATCAGTTCTTAATTGGACATGTATAATAATTTTTAGGTAGCCCCACAGGATTAAGGGCCCCCATAGGTGTTAGAAATAGCAAAAAATCCCCCCCCCCCCCTTATATTTCTTATAATTCTAAAAATAGGAGGGGAATATCATTGCTTAAACGTGATAATTTAACAAATGCCTTACACATTTAAACTATTTAGATATGTAAAACTTGATTTTTTCATCATATGAATTTGATTATAACATGTGCAACACAATTAAAAGAGGAATGATCTATAAATGTTGAAAAATAGATTGTTTCAGAATACAATTGGAATTTTACATAATTTTTAACGAGGATGACAACATTCATAAAGGCGTAGCTCTAAAATCAGATGGTAAAACCAACGATTTATGAGTTTGCTTTTATGGATGTTGTCATCCTTATTTTCGCTGAGAGTTATATAGTTAACTAGCGGCTACACCCCTAGAGGGGCACTTGAAGTGGGCGATTTTTCTTTGGAGGATTGAAAGCACTCCCCCCCCCCCCAAAAAAAAAAAAGTTAAAATCTTCCCTAGACCTATAAATAGCATCACTGTAGAGGAGACCCATATCTGTTCAGCAGTTATCGAGATCCTTCGCTACAGACTTACTTTATATAAAAGGACTAGCGGCAACGCTTCTAGCATCTAGGAGATCTGTATTCGAAGCAGTAAGAAAAAAGACTAAAGCCAAACGAAAAAACCAACAAGGAACCTATATGAGGTTCACTAAAATGGAGAACTCAATCGGTTCAGTACTTGAAATCTTAAGCTAAAACAAACCAAACAAACTTACTACTTTGTATAATAGTATAGAATATAAACCACCATAACTACTGAAAGCTAAAAACTGAAGATTTCTTATCAAATTATTTTCCTAAATCAATTTCCTTTTAATAATTTACAAAGATAAGTTTTCGAAGCTACTCTGTATGAACAAAAGCGAAGCTTTTCTATAATTAGGGTATAATTACGTACGTCACAGACAGTAAGCTCTTTTAGTTAATTTAAACAGGTTAAAATTATTCTATCGATTACAAACTTTGCATTGTGATTCCTGTGGTAGTTAGGTACAATTTAGAAAGAACTCTATAATAGTTACCAGAATGTCCGTACGTCCATTTTAACTTTTTTAACAGCTAATTTTTATGTGATAAAATTATCCGATTGATCTGATTTTTGGAATACTGATCCCTATAACAACAAAGTACAATGTTATAAGCGAAGCATCTCTTTAATCAAGTCCTAAAAATTTAAGTATGTCCTTAAACAATATCCTTTATTAAAGCAGTTTTTCAAATTTACTTATAATTTTGTTTCGACTTTTATACAATTATATTCTAATTATTCAGTGCTGACATTTTATAAGTGCTAAAGATTCGTTTCTCCTACCATCAAACAGCTTCGCTTTTATGGATGTTGTCATCCTTGTTTTATACACTTTAATTTTGAAAATATAACAACAAAGTACATATTTTATAATACGCTTGCAACAGAAACACTGCACTGTGCTAAATTGTTATTAAAACATAACAGATTACCGGGAAAGATTTAGCCTATTCTAAATTCCTTTTCATGAAGATGAAAAATAATAGAATTTTTTTCGCAATCTATTCATGGCTAGGAGTTCTAGGAAAAGATCTTACGACAAAAAGAACTGGTTGTCTTGTCTTAAAGATGTTAATTATATCATTTTGGCATATTGTTTAAACGTTTTAAACAAAAATTTCAATCTTCAAAAGGTGCAATTTTGTTTATTATCATTAACAACTCTAAAAATGGAAGCTTGGTGTTGCGGCGCTGCAATTCTGTGGATAAATTTTCCTTCTTATGGTTAATTGCACGTTATAAACACTGCTTTAAAGTTCGTATTAATATTGACAAAATAAAAATATATTTTGATAAAATATTATTGTAATTTTTAGTAGCGAACGCTACTCCATAACTATATGTAGTTGGTCTGTCTGTTCGTCCATACCTGTGATTAAGTTAACAAAAATGAGGTTTTCTCAGTGGTTATAAAGGTTAGAGGTATAATTGTTTTAGTGCAGAATCAACTACTTACAGGCATATTTGACAAATTAACAGCAGTGTTAGGCAGACAGCTCCTTAAGTGTTAACAGTTAACGTCCTATTTCTCTCCCTCTTTAACACTCTTTCTTAATCTCTTTCTAACCCCCATTCTCTTTCAGGTACTAAATAAGATATTTAGAACTTGCGATACTTATTAACAAAATTGTCCTTGTTGTTAAATGAGGGTTTAAACAGGACGTATTGATATGATATGCATAGTCAGTGATAGGTCAACTGAAATAAATATTGCTACATAATCCAAATGTACATATTTTTGGAGTTAGAATGAATAACCGTAGACCATTAAGAGGGGGGGGGGAGCATCTGAAAAGCTCCCTTGAAAAGCATGATTCGTTCAGACTTTTCAATTTCGAATTTTTCAGTTTGAGACTAATAAATACTTTTTGTAGTTATGCCATTTAAGATCTTTCTTGCAAACTATAATTGAACTATGGAACAAATGAAAATCTCACCTAACTTAAATGACAAATTGATTGTTCGGGACAGGTTTCCTAAAAAAAGAGATTAAAATTTTAAACAATATTTTATTGCTCTCAGGGATAGGACAATAAACAAACAGGGATGACAACGTCCATAAAAGCGAAGCACTAAAATTGCAGGACAAACGAACATTAAGAAGAGTGTCAGAAATGAATAAGGAGAATGTAAATGAATAAGTCGTAACAAAATTATAAGTGAATTTGTTGTAAGATTACATAAATACAGAACATTGTTTAAAGAAATACTTACATTTTTAGTACTTGATTATAGAGATGCTTCACTTCATTATTCTCAAAATCAGATGGATGGAATAATTATATCAAACAAAAACATTGTCAAAGAAGTACGGACTTTCTGAAACGGATTATAGAGTTGTTACTCTTTCTAAATCGTAACTAACAGTTACATGAATCATCATCTAAAGTTTTAAATCGATAGGACAATTATAGCATGCCTAAAAGAGCCAACCGTGACGCTTGGACGTATATAGCCTAATTATAGAAAAGTCTCGCTTTTAAAAATCATACCAACAAGCATTTTAAACACTAGAATTATTAACTAACAACAACTAAAAAGCATTTTTCCTCCCACTTTATGAAAAAATCACTTAAAAACTAGAGTATAGAATGAAATGAACAAGTTATACCGGGTTAGTGTACAGGCTGTGTTTATCTTTATAATTCTTCCTCCTACACTAACAACATGCAGTGTATATAGTTTTCACAAATACTAAATAAACTAAGATGTGCTGTGGCGGCGTTAGAACTGGAATTTTTGTTTCTAAGCCACTGCTTTGGTTGAGGGTATACTAGAAATTTGTGTATTACAAGACCAATTTTTAAAAGCCTATCATATTTAGAAAAGTATCTTTTTAATTTTTAGCCGTTTTTAAATCTTGTTCCTTTTTATCCAGATTGTTTCAATTCAATTAATATTTCTTTTCTTGGTATCTGTATAGTTTTATATGACCTATTTAAGTAAAAAAATTTGTTACCCAACGGGGCTAACAGATACCAAATATAATCTAACCTGACAGATAATTATAAACAAGCCCTTTCCCTCTTTATTAAGGGTAAGGGGTATTTTTGCTTACTAGGGAAGTTTGTGCAAAAGCGCCATAATTCATTTAAATCATGAATTAATCATAATTATCTTCACAACTTTCAAGACAAATTTTTTCATTAATTCTCTCTGGCTTATAAATTGTGAGTTGTTACCCAAACTGGTGTATATGTTCGCCTAGGCCGGTTGTACTCCTATACATATAAATTGTTCAGACGCATTCTAAGTACCTGCTTTTATTGTCCTGCATATTCCATCGATCTTAATGGATAAGACAAGGAACGATAGAATGATGTACACGCCCAATGTTTATAAACAAGTACAGATAAAAGTTAATGAAAAGGCTTGTACATAGTTAGTTTGGAACCAAATAATCGAAATTCATTAAAAGTACCCAACAAATAAGAAAATGAATAAAACTTTGGGTACCAGTGCATCTAACAGTCAATGGTCCCTCCCTCCTAGCCTGCATATACAAAAAGAATGAAGAAATGTAAATACTGATAATTAAGATTTCAAGGTTGGTTAGTAGCGTAGCTACTTAGAAACTAGGGTGTATACGTCACATTCATATCAAACTGACTTTCTATTTTTTTGTAATTATATTAGTTTTTAATTTGAGATCGTTAGCCAAACCAAAAGAACTCTCAACGGAAATTTTAAGATAATGCATTCCAAAATTAATCTTTTTAAGCACAATTGTACCTCATTTTTTTCAGGACATGAATGTACGAAATTGCTTAATGATTTACCTCTGATATACACCTTTTATTAATAAAGGTGCGTAAAATTTATATTTAATTGATTATAATATTTTTAGGGGGTGTGAAACAAAAAACAGTAAAAGGTGATTTATTTTTATTTTTGAGAATGTTGAATATGTAGGGAGTGAACCACCCCTTATGACAATGATATAGCAATCTTCTACACCTCCATGGACTTTGGTTTAAAGGGGGTGTCAAAAAAATCGAGAGTGCTTCGCTCACATGCCTCGCAAAACCATGTGCAAGCCACTGTTTGACCAAGAGCCACAACGTTAACAATAGATATTTTGGTTACTGAGATAATAGTAGCAAAGAACCAAAATCTTGGATGTACAAGCAGCATAGAGAGAAAAAAAGAGAGGATTCAAGGTAACTAGTTGACTAAAATAGGCAGTGGGCAGTGTTTTATAGCATTTTTATAGTCGTTTTTGTCTTTTACAAATGATTTCCACATATATTTAGTCTTGTCATATAACCTTATTCTTGAATGCAATTATGGTTATTAGGACAAATGTTTATTGATAAAAATATGTATTGACTTGGTCGTATCGAAGCTACTCTATAATTTACTTTATCTGTCCGTCAGTCAGTCATGATTTTATACTATTGATTAGTCAGATATTATCTCTCTTTCTCTTTCTTTTATCTGGACTATAACTATGACTATAAATTATTTGTGCTTTGATACTTTTGGATATAATTGATCTTGTATAATTACCATTCACATATCATCATTCAGCTATGGCCGCAAGTCATAATTGACAAAAGACTTATAATTATGCATTGTGTCTTCTAGGTCAGGATTCTGAAGTGATAAGACAATGGACGATAAATCCTAGTGATGATAAACATAATTATACCATTTTGCAGATTTAATATATTGGTTGAAAACTTTGGATACTACAAGCTTGGAACCAAACAATCAATCCTTTTAGAAAAGTTTCTTGATGTTTTTGAAGCTAAAATGTAAAGTGTAGGGTCGATGGTGACTTTGAGGGAAAACGCCAATAAATTTTTTTTTAATTAATTTTTTTTTAATTAATGTGAATCTTACAAAATATGAATTTAAAGTAATTTACTATAATATTTTAGGCTCAATACCAGCTGAGTTTCCACAAATTCCTGAATAGTAGCTGAGTATCCACGCATATTTCCCAAGAGTAGTTGAATATCCACACTTTTCCCCTATGGTAGTTGAATATCCACAATAGTTTCCTATTACATTGGTATTTTCATTATATCCTTTCATATTGCTGATTCCCATGACAATAAAGCACATTAATGCAAGCAACTCACACCTATTATTTAACTTTAATACAGATTTAGGAACCAAATATTGTAACATCCATAAAAGCGAAGCTCTGAAATGAAAGGACAAATTAAAATTAACAGGATAATAATGCATGAGTCTATATAAAATTACTTTATTGTAATTATAGTAAATTTGTTGCAAAATTGCCTAAGTATATGCTACTGTTTAAGGACATACTGACATTTTTAGGACTTGATTATTGAGATGCTTCGCTTAAAACATTGTACCTTATTGTAATAAGAATCAGTATTCCAAAAATTAGATATGCTCAAACTTAAAAGTAATAAAAACCATTTAGATATAAATCAATTCACGTATGTTTTTGTCTTGAATTTAAGTTGTATTGCACCTTGCTTGCACTTAAAAACAAGGATGACAAAATCATTAAAAGCATTCCACCCCCCTTTATTTAATCATGTCACACTTATTGTATAATACGACCCTCCAACCTGGTTTATTGTAGGCGCAGCAGCTATTCCATTAGGGTATGTCCGTTTGTCTGTATGACTTAAAGTGATTGCAACTCACTTTTGTTCATTATTTTAGATAAATTATTTAAAGAAAACACTTCTTTGATATTTAAGTTATTTAGGGACAAAAAAATATTTATTGACCTGCTAAATTAATTTTTATTTTTATTTATATAAATGCTGCGCTACTAATACAAGTTAATTCTATAAGGTTTCATATCAAAACCTTTGTTACAAAATCGAAATAATTGTTTAAAAACTTCCCCCCCCCCCCCCCCAATGCAATGGTAGGTGAATATCCACACATTTTCCCAATGGTAGCTGAGTATCCATGTGGATACTCAGCTGGTATTGAGCCATATTTTGTTATTGGTTGTACCGATCTTTCCACAATTTTCAGGGAAGTTTAGTATGGGTTCAATTCTTGTTTTAGACTGATTAGTTTTTCTCAAGGGGGGGGGGGAGTTGCTACTCTCTCTCCTCATAGGAGATATTTGCCTGAGAAAAGAATCCACAAGAAATGAGAAGATGAGGATCTAACCCTACCCATCTCTTGGGCAAAAGCTGTTGGCAAAAGTTCAAATCACCATATTTAAAGAGTCATATTGATACTAAAACTGTTAATAAATGATTTTTATATAATTCGATATTTTGAAATCATCGGTTATAAAAGAAAAAGTATTTCTACTTTGGCTTTAAAACTGATTAATATCCCCTGGATTAATACCTCTTCTGATCCATGCTGAGAAATCATGTATCATATCGTATTATAAAAAAATTTCCACGAATAAAAAAATTAAATTCACAAAATCAATACTAGTTTATTTAGTATAATTTTGCTATCCGCGGAAAGCTTGCTATAATGGTAAATTTTCGAGTTTTATTTTAACACTACAAAAAGTTGATCCTATAAATTCGGATTATTTATCACTAAAAATATTTTCCTCCGTATTTGGTTGGAGGGTAAAAAATTGCACCACAATTTCAATATACCACCTCTAGTTACTGCAGGGTGACAGGGAAGAGACAAAGGAAATAAATTGACATTCTAAATTTTCTTATTTAAAACTATGAAAATTGAAACTATTAGGTGAATTTAGGATTGAAGATTATTTTATTTTTAACTTTGATAGTACTTTCCCTCCTGGAGCTACAGAAGCAGAGACAGGGTTACATTTTCACAGATATTAATCATGGGGGTGTCAAACTTGTATTGGGTAAAATAGGGTAAGATAGTTCTTCTTAATATATTATTTTAGGGGGGTGTTGAAAACCCATTCATTTTAACAGTGCAATTTTTCTCTATGCACATCAACCAAGAAAAAATATGAAAAGTCTAAAATCTATCCTGCTTATCATTTGCTGTTACTATACCCTTACATTAAAGTAACAGGATGTCTGTCTGTATTTTGTGTGTCTGTCTGTACGGAAGGATCTTGCTATCCGCTGAACCCATATGGTTCTCCATTACAATGCAGCTTCTAAGGTCCCGGGAGGGTTTAAAATTTAAAAAAAAAATGAATTTTTAATTGCATATGATAAAAATAATGCAATTTTTTAAAAAAAATCTCTAGGATTATATTTTCCTGTCCTAGACATCTATTGCTTGTGTATGTTTGTGTGTGTGCGTTTGTGTTTTTTTGTGTGTGTTATTTTTTCTGTGTATTTGTCTGTGTGTATGTAAGGATATATTTGTGTGTGTGTAAGTTTCATATGTGTAAATCACTCAGGGTTGTCAAGAATTATTTTTTTTGTTGTAGAAAACGAACAGTTCTTTCCAAAAGTAGCAAAGATATTGAAGAACAAAAATTAAAAGATATCTAATGAATACTTTTATATAATTTTCCTATAATGTTTTGTTGATTTAAAATTAAAAGGATGATCTCTTATACTAGCTTGGTATTTTTCTTTTCTTCTTTCACTTAATTTACACTTTACTTTACTTTACTTTTTTATTCTATAAAACATTATTATTATAACCCATCTAATTTTAAACACGAAAAAACTAATAACTATATTTTCATGGTTGATAACCATGAATGTTGTTACTAATATTGAATTTGGTAGCCATATGGTCATCCTTACTCCAGTATAGTCAAGCTTAGACCATTACACCATAAACATGGTCTCACTATCATAGTAGTCAAACCACAGTTACCAGTCTTTCAGTTCATATCAAGCTCTGTGATATTAATATTTTTACAACTCTAGGCCCCATAAAGTATATAAAAAACATGTACATTATAAAGAAAGACCACAAAGATTTTAATTAATTATCAAAGTGAAATTATATAAAAGTGATTAGAAATTATTTTTTGCATGCTTTTTTTAAGGATGGTTACTCTATAAATAAGATATGTTAGACGTGCGTACCGTAACATTTATATAACCTTCTTTTTTATTGTTGGATTTAAAAATTTGTGAGGCATGATTTTATTTAATATTTGCCTTCAAGCAGTGGCATGTAGGAGGGTGTAAACGAACCCATTAAATTGACATTAAATAGGCCAGCCTTCTCCTTTCTTTCCCCACAATTAGTTTACAATCTCCGGGTAAATCGCTGTGCACGCCACTGTTATAAAATAAAATGTCACTATACTTTGATATACAGTGTGTTTTTTTTTATGAGAACTTTTTTGAAAGCAATTTTACCCCACTCATAGTTATCAGAATTTAATGATTAATGGCTTATTTTCTTCGTTTTTTAAGGCAATTAATAGAACACCAAAAAAATATTTCAGTTTTATCTAAAAAGTACAGTAAAATTTAAAATTCAAAACTTAGGTGTCAACGTCTAAAAATGGTTTTAGCGCATTTTTCTTATGCTCAAATATTCAACCTTTTGCAAGAATGGCTGCTAAACACTTGAAAGTTGAAATATAGAGCTAAAAATGTATACAGATACTATTAGGGACATGTACTAGAACATATCAAAGTTTGAAGGTCATATCTCAACCAGGGAGGGAGTACTGGCCCCCCAAAGTCGACTACAGAAAATCCAATTTTTTTTCTTGCAAAGGGTAGAAGATTTAGGCATAAGAAAAATGCGCTAAAACCATTTTTAGATGTTGACACCTAAGTTTTGAATTTTAGATTTTACTGTACTTTTTAGATAAAAACTGAAATATTTTTTTGGTGTTCTATAAATTGCCTTAAAAAACGAAGAAAATAAGCCATTAATCATTAAATTCTGATAACTATAAGTGGGGTAAAATTGCTTTCAAAAAAGTTCTCATAAAAAAAGACACACTGTATGATTACAATGGCTATTAATTGGTTTAACAACTCATGTTTTCTTTTTGTAATGCTGTACTACGATGGACATAGTTTTTCCTGATTATAAAAAAAGTAGATACTATGTAGTGCCTGATTTATTGAAAGAATGTCTTTTAATTAACTTGAAAATTATTGGTATCCCAACAAAATGGAAAGAATAAGTACACAAACCTTAAATGATTTTTTTAAATCCCTGATTGATTAGTTTTTTTCTCCTCCTACTTCTATATAATACAATCTTTTCTTATTAGCCATTTTACAGATCTTGTTGAACAAATAAAGCCATCAAACTTCTGCAAAAACCTATACAGAAATATTTATTTACAAGGCTGCGCCAGTTTTGTTGCACCAAGGTAGCAGCTTAACAAATTTCAGCTGCAGACCTTCAAAAATCATAAAAGCTCCTAATTTTATTAATTATATGCTAAAGGAAATTTTTAAAGTTACAATAAAACTAATTAACTCTGTCCAATAAAAGTAGTAAAAATTCATTTGAATATGTTAATTTACAACAGGGCTCGACAGCTGCGCCTTAGCTAACTAACTTGTGAAAAGAAAAAAAAAATTTTTAAATGATGGATCGTCTGTTTAGCAACAGGTTTAGGACAAACCCCAAACTGTCCAGTTTTGAGCAAGACGATTCCAGTTACGTCATATACGTTTCGGGAAAGAGAAAGGGAAGGAGGGAAGAAAATCTCTTCAAAAGAGATGGGAGAAAAGGGAAGAGATTTTCTTCCCCCCTTCCCTTTTTATATGACGTCACAGGAATCGTCTTGCTCAAAACTGGACAGTTTGGGGTTTGTCCAGGTTTAGACATCGAGCTGAATTTTATAGCTGTTTCACTAAAGCTTACACGCGGCTGCCGACCCCTGATTTACAATACTAGTTACAAGAGTCTCTTAAAAGTTGTTAGTAGTTATCTATCGCATCGTATTATGCACAGCTTTCCGCGGATAGTAAAATGAAAAATGATAAGATTAATTCCAAGGGGAAATAACATTCATATGAAGAAATATTTAAAACAAAAAATAAGACATATCAAAACATTTAATTAAGGATTATCAAATATTTTTTAGTTTTAGAAGCTGTTTATATTTTTTTCTTACTCTTGCAATAAATTAAAGATCAGCTTGGCTCATTACAAGAAACAAAAGTGAAATGCACCAAAAAATACTTTAAAATCATTTTAACAAGAACAGAAATATCCTAATGTAGCACATCAGAAATAACTCATATAATTTACAGTATTCAAGAAGGAAGGGAACTTTTCGTACTTATTATTTGTTGAATTTTGATTGGTTCATTCAAAACTAGAAATTTCCAATAAATAATTTTGATCTATAGAGTAAGTTATTTTGTTAAGCATCATGGGGGATGTATATCAATTTACCGTCCATTGTCTTATCCTTTAAGAATTCTGGCTGTATGTAGTAAAAATAATTATGTTTAGACAAGATGAAAAGTTTATCATTTTGACAGACGGACGTACTGACAGCAGGCCACATTATAAAGTTGCAATGCTATCAAAAAAAAACAGGAAGAGTTAGAACAAAAGTTGTTAATTAGAGTTGTGACTTGCCAATTTTATATAAATTTAATATCATTCAGCATTACTTTAAGAAACAGTTTTTATGTTTGTTTTTGAAGTGCAAGAAAATTGAAATTTTTTTTAAAAGTTTGAATAATGTTTATATATATCTATCTATATTATCTATATAAATGTAGATTACTCCTAAAAAACAGGAATTGATTTCTAAAAAAAAAATTTTATTCGTCTAAGATTAAAAGTAAGCATTAGTTTAAGAGGATGTTTAATTTTTTTAAAATTTAACTAAAGACGTTCAGGTAAAGATTATAGAGTTGCTATGCTATATCAAATTTCAGTCGTACATAACTGTTATAGGAATCATCATGCTAAGTTTGAAATCGATAGGATGATTTTCACATATCTAAATTAACGTTAAGAGCTATCCGTAACAGGACGTCCGTACCGACTATGAGTATATAAAAGCTTTGACAACTTATAAGATAACGTTGATATGATTTATCTGCAAATTTGTTGCCAAATTTTGGTTAAAAGTATTCATTGATTGAATAATTACATTCAGAGAAAGGGAGAAATATTGATATAATTTTTAATGGTCTTACATGGTACTTAAGACCTTTAAAACGGTGGTCCTAAAAAAAAGTTATTCTCTTGTCCGTCTGTCTGTTGGTTCTAACGGTCTACTGTTAACACAAAAAGAATTTTTATCATTAATTATTTGAATTAAGCCCGGGCCTGCATCCCTCGGGGATAACAAAACTGGTTTTAATCCTATAATTTTTTAATATCCGCGGAAAGCTGAAATAAAAACTAATATAAGATAAGAATAAGATTAGTGATCTTGTTGTTGAATATTTATCCGTTTTGAATTATAATACATTCAATTATAACAACGGCACTTTAGATGGATGCACAAATAATTTCATTTTATATACATTGTTGCAAGTAGCGTCGCCCCTCTAGAGCCTCTAATTGCATAATTTTTTCCCGTCCGTCTGAAACGGGTAGCTTTTTCGTTAATTTAGGCATGTTAAAATTGTCCTATCGGTTTTAAACTTTGCATGGTGATTCCTGTAGTAGATCTAGAAAGCGTAACAACTCTATATTGCATTGGTTACCAGAATGTAAACACGTCCATTTTAAACATGTTGATTTTTAACTATTTAAACAAACAAATTTTCATGTTATATAATAATCCAATTGACCGGATTTTTTGGAATACTGATTCCTAGGACAACAAAGTGCCATGTTATAAGCACCTCTATTATCAATTCCCAAAAATGTAAGTATGGCCTTAATTATTATCTTGTATTAAAGCAGTTTAAGTGTTAATGTTCGTTTGCCCTACCGTTTTATGGATGTTGTTATCATAAGCCTCTTGGTGGCTCTAAAAGGGTGTAAGGGTGTGATAATCCCTTGAAAAATAGTTCATGACCACCCAAGAAACAATCAAAATTTAGCTACACTTAAGGACCTGGGATTTGTCAAATTTAATCAAATGAAATATAGGGGGAAATAAAATAAAATATGATTTTATATTGTTTTCTGCGGCTACGCCCCTTAATGCCTTAATACTTAAGGTAAGAGAGGGGAAACGATACTTCATTTTTCTAAAAAGTAAACGAAAAACAAAAAAATTATAGTGAGGTTTTTTTTCAGGGGGCGATTTATCTTGGGAGGGTGGAGTTATCCTCCCCCAAATTATTTATAAACCCTCCCAGGACCCAAGAGAAGCTATATTGTAAAGGAGAACCATATTAGTTCAGTGCTTACCGAAATCTTTTGATAAACACAGATATATTGATAGATAGATATCCTGTTATTTTTATAAGAAGATAATATTTATTACAATTTTAAAATTTTATAATACATTTTCAGACTTAAATTCACTGCCATTATCCATAAATCTTTACATGTATTTCTGGTTGTTTATATAAATTTTATTTTTAATCTTTAAATCCTAAACTTAAGAACAATCATTAATTATATTTGAAATTTAAGCCATCAAAAAATCCCTTTTAAGTTTTTCAACCATTTTAATTTCCATCCAATCGAAGCTTAAGTCTCCCCCCACCCCCACACGTTCCACTCTTTTTTTTCAATTCACAGCTTTTCTATAGTTAGGACTTAGGGTCGATCCGTTATAATTGTCTTATCGATTTTAAACTTGATATTGTGATTTCTGTAACAGTTAGGTACATTGAGACATCGTAGCAGCTCTATAATCGTGAACAGTTTGTATGTCCATGAAAACAAGCTGTTAATGTTCGTTTGTTATAACGTCTGATATGAGAGCTTCGCTTTTATTGATGTTGTTATCTTTCTTAAGGTTTTGTTAGGAAAATAATTCACAAGAGAGCCACGTAGTTTTAGGGATCGTCAGTGAAAAGGTACCTGAAGGTGTAGGAACATACCTTAAATTCTAAATTAGGGGGGAGGGGTTAATGTGTGTTCCAGAGTTCAATTACAGGGGTTATACATTTTGCTTGACTAGTTTTTTTTTGGGTTCTTATATGTGCAGTATGAATACTTTTCATTAATACATACAAGTACCATATGGTTCTAAATTCTTTTGTAATAATCTACTAAGGATAGGTGGATAGGTTGAAAAATGTTTTTTTTATAAGTTTTCCCTAAAGAAGAAGCTGCCTATTAAGATCCCGAAAATTGCTGAGAAGATTTGTATTGGCCGTGGCATGTTTTAGGCTTCTAAAGATTTAGATTAGTTATACAATAAAAGGCAAAATAAATCCTATTATGTAAAGATACTTTATAGTCCATAAAGTTAATACTATCTTTCATAAATAATAATAAGTATGGCCAATTTCGTACATGATCCGGCTGTAGTAGCGAAACAATTCTGTAATTTACTTTGTCCGTCCGTCAGTCCATCAGTCCGTAACGCCATGTGGGAGATGTGAATTTTGATTATTGAACTCGATTGATTGGTTCAAACAAATGATGTTTAAACTTTTCAACCAAAAATTTAATCTACAGAAGGGGTAATTTCGTTTTCCATCATTGAGGATATCATCAATTTATCATCCATTATCTTATCTCTTAAGATATTTGGAAAGTCAATTATTTTTAGGCTCTAAATTATTTTTGAGGATAATAATACCATACGTTATTATGATTTGTAATTATAACAACATATAATTAAAGTAACAAATGTTAATTTTGCAGACACGATGAGAAGGCAAAAAATACATTAAAGTATGCAAAAAAGGTTCTACAGGGCTTATGGTGTTCAACTATTTTTTGTTTCATTAGTATAGTTTCAGTATAGCTTCGATAGGTTTGGGGTGGTTTTAGGCTATCAATATTTTAGATTTAAGTCTTTGGGATGGTTTTATACTATTTTTCTCCTCTTCAACATCCCTTGAAATACAACGCCCCTGGATGTTGGGCCGCAGCTACTAGTTTTGAATTGAAGATAAGCTATTCCACAAAAAAAAATGACAATTCGGTGCCATATGAACAATTTTTACTGTATATTTTTATTTAATTGGTTCAATTATTCAAATGATCTTGAATTATATTATGCAATAAAAACAAATGTTGTGTGTTAAGTATAACATTAAGTATTGCATAAAAATTACGGTGTTTTCCCTAAAAATACTTGTCGAGCACTGAAATTCTCCCTCTCACCTGTAAAATAAATTGAAAAGGGGAGTTGGTACCTGTTTAACCCAATATAACCTAACCTAACCCCACTAAAAGTAATAAACAAACAAACGAAAAACTTCCCCTGCATTTTTTTTCGATTTATTTCAAAATGTGGGGGCGGGGGGGATGCTCTGCTTAAAAAGGGACTTTAAAATACATTTACCTTTATATAGCAAGTGAAATACTGGTTTGGTTTAAATCTGGGCAGGAGAGCCTTAAAAGACAAGAAAAACAGTAAGGATGGAACCAGAAAAAGGCTTTCGCTTTAATCTTTGAAATTTTGTCTCAAGGATTTAGAATTATTGTTGTTAAAAGATGTAGATTTATTTTATCACCAATGTTCTCTTTTCTATAATTAGGGTAGGTCCGTCCGTACGTCCGTCACAAACGGATAGCTATTTTCATTAATTTAGGCATGTTAGAATTGTCCTATCGATTTCAAACTTTGCATGGTGATTCATTTAGTCGTTAGATACGACTTAGAAAGCGTAGCAACTCTATAATCATAACAGAATGTCCGTACGTCTATTTTAAACATGTTGATTTTTTTACTTTTTAACAACAAATTTTTATGTGATTTAATTATCCTATTGATCTGATTTTTGGTATGTTGATTCCTGGGACATCAAAGTATAATGTTATAAGCAAAGCAACTCTATAATCAAGTCCTAAAAATTAAGTATGTCCATAAACATTATCCTGTATCAAGAAGTTTTTCAACAAATTTACTTACAATTTTGCTCTGATTCTTATACATTTATATTCTGATTATTCAGTTCTGACACTATATAAGTGTTAATGTCCGTTTGTCCCACCGTTTCAGTGCTTTGCTTTTATGGATGTTGTCATCCTTGTTTCCTAAGCGTGTTAGCAAGTTTTTGTATATAACATATGTGGTATATAAAGCTGTATAATTTTTTCATACAAATAAGAATAAGACAATAGGCGGCATTATTCCTTTGATTGCTTTTTGAGCACGGAAATCCTACACTCTTTTTTATTAAAAAAGAATTAATCATTGGATTGGGGTTATCTCCGCAGGGTTAGGGCGCTGCAGGTATAGGCCATGCGTGTGTTGGGTTCTCCGCAGGGGTTAGGCATAGAAAAAAAATCTCCCTCCCCTCCTTAATTTTTATTTTATTACAAAAATAAGGGGGTAGGGGTAATCATAACTCGATAGGCACTTTAATCAATAGCATTTAAAAGACGGTAAGATTAATCTAGCTCCCATAAACCTTTCCCTGTATCCTTGTATAAAGTACATATAATAGGGTAATAAAATATTTCACATGTGAACTTTAATTATTATGACATAATCTTTCTATGGGAAAATTGGATTACCACAATTTGTTGATCAATATAAAAAATATATATTTTTTTTTTCATTTTTTAAAATTTAAACAAAATATTATTGGGATTGGCAAAAGAGAAGGTGGGGGGGGGGGGTTGTATGGATGTTCTTTTGGCGATTGGGGGGAAATCGCCGAAAATAAATGAAAATTTAAAGAAGGTCCTATAGATGCGATGCCCTTAACCTGCGGGGCCATCCAGTACCCAAAATAACCTAACCTCTGACCTAAAACAGTAAACAAGGATACGATAAACTATCCTCCCCCCCTTACTTTAAAATATTTTTTAAAAATAAAAATAAAGAGGGTGGGGTATCATTGCTTAAACAGATACTTTGTGGGAAAGCGCCAATATACTTAGTTAATAGTTATAAATGAAGTGTATTAAAGGCGTTACAATTTTAAATTAGAAACTTTTATCCTTTACATTCAAAATTGTACACGTTTTTGTTAGTGCTCAAATAAATATAGCAAGTATAGATCCCCAATCATTGATATTGGACTTTTAATTACACTGGTACCCATAGTTTTATAACCATGTTAGCTTTTATGTTGACCCAAAAACTTTCACTAAAATTGATTGGTTAGTTAAAAATTAGTAGTTGTTATTTACAGAAGGGGTAATCTAGTTTATACTCATTGAATATTTTAATATTTGATAAAATTACAAATTAATTAGTTTTTGTTCATAATAAAAGAATTAACATTCTTGAATTTAAAAAAAAATCCTGTTCTTTTGTATTTACAAGCGACTGCGACTTAGGCCTTAAGGGTATTATTAAAATCAATGTTATTATGGCTTTAAACAACTTAGAGCCAAAAGCTTCCCTAGAAAGTGGGGCTTAATGAAGTCAATCAGTCAAAGACAAAAATACCTATATTTGTATTTTGTCCCTGATGACATGAACGCTAGGTGAAAATGTATCGTTATTTTGAGATCAATGTGGCCATAATTATTGTATACTAGCAGCTACGTCCCCTCGAGGCCTCTAGGGGCACTTGAAGGGGGGGGGGTTGAGTCGACCCAGCGTAATCTACAACCTTTCTTTCCTCCACACATACTTAGAGTGTAAAACATAATAATATGGCATAAAGATTTATTTGTTGATCAATATCTGTAGTCCCTGAATATCTGCAGACAAATCCAGAATTTCTGTAAATCAAAGTGTCGAGGTCAAGTAAAAAATTAATAAGGACAACTATGTTCATTGGAAGCGCAGTTATATTATATTTTATATTTAGTTTATAAGAAGCAAAGCATTAACAAATTAGGGAATAGAACTTTAGTTTTTACAATGTTTTTAAAAAATTGCGGTGGGGGTATTTTTCAGAAGAGCGATTTCTCTTAGAATGGTGGAGGTCCCAAACAATAGTTATACATACACCTTTACTGGTTCTATAAGAAGCTTCATTGTAAAGGAGAAGCATATCTGCACAGCGGTTAGAGAGATTCTTTGATACTAACTCACAAACAAACGAACATCTTGTTACTTTTAAATAAAGAATAAGTGTGTTGATATATTCATTTATGGATGATAATTTTTAATGGCTCTACTTAAAAAATTTAAGGCTGATATGTTTATTACTTCTACTTACTTGACGTACAATCATACTCAAGTTATACAGTAGCTACGCTTACAACAAGTATATAACAAGTGACAAAATGTTTGCAATATAAAAGTGTTCTTTGCAAACTGTATATATTTACAAAAGCTAAAATCGTTTTTCTTTATGGGTAAAACAATAGGACAAACAAAAATCCTTATATAAAAGAAACAGAATGTGTGCTGAACCAATATGGTTTTTCTCAACAGTGAAGCTTCAAATAGTCCTAGGAAGGTTCATAATTAATTTGGGGGTAGGTACCAACAACCTCACAAGAGAAATTACCCCCACAAAAATATGACCCCCCACTTTCAAAAAATTCTTTTTCAAATTAAAATTAAACTTAGAGGGTCGACCCCCCTACCTTCAAGTGCTCCTAAAGGCATCTTGGGGGAGTATCCGCTAGTAAATAAATAAATCAATAAATATGTAAAATGTACACTATTATTTAGCATCATTTCTAAATCTATGTTTGCAGTAAGAATGATATTTGCGAATTTTAGGCTTTGCTTCAGTTGGTAATATTGTAGTTTAATATCAAAGATTAATTATACTTCTTCGCAAAAGGGAAAAAAGATTTATACTGACAATTTAATAACAGCTTTAATTTATCAGATAACAAGTAGGATATCATCCACAAAGCGAAGCTAAAATTACCTATTTACCCAAACATTATGATACTTTCCTTAAAAATAATACATAAACTTGCAAAGGGGGGGGGGGGAGGGGTTTGATTGGAGATATTGGGGGAAGTCTTTCCTCCACTTTCAATCTGATATTAAAATTTTTGTCAGGGTATGCGATAATCTATCCCAATATCCACGTTTTCTATATCCATTGATAAAATTAAACCTAACTACAATGTGGCACAATTTTAAAGAATTAAGGGGGAGTATAATGTATTTTTAATATGGTAGTATATTAATTTAATTATGTATTGAGATACATTGGTAGTTTTCCTTAAATTAACTAGTAAAAAACGAATACCCCCCCCCCATCTTCTTATAATCTAATCTAACCTTGCCAGGCTTACCTAACCATAATAAGGAGATAAGGAAAGTGTCATAAAAAATAAGTTAGTTTTTTAGGGGTTTTCGTTCCCAATTCTCCTGTCATCCTTCCTTAATAGGAACTTAAGGGAAGAGGCGTTATAAAAGTTATAAACCTTCTCCTGTAGGAAGTTCTATTGTAAATGAGAACCATATAGGACCAGCGGTTAGCGAGATCATAAGCTACAGACAGATAAACATTCTGTTACTTTTATAAAAGTACACTAAATGAGTTGAGTGGGTGGTAATTGGAGTGCTAATGGCAATTGAGAAAATACTGTTGATAGTATAATGGTATATTAATTTTAATAATTTAACAGGTTTCAATAGGTATATTGTTTTAAAAGCCACTCGATTATCTTAAATTTTTCAACAATAAAATAGCATTATTCTAAAAAGATGACGCTTATGAAAATAATAGGAGGATGAATAACCTAAAAACCAAAATCTTTGTATAGGTGTAACAGTTTTGTTTGTTTGACTGTCGGTAATGCTTTTAATCTCATAAACCTAATTTCTTTTTAATTTTGTGATTTTTTCTCAGTTTTTGCATATTTTCTCTCTTTCTTTTCTTGGTTTTGACAACTGAATATCTGTTCTAAACCTTGTCGCATTGTTTATTCCATGATTTTTTTTGTCCTTCGCTACTTATGGATGATTTGATTCTTGTTTCTAATTAGTATACTAATCTGCAATCATTAGAATTTTTATGGTTAATTATCTGATAGAATCTCTTGAATTTTAATAACTCCCCAGAATGTCTATTTGTCTATCTGTATGTCTGTACTTTAAGATCTCGCTATGGTTCTCTTTTACAGAGAAGATTCTGAAAGGTCCTGGGAAGGTTTATAACTATTTAACTATTTGGGGGAATGTACCTAAATTCTCCTAAGAGAAATCGCACCTGAAAATTTTTATCCCAACCAAAATAAATTTGTTTACTTTTTCTTTTTGAATCTAAAATTAAAACATTTCCCTTAATTGCCCCTAGAGGCCCCTACAAATATAAGCTGATTTATAAATTGCTTAATTCATTCAACATGGTGTTTAATTTATTTTAGAATGAAACAGACCAAAATAAACTTTTCATGCGTTGCAGTAAATTATGACTTTACATAAAATTAAGGAATAATTAAATGAATGAAAAATCTACAAAAAAGCTTTATAATTATCATAGGGTAGTTTAAGTTTAACTTAATTTACCAGACCAGCCCTCCCATAGAAGCTAAGGGCGCAGGAGGAAGTTGAAATTTTTTCCAGTTTAAATTTTCCATTTAGAATAAGGAAAAGGTTAATTTTTCATCCAATGGCCTATCCGGATCTTCCTGATATCATCCATGGTTTAATTGAGAACAGGGATCAAAGGGATAAGACAATGGCCCTGAACTTGATGCACATCCTCAGTGATGATACACAAAATGACCCCTTCTGTTGATTACAATTAGCAGTTGAAACGTTTGGACACTCCAATATTAAACAGCCAATTGTCCCCTTCTTTCCTGAATTGAGATGCTGATGTTATCAGAGATGAAAGGAAAGGTAAATGAAATTTGAAAAAAAAATATTTTTGTGTGTTTTAACAGTGTCCCAACAAACATATGAAAATAATCATTTTTGCCAACAATTTCAAACGTTTTTTTATTATGACCACATTTCTAATTTATATTATAGTAAGATTAATTCATTTTATAAGCGAAGCTTTTTATCACTTTGGGCATTTATCCAAAATAATTTCGTTACATTATTGGAAAAACTTATATATGAGTAAATATTGACAAAAATCTACGTCTGCTTGATATTCCTTTTTTAGTTGGACGGATTACTGTCAATATGAAAATTAATGTACTTGTTTAAATAAAAACATCAAACTGTTGACTTGACAATTATTTGCTTCGGTAATTTTTGTTGTTTTAATTATAATTTTAGAGGATTATTATCCCTATTTTAATACTTTTTGACATCTGCATCTATTTAAATCTAACAAGGATAAAAATACCAATTAAAGCGAAGTTCAAACTTAACCCACTTATCTTTAGAAAGCATTACTTTTCTATATTTAGGGTCCTAAAAGTAAGTATGTCCTGTATCCTGTATTTATTCAATATGCTGCTTATTAAGTTTTAACACCTTATAAGTGCTTCGCTATTATTGATGTCATCCTTGTTTTTTTAAAATGAATTGAAATATGCGATTTTTAAGGTTAGGCTAGAATAAGTTTTTTAAATATTTGTAGAAACCTACAGTAAAATTCAAAAAAATGGAGAATAATTGGTTCAGCGGTTACCTACTTAATTTTTAAACGGACACACATTTTTCTGCTCAATAGTACTTAAAAGGTCTGCTATAAGTAAGTTAAATTTTTTTGCCAATAGAAGATTTATTAAATTTTGAAATGACTTGTATCAAACATTGAAAAATCTAGAGAATTGTAATAAAAATTAACATTATTATTATTGTATTGTGGTTTATATATCATTTTGCTTTTATTGTTTCATTTGACCTCAAGATATTGTTTATACAATATTATTTAGAAAAAGCGAGACTTTGTTGCATTTAATGTCTGTCTGTTACTATGTCATGTGTCAGGCTGTAATATGGGTAAGTTTGGCAATTATCGACTAAATTTATTGACAATATTTTGAGATTTTTAAAAGTTTTAGTTTCTTTTCTGAAAACCCTTACTGTTGGGGTATGGTAATAAGTTGCGCCTGTATACGGGCCAAGGCATTTCCACTACTCCTACATTTCATGTCTCTAGTATAACAAGGCATGTTCCAGACTGGAACCAGACACATTCCCGACCAAAAGCTGATAATTCACAAAAAAATTCGGGTATAGTCCCTTTCGTAACATCGCACCCTATGGGGCGATTCTTCGTATTTTTCACAGTAGCTTTGCTCCTATTTCTAGCCCCTGCGGGGGGCTCTAACCCTGCGGGGCTAAGTACCTAACCCTGTGGGGCAATCACCTAGCCGAATATAACCTAAAACCATTTTAAAAATACGACTAATCGCCCCTTATGGGGCGATGTTTCGAAAGGGACTATTCCCAAAAATTCTTTTTAGCTTTATATTTATGAAAGTTGTCATACTTGTATTTTGTTAAAAATTGTATTGTGTTTGTATTAAATATGTCCTGGGATTTTAAGGCATAAGACAAAAAACAATGTCTTTTAATGATAAATAAAATTAACCATTATTATGCAGATAAAAATTATGGATTAAAAAGTTTGAACACTACTTGTATGGAACCAACCAATTACAATTTTAATAAGGGTACTCAAAGATAAAATGGTTATAAAACTTTGGGTACTAGTGTAATTTACAATCAATTATCCCCTCCCTCCCTGGATATGTCACATTATTGGTTCAACATTGACAAATTATAACAACAATTCGAATTTTACAAATTTTGTTCAATGTCAATTAAAATATATAAATTACGTTTGATTTTGTTTTAATATGTTGTTATTACATGTTAGGCTTAGATCGGTTTCAATTTAATTCATACAATAACAAATTTACTAATTTCACCAAGAACGACCAACGTTCAAAATAGCATACTAGCATACATTGGTTTGTCTGTGTACTATTATCATTAAGCAAAGCATCAGTGATCTTACGATACACCCCCAACGATTATAAACAAAATTACTACTTTTGTGCTTTAAATTATTGGTTGAAAAGTTTGCTCACAGTTCAATAAAAGTACACAAAGTATTTAATCCATGAAAACGTAGTTATAAAACTTTGGATACTAATGTAATGTACAGTCTAATGTATCCCCCCCCCCTGGCATTTTGCTTTGAAAGCTGATGAGACTTGTATAAATTTCAGATAAAAAATGACAGTTTCTGGGGAGACTGGGGACAAAGGTTCGAGGTCCCGTCGCCGTGTCTCAATCAGCAGCGGTTCTGGCAGGAATTCAAGTCCTAGCTCTGCAGGGTAAGAAACATTGGAACAAATCTTATTGGCTATTCTGGAGTCAGAGTTTTCTCATATGTAACCTTGAATAAAAGTAACAGGATGCCTTTCTGTGTGTCTGTTTCAGTATCTGTCTGTACCGTTGGAACTTGCTGACCGCTGAACCGATATGGTTATCTTTTACAGTGTAGCTTTTCATAGGTCCTGGGAATGTTTTTAGCTATAAAGGGGAGGGTACCTTTACCCATCCAAGAGAAATCGACCCTAGAGGAGGCCTTCAAGGGCGTAGCTGCTAGTACATATTAATTGAAGTACATTTATTGTTTTATTGTTAATATAATCTAAATTTTCGCAATCTCTTTTTAGATGTCTCCCATTAGGGAATCAAAAATATTCTTTCTTACAAAGCACATAATTAACTCTCCTGCTATACATAAATCCAGTTACTTAGATTAAGGAAAGAATTTGATGATATAAGACTTCATATTCATTTTTCCATTCAAATCACCATAAAATATGAATGAATCCATGCATAAACATTATGGTGGAAATATTTATCATTATCCTTCTAACCTCCACTGGAGCACAATTACTCAACCCCTCCCCCTCTCTTTTCAATTCATTTGAGATGTTTCTTTATTGATAGGCGAAGTTAAATAAGGTTCTAAAGCTCCGTAGGATCAGTACCTCTCTTAAGATTGTTATCATTGCTCTATTGTAACTGGGGGTGGGAAGGGAGAGGTTGTGTGATCCAATGAATATTAAGGGGGTTATTGCAACAAAAATTGAAATGAATTGATGCATAAACATTATGGTTTCAAATAATTCACACAATCCTGAACTTGACCTAAACCATTATGCAATACCATTGCTTGTAATCAGGGATCAAGGGGAAGGTCATTCTTGTCACATAAAGTAGGTTATTTGTTGTCATTTAAAATCTACTAACCACTGAACCGATTGAGTCATTAAATTTAAAAGAAGACTTACGTATGTCCTGGGGCTGTTTTTTAAGCTATACTATTTCTTATGATAAGTTTTACGGTTTTATTTTTACAATTCCTTTATCCTTAACCTCAATCTTCGAGTGCAAAGCCCGTAGATTCTAGGGGCGCAGCCTCTAGTAAAAGATAATTTTGCTATTATTCCTTAGGGGGCGATTCGTCGTATTTTTAAAATGGCTTTTAATAGTTTATTTTAGGCTAGGTTAGGTTATATTGGGTTAGGTGATTGCCCCGCAGGGTTAGGGAATTGACCCCGCAGAGTTGAGCCACCCGCAGGGGCTTGAAATAGGAGATAAGCTACTGTGAAAAATACGAAGAATCGCCCCTTAAGGAACGTTGCCACAAATGTGACTATACCCGATAATTTTAACACAATAAAGAATTTTAAATCAAATATGTATAAGTTGGAGAATCAAAAACCCTAACATTTAAAACCAGAGGGGAGTCTTCTTTTATTTTTTAGAACGTCTTTAACTTTAACCCTCCACCTTCTCAAGAGGTAATTAAAAAAAAATTCAGTATTTCTGATGCTGCCCTTTATTGTGAAGTAATTGCCTAAGAGTAATTTTTTTTTGAAGGGGGGGGAGAAATTTTCATTTTTGGGGAGGTTGGGTGTCACCCCCCCCCCCTTCCCAAAAAAAATAGCTTAAAACCACCACAGGAACAGTAGGTATATTCCCTGAAGAGTAGAATCCAATCAGTTCAGTGGTTACCGAGATCTTAAGGGACGAACGGACGGACAGACAGACGGACAGATGGACGGACAGACATCAAGCTACTTTGTATTATAGATAACTACTAACTTACTTAATTTAATATAAAAAGTAAGATGTTTTATATGATCCCTTGATCCCTGAATTTTAAAACAATTCCACCATATTTTAACTTAAAAAATTAATATTCACACATGTGTCGCGAGAATTCAAAATTGTGCAAGGTTTTAAAACATAGTTTTATTTTAATATTTTATCCAGAGATAAGACAATGTATGATGAATTAATCATACTATCAACTCTCTAGAGTGTATTATTGTGCATGTAAATATTAGGAGAGGTAAGGTTGTAGATGATTAGAATATTAACCATTATACTGTTGGGTAAAGTAAAAGACAAAGAGAGATTGCATGAACTGTAAGAGCGCCGGTTTCCCTCAAAGTGCCTAGTCGAGCGCAGACCCTCTTATTTTAAAGTAAATAAAAAAAAGGTCCGGAGGGTTGGGGTATATAGATTTTCTTGTGTTTGATTTTTACTAAGGTCAGGTTAGGTTAGGTTATATTGTGTACTAGATGTACACCTTCCCCTATTTAAAATTTTTTGAAAAGGTGGAAGGAGGTGGGGGTTCTTAACTCGCATGTTACTTTTAGGGACAGCACCGTATGAGCTAAACTAAAAACTAAACCTTTAAAATGAACTTGAAAACTACGACTAACCGTAGCCAATATTCCGTAAAACCACATTCAAGTTTCCACTTTTATACATTTTTTCTAATTAAAATTTTCATAAAAATACAATAAAGGTTTCATAATTTGGATTATTGCTTATGCTTGTATAAACTGAGTTTTTCCCTATGCATGACACCGGTGGGGACAACCTTGTTAGTACTATACATGCGGTACCCTAACCATGCGGGGCAACATAACCTAATGTAATAAAAAAAACTAAAACTATCCTTCCTTATTTTCAATTTATTTCAAAGTAATGGAGGAGCGGAAGGTTACCTCAAGATTTGGTTGCTATTACACATTATTTTACAGATAACATTTTATTTTTGACACAATGTTGGGTGGGAAGTGATTTTTGTGTTACATTGCTACTTCACAATAGAATAATAATTACTTTAGTTTATATTGGGTACTGAGTAGCCCCCTCCCCCCCCCCCCAAAAAAAAAGAGTTGTATGAGAAAAAAATTCGGGTATAGTCTCTTTCGTGGCAACTCCTCTAAGGGGCGTTTCACCATATTTTCACAGTAGCTTTTGGTAGGTTATTTTAGGTTAGGTGATTTCCCTCTGCAATTGGCCCATCAAGGTTATAGAGCCCCCCGCAGGGGCTAGAAATAGGGGAAAAGCTACTGTGAAAATACGACGAAACGCCCCTTAAGAGACGTTGCCACGATATGGACTATACCCAAACCACCCCACCCCCTTACCTCTTTATTTTCAGTTTACTTTAAAACTAATTGCGAAGGGTAGGTTATGAGTGCTCAACTGGCCACTTGTGAGAAAGCACCATCATTTTAAGACAAGATAAATATTTGACCACCAGACTGCATAGTAATAAGAATTAAGAGTTGAGCAATAATTAGGTCTGTACTACATATGTCTTAAATTAACATCAGGGGGCAAAACAACAGTTCAGAAAAATTAAAATTTTTGTTTGTTCTAAATTATGATTATACTAGTGGCTTAGAGGCGTCTCAAATGTTTTTGTATTAGAAAGAAAAAAAAATACCGATTTTGCCTATCTGATAATTAACATTATATACTTCTAAACTTTTTATTATAATGAAATTCATTGTGAATTGTGATTGTAGCCAACCCAGAGATTTAGAAATAGTTCCCTTTTGATCTCAAACCATGTCAAACCAAAATAATTTCATGTCTGACATAATGTCGAAATATCTTTAGATTTTGACCAACTTTAAATGTTATTCTAATAGTTATTTAATGATTATGTTGATAAATTCATGGCACAAAACATTTACACTTTACATTTGGTATTGATTTATTCTCCATTTTCCTATCCGCATATCCATGAGCAAACCTATTGTTTTTAATTAATGGCAAAATTTTACAAGATTTCTATGTAATTGTATGCTGCAAGGGCAATATGGTAATTATTTGTGTACAGAGGCGTGCTGAAGGGTGGTGAATACACCCCCTTGATGTTTACAACCCTACACCTTTACCTCCTTGACAAGGGTTCACACCCCCCTACAACGGCCAAAAATGTTGGTTTCTTTACCTGTTTTACGTTGTCGTCACTCCTTAGCTTTGCTATGGCTTTAATAAAGTGATTTTGAGTAAATCTTGTTAAAACTTTCAAAATAACAAATTTTCTCACAATGAAAATTAAATTTTTTAACTAAAATTAAATTAGTTTTAAGTATTATTTTTGTTTCTAGTAAGTACCTCATAGACTGTCAAAATATGATCAATTTATCAAAAAATATTATCATTGCGACATAATATCAGAAATAATAGGGAACAGGACAATTTTACCAATACTCGTTATTGAAAACGCATAGGAAAAACTGCCCCTAATTTTCAATTTATTTAAAATTAGTGAGTGGGGTGGATTGTTTCAGTGATTGATAGTTACTCTGAGGAAAAGAACCAGCTTATCTTACATTGATTTAAGTGCAAAAAAAAAATCG
Source organism: Acartia tonsa (assembly GCF_053477335.1). Taxonomy (NCBI): domain Eukaryota; kingdom Metazoa; phylum Arthropoda; class Copepoda; order Calanoida; family Acartiidae; genus Acartia; species Acartia tonsa. Next base: position 13,037,045 of record NC_137269.1, read on the forward strand.
GATGAATAATCCTTTAATTCTTGGACAATATGTTCTGATAGATTATAAGACAAAATAAGCATTAAGTAGTTACAAGAAACTGACTGCCTTTTAAAGTACATCTGATAAATCCTCTGCAACTAAATGTTGAAAAGGATATAGCTATTTCTTATGTATTAAGATATGATGTAATAGTTTTTTTTGTTACTTTCTTTTAAGCCTTAAAAGAAGGATTTAAAAGCGCCATTGAAAATTTATATTTATGTTACATGTTTAGAGCTACTGGAAAAGATAGTAATCTTATTTTATGTCGAAGTGTTTTGTATATTCCTATAACAATCTAGCACACAATGATGACAACATCCTTAGGCAGCAAAGTCCGTCGATCTATAATAGCAGTTAAGTAAATAAAATTTTCCTAGAGAAATCGTTCATTACCGACAGACTGACGGGCCAAGAAAATTATATTGAATGGAAACTTCACAAAAAAATAAGCCGTCTATATTAAAAGGAAATTAAGAAAATCACATTACCCCACAAACGTAGCTAACTGACGGACATTTCAAATTATAGAATAGCTCTGCTTCTTAAAAGCTGTAGCCGATGTTTAGCCTCATGACTGATTAAATTTATGGTTATTGCTGCGCTAAATATGGACAACATTGTCCTTGTTCATGAAATAATTTTTTAAGTAGCAAATCTTCTTCATCAACTTTCTGTCTGTAATGATGTGGGGTAAATGTGATTTTTCTCGGCTGCTTTTTAAGATAGGTGTACAGCTACAATTTTGTTGATGATTCACTTCACCAATAAGCATCCAGTATAATTACTTGGTTCTTCAGTCAAGCTTTAAAAGACCTACAATCTTATTATTTATAAAGGTTTTGTGATTTGAAAGATATGATTTATTGCAATAAAGACAGCCAAACATCTGTTGTGTCGGTTTGTCTACCAATGTTTTGTGTGCTTTGCTACTTATGTATGTGGTTATCCTTGCTGACTATCTCTTTATTTCAGTGAGAGCGAGTTAAGTGAGAAGGGAGATGAGCTGAAGAATGGAAGGAAAGACAGTCATGAGAAACACAAGTCAACTGACAAAAGAAGAGAAGATTCAAAATATAGGAATTTTATAGTTTTATGCTATAAACACAATATTAGCCTACCCTTCAAATAAAGCATTTTTAAGTGTAAACAAAAAATACATTTTTGTTTGAGCATATTTAACCCAGCTAAATATTACCTAAATTGGTAAAAATTTCAATGCTCAAATAATGATAAATTTAAATATTTTTAGCAGACAATAAAATAAAAATAATACAAAAAACTTCTCATTTTACCAACCTCAAAAAAAAGCTTAGATGTATTAAAAATTTGCCTATAATTTAAAACTATAAAAGTCAAAACTCGAAAATTTGGGCAGGAAAGAAGAAGATATTGTCAAACCTAGAAAGGTTAGCGGCGAGGGAAAAGAAAATGGCGCTGATCGTCCACGTGACCAGAGTGGAAGGTCACGTGATCACAACGGACGGTCAAAGGAGCAGAGAGGAGGAGGGGAGGGCAGTGTTGGAGGAAGGTCAAGCAGCAGTGAGGAAGAAAATAATGGAAAACATACAGGGGTAAACATTTTATTTTAAGCATTTTAAGAAAATGGTTTTATTATTCATAACTAACCAAGTGAATGTGACTAATTTTTACCCGAATTTTCAACCTCCTATTTAATATAAGAGCAAATTTTAAGTATGAATGTTCCTTATACCAATGAACATCTAGTTTATTTCTTATGTTTATCTGCTCTATAACTCACCTTGTCAGTTAATCTTTAAACTTTTGCTTTGCTACTTATGGATGTTGTCATCCTTATTTTTATTTAATTTCTTGACTTGAAGTCAAACATTTTTTTAAATTAAATTTACCATTATAGGAGTTTTTAGTGAAATATCTTGGTAAACGTGATGCCCGTGGACTCTGGGGTATCAAACACACAAGGAAACCAGTTGATGAAATGGTTGGTCTTGCCAGGTAGAAAACGTTTAGTGGGTAGCAGTACTTATGAAATTACCAGTGATTTATGACTTTTTCCAATTATGCATTTTAATGATATTTTTAAAAATCCTATTTTTTTATATTATAAGTTGTATGAATGTTTTTGTATGGAGGAATAACTAAATTATTATACTTCAGAGGACTACAGCCAGGAACACCACTACCCTATCTATACCTGGGAGTTTCTGAACATGGAGTAACTGTAATTATTATATTTCAGAGGACTACAGCCAGGGACACCACTACCCTATCTTTTCTGGGAGTTTCTGAACATTGAGTAACTATAATTATTATATTTCAGAGGACTACAGCCAGGGACACCACTACCCTATCTTGTCTGGGAGTTACTGAACATTGAGTAACTATAATTATTATATTTCAGAGGACTACAGCCAGGGACACCACTACCCTATCTTGTCTGGGAGTTTCTGAACATTGAGTAACTATAATTATTATATTTCAGAGGACTACAGCCAGGGACACCACTACCCTATCTTGTCTGGGAGTTACTGAACATTGAGTAACTATAATTATTATATTTCAGAGGACTACAGCCAGGGACACCACTACCCTATCTTGTCTGGGAGTTTCTGAACATTGAGTAACTATAATTATAATATTTCAGAGGACTACAGACAGGAACACCACTACCCTATCTATACCTGGAAGTTTCTGAACATTGAGTAACTATAATTATTATATTTCAGAGGACTACAGCCAGGAACACCACTACCCTATCTATACCTGGGAGTTTCTGAACATTGAGTAACTATAATTATTATATTTCAGAGGACTACAGCCAGGAACACCACTACCCTATCTATACCTGGGAGTTTCTGAACATTGAGTAACTATAATTATAATATTTCAGAGGACTACAGACAGGAACACCACTACCCTATCTATACCTGGGAGTTTCTGAACATTGAGTAACTATAATTATTATATTTCAGAGGACTACAGCCAGGAACACCACTACCCTATCTTGTCTGGGAGTTTCTGAACATTGAGTAACTATAATTATTATATTTCAGAGGACTACAGCCAGGAACACCACTACCCTATCTTGTCTGGGAGTTTCTAAACATTGAGTAACTATAATTATTATATTTCAGAGGACTACAGCCAGGAACACCACTACCCTATCTATACCTGGGAGTTTCTGAACAAGGAGTAACTATAACACCACATCCAAAGTAAAATTTTGAATTTTTAAAAATATTAAAACCATAGAAGAATGATAATTTTTAGACCTAGTTTACTCGATTTTTCTTTCAATGACAACATTGTAAAATTAATGGGGAAAAATTAAAAACAAATATAATTAAATACAATTAAAAACAATGTTTCAATTCCAACTTTAGCTTATTTTAATAGAATTATAAACCTAAGAATTAATTAAGTGAATTATAAACCTATCATGAGGAGTCTAGTATCATTAAAAATTGAGATTTGATAATTATGGATGAGAAATCATTTAGTTTATGTAAATTAAACTTTGTCAAAACCTTTAATATCCATTTACGCTTTATTTTTCAAAATAAAATGTATATTTTTAGAAATCTAAATGAGAATTTTGATGGTGGACTTTATCCAATCGACACAATTAGCTATGGCGTTCAGGACAGATTTAATTATTACTTAAAACACTAATTTAAAGAAAAATTCTAGAGATATAGGGACTCAGGAGACCATGGATATAAAATTAATCCTTTTTGTTTGCTAGACTTTTGGTACAAGAACAAACACAACTTTGCATAATTTGGCTAATTTTTAAAACTTATGGTACTAACACATTCAATGCCACTAAATTTGTTTTTCTCCTAGCAGACCAAACTCACTGAAAATAATAAACACAAACTTTAGCAGACAATAATGTTCATAATGAAAAATATTTTTTTTGTATGTTCTGACTTTTACATTGTTTTTTTTCTTCAAATTTCTGGATAAATCTTGTATTCAAATCAGAAATCTACAAAGAATTAAATCCCCTTCATATATCTTATTTATCTGTCTTTCGGCTTTAACTAATCAAGAAATCTTAAAACATAACCAAAATTTCCTTAATGTTTGAATAATAAATCTATGAAATAGGATTTGATTTACACGAGAGTCTTTGCTATGATCATTGTAAAGGTAAAGAATTTATTTATTTTCCTTTGCAAGAAAACGAAACACAGACAAGTAGGTTACTGGAAACATAGGTTTTTGGAGAACTACATTAATTTTCAACTTGAAGAAAAATGCCTAATATTAAAAAGTACAAAGTTGACAAATTTTACCATGCTATGATTATCAGACTTAATTAATTTAATCATAAATTAAAACAAGGACAATTCTGAATATAAATAGCACAGCCATAAATAGCAAGCTGTAAAACAATAAAACTAAAAGTACAGTCGAGTGAAAGTTTAATTTGTATCAGCTACTTATGTTTAAAGATTAGATAGGCACATTTATTTTTACAGTTGCTGATCTTCTATATAAAGAAAGTGATAAACATGTATATGTCTATGGATTGAACTTACATTTGTTCTTATTCAGGACACACCAGAAACCAGAGAAGGTTCTTCCGTGCGCAAACATCCATTTGAATGCCATGCTTTTGTATGTGAATCCAGACAGAGCGCGCGAAGACTCACTTTTGCACTTGCCAACGCCTTCCAGGTAGTATTAATTGATTGATTGTAGGGCTGTTGATTCTAATGATTATGTGACATGGAGAATTTAATTTTAACCAAAAATTGTTCAGAAATTAATTTAATGTGCTTATAATCCAAGAGAATTCAACTTAAACTAGATTTTGTTTACAAAGATGAAAAGTTTATCAAATTGCTTAAATATTAAATTTAGTTAAATACTCCTTAAATAAAAAATTGTTTTTTTTCCTTAGATATTTTCCCGAACAGTGAAGAACAACCAAAAGAAGCGTGGCAACTTTGCAATTGACTTGCGTCCACCAGAACAAATTGAAAAGGAATACAAAAATCAGATGGATAGCGAGGCTTAATAGAATGAAATAGATCAGTTTCTAAAAATGTGCTCATTTGTTGTTTTAATTACCAAATAGTTAGTTTTTAATTGTTTTTATTAAATGTGTATTTGAATCTCAAGAGAGAAGATTGTGCTAATAAATTGTAAATATTCGCAGATTTAAAATAAAATTAAAATTCTAAATGATATTAAAACTTTAGGTAAAATATTTGTTTAAAATGCTCAATATCTTACTTTGTAAAGAATTTATATTTTATAAATAAAATTTAGTAAAAAAGTTATTCATATTATTATTTTATAAGCACAGCTTCTTTACAAGTGTTGAAAGGTTATGACTAGCAAAATGTTTTTGTGTCTGCGATTAATCATGAGAGGCTGCGGCTAAATAACAAATTAAAAGGATCGAAAAAGTATTGACTGATGGGTTTTTGCTTCAAACTTTTAAGATATTACTACTTAAAGGCCACCGCATTCTATTTTTAAATCTACTGATTTTGTTTTAATTGCGGCTACATTGCAAGTAAGAACGCTGTTGTCGGAGAATATGTCACCAGTCACATGACTTGGCGCAAACACATGCAGAAAAACACCCCATCGTTATTTCACTATATATATATTTTTGATTAATGCATATTGATAATTATTCAACTAGTGGAATCCTCTACATAACTTCAAAAACTCCTTACATTTAATGGCATAGTTAAATTAAATGTATTTGACTAGTTGTTTAGACACTTTATCTTGGTATTTTTTTTAAGATACTCAAAAATAAACAAAAAAGTCCGCAATATGTGTATGTAGGTTTACCATTTCAGAAAAGGATTGTTAGTATAAATTACAAGAGTGCAATTTCCGTTTTTACAACTACATATGAATAAGAAGAAATTAGGCAAGAATAAAATTAATATAATATGATAATGAGACACATGTTAATGTTGCATACATTACAAAAGAATTATTTTCATGTCTTGTGAAAACTAAATGGTACAATATCACAGTATTTTTGGGATTATTATATTATTCAAATAAAGACACTTTCATAGCATAGGAAAAAATACTTGGATCACTTTCATAAGTTTAAATGTATCTTCTTTCCTGATATGATTCTATAAAACATCCCAAGCAATAGCTATAAATATTATATGATTCAATAAAATATATCAAGTATTAGCTATGAATCTTTCCATATCAGCATAATCATAATTTTGTTCTAGACAGACATACATACATACACCTACTTAAGTATTTCATGATTTAGTCTGAATCCCAATCTTGTTGTAACTTCTGTACCACAGGTTTTCTATCATCAACATTTATATTTGACTGTTCCAAATTCTTGTTTTGTTCATGGTTATCAATATGAGATGTACTAGATGCTGGCAGGGGAACATTTATTTGTATAGTTCTTCCTGTTAATGCTCCTGGCGATTCTTGTGCCTGCTGTTGATAATTAGCTGCAGTGACCTGGATCACAGGTTTACCAGGCTCAAGGACTGTGCCTGAAAGAATAACAGGGTAGATATGCATGCAGTTGTGTTGACTATACAAGTGTTCTCATGTACAGGATACAACCATAGGACGTGAAAAAATTATATTATACAGAGCGCCATCTTTGTTTGAGAATCAACATATGATGTCAAGACCTAATCATTACGACCTAAGTAAAAAGTAAAGAAAATATAACCGTAATTTTTCTAACTTAATTCGTTTGCTAATTTTTGTTGAACTTCTAACACCTTTTTTTAGAGAAAGATTTTCCAAAACTGTTTACTATAAATGAGATACCTTGTGCTTGATTAATATTATCATGCTGAGTATTTAAGTTCATCCATCCACCAGACACTGTTGTATTCATTGGAATATTACTTGTAGCTGTTCTACTTTGTACAGTCACATTACTGGTGGTAGATATGGAATTACTTGTACTTATGTTTTGGGCAGTGACCATATGTTGTACATGGTATTGCTCTCTTGAATCTTCTCCTAAATTTAAAGAGATTAATAGCAGTAAATCTGATAGTTAGAAGTAGTTTTTCTAGCTGTGTTATAAACTTTATTCCATGGAAATATGATTAACTCTGCTGCTATTTGAGATAAGCTTCTGAGCATTCTTATAAAGATAACCAACATATTATTTACACTGTCACTTTTTCAATCTTCTATCTGTAATGCTATGGGAAAAATTGTTTTTTTTGCGGGTAAAATTACAGTCTTATGACATGGTTATTCGGTGCTTTCCATCAAAATGTCTCTTGAGCACTGAAACCCTTCCCTCTTATTTCATTAATAAATTGAAACTAATTCTGCGGAAGGAGACATAACCCAGTACCCATCAAACAAACAAACAAAAAACTACCACCCCCCTCAAATCCACATTTTAAATAATTTTTTCAAAATAAGGGAGTTGGCTTCTATGCCTCACAAGAAACATTTACGCAAATTGCCTGTTATGTTTACCTGTTCTATGAATAGTTGCAGTATTGACCCCTGTCATGGTGATGGGTATCAGAGAATTATTATCCAGGCTTATATGCTGCTGACCCTCCTTAAATTCAACATATTAAATTACAGAGGTTGCAAATGCTAAGAGTCCTTAAAGGTATATGTCGAGACAGGCCGATCTCGGCGATTTTTTTGTTCCTTTTTCTCGCCAAATTAGATAATTTTTTAAGAATAAATGTTTTGGGAATCTTTGAACAATGTTTATACCTGTGTGTTTATAGAAGATTGAATTGTGTTACCAGTGACCACAGGAAGATAGGGAAGAACAATTGCATTGGAGCTGGCATCAATATTACCCAGGCTTTTCATATCAATCACGTAAAAATATTTTCCATCCTACAAAAATATTTCTTTGAATACAATTCAAAATTGTTCAGATTTATGAAATGCACTTTTCTTAATTATTGGCATAGCTTTAAAATGCCATTTAAAAGCTAACTATTTTCAGGTGCTTTTCAACTACTAGGTACAAATGCATCTATACCTATGCTATTATCTGAAGAAACCTTCAAAGGGCAGGAGGAAATGCACTATCGAACAAATTAGGCATATTCTTTGCTTATTTTTAATATTTTTTAAAGTTATTTGTACCAGAATTTTTTTACCTGGTCAACCATTTGAACAATTTCTGCTCCAGGTGGTAGCTGATGCGCTGTGTTACCAGGTGGAAGCTGATGGGCTATGTTGCCAGGTGTCAGCTGATAGACTGTGTTGCCAGGTGGCATCTGATGGACTGTGTTGCCAGGTGGAAGTTGATGGACTGTATTGCCAGGTTGCAGCTGATGGGCTGTGTTTGATAATACATTACTGGCTCCATGTTGTAGATGCATTAATTCACCACCACTGAAAAACAAGGCTAAATGTTGAACAATACATATGACAATAATCTTGAAATTAAAGTAAGAAGATGTCCATCTGTCTGTGTGTAGATAGCTTAAGATCTTGCTAACAGATAGAACAATGTGCATATACTACTCAGTGAAGGTTTATAATCATTTGGGGAATGAAGGTACCTCTACCCTCCCAAGAGAAATGTCCCTGGGAAAAAATATCCACCCCCCCCAAAAATATTTTTTTACATTAAAATGTAAAGTGGAAGGTTTGACACATTAATCAAAGCAATATACTATAAAACTGTAACCTAAGTAAAGTGGACCTTTAATTTAAAACAAATACAAACCTAGATCAAACTGATAAGAAAAATAAAATCCTGGACAAACCTTGCATGTGAATATTTGACCATTGAAACTTTGTTGGGTGATGTGTTAGGGACTTGATGTATGTCAATAAATGAAGACATAGCAGTAGTAGGGGGTGCAACAACAGGTCTAGTATATATTTCTTGTACACTAGATGTCATGTAATGATACTAAATGACATCATTAAAAACAACAAAAGTTATTAAACATAAAAAAAAACTATTCAAACCAAAAACAGAGCTAATGTATCAGAAGAAAATCTATTGTACTTTTTCTGAATAGTAACAGATACAGAATATTTTTATTATTTTAAGTATCATTATTCCTGATTTCATTATTTGTAGGTTGTTGCAATCCCTTGAAAAGGTTAAGTGTTTCAGAATCTTGTTCCTGGGTAGAAAAAGAAAAATTTAAAACAAATCTTCACAATATTCTAAAAATTCTCTGATTAAAAACGGTATGGTATATAGTAAACGCAAAGCAACTCTTTAATCAAGTCTAAAAATGTTAGTGTCTTTGTTAAACAATGAACATCCTGTATGTAAGTCATTTTGGGATTGATTTATACGATATTTTCTATCAGACTAATTTGTTGAGCTTTGCGTTTATAGATGTTATCACCCTTGTATTAATATGATTAAGTGTACTAAAATAAGCTGTTATTTCACCTGAGATGGAATTTTATCAATTTGTTGTGCAGTGTGTTGACTTACAAAGGTCTGATCAGTAAATTGCGTATATGTGTTGTCATGTGATATTTGGTTGCAGGATTGTAACACATTTTGTCTTGATTGTACAGTTTCTTTGGCTGCTTGACTGCTCCTACAAATGGTTAATTAGTGTCAAGAAAATTAAATGAGAAAAGAATGGAGACATGGAGTATTTATCTTCACCCGCAAGCAAATATCTTTAAAGGTTATCAACCGGTGCTTTCACACAAAGTGCCTGTCGAACGCTGATAACACACACTCCTCCCCTTTATTTTATAAATATATTTAAAATTAGGTGGTGCTTAGGGTGTATATTTTTTTCCCTATGCCTAACCCCTGCCCAAACCTGGAATGTTCCAACTCTGCGTGAATAACCCAAACAGTATAACCTAACCTAAGTTAATAAATAAACAAACGAAGAACTACCCAGCCTTATTTTTCAAAATAGAAGGGGATTGGTTTAACCCATGTAACTACACTCGTAACCCCATGTAACCCATGTAACCACACTGTGTAATTTTACATAGATGAGGCTTGTATGTATGTTACTTACATTTGATTATTCTCATCCTGTTCAGTTTCTTCGCCTTCAACAAGTTTGGCTATAGATGGAGAAACCTTCATCAAATTTTCCTAATTTAGAAAAAAAGAACAATAAAATCAATTACAATTTGTTATAGAAAATGCTATCTTATTGAATATCTTGCCTTTAGGGGTATCAGAGGGAAGGAATAAAACCTTTCCTGGACATCACTGACAGACACAGACGTACTTTCTGTTACTTTTATATAAGGATTAATTTTTACCTTAATTTGCTTCCTTTCCTGGGCATGTGGATCATACTCGCCTGGCCGTAAAAACCTCGGCCTTCCTTGTTTACCAGAATAGCAAACCTGGAAAAACATTTTGTACGTTTGTCTCTCTATTTGTTTAAAATACGGTTGATTCGAAGCAAGATTTACTCAGCTGCCATTAAAGATATACAGCATGACCCTCGAAAAAGCTTTTTTAAGCATCTGCAGCCCATATTTCTCAATGAATTATCAAAAAATGTATATGTCCTTGTTCTCTGTAGATTTCCAAAGTTTTGAAAAAGTGGCTGAGGAAAAAGTTACTTTTCAAGAAAAATGTTTTTTTAAAGTGAAATGACGTGTTTTCCTCATAATTTCAATACTTTTTATAAAACTGATATAAAGATGTTTCCAAGAAATTTATTTCATGCTGAAAGCACTTTTTTCACTTGCTCTAAAAGACATTTTTAGATTAGTGTAAATTGCAAAAACACCCTTACAGAAAGAAATCCTATAAAAAATAGTAGCAAATTGAAAGTTTACATAAACAGAAATCAAACACATAGACGTCCAAGGGAGGGGGGGGGGTAATGGGGCGATTACCCCCCCCATTTAAAATTTACCCCTACCCTGGGGGTGCCGTAGGCACCCCCAACCATTTAGGAGGGGGTATTTACCCCCCCAAACAATTTTTGGGGGGTAAATACTAGGGTTGGGCCGGATATTTTTTTGACCGGATACCGGATATCCGGCTGATTTCAAATGCCGGATATCCGGTAACCGGCCAGATATCCGGCAAATATCCGGTTATCCGGCCAAATTACCGGATAACCGGCCAAATTACTACATATTAAAGTATCAAAAAAGGATATAGTCCCTTTTGTGGCAACGCACCTTAAGGGGCGATTCGTTGTATTTTTAAAATTGCTTTTAATAGGTTATTTTAGGTACTTGGTATCCCTGAAATGATAGGGCACCACAGGAACAGACCCTACAAAATGTGATTTACATTGTTGGTTTAAAAAAAGTATTTAGTTGACTGCCTAGCTACTAATGTATCTTTTTGGCATTGTTCATTACATAAATGAAATATGAAAAAAACTAGGTAATCACCTTTGGTAAGGGTTTGAAACCCGGCATCATTGGCTTTTGATCTTGGTGTGAGGAACTACCAGGTTTTCCAGCTTTTTCTATCACAGGCTTTATAGTCAGAGTTTGGGCCACCTTCTTTCCCTTGTTAACTACCATGATCTTCAATTGTATTGGCTTTTTTGACTTTAGTAAATGAGGATTCTTTTTCAATAATTCTTGAATGATTTTTTCTTGGTTCTTAAAGACGTCATCTTCCATTTCTGAGTTGTTTGTATCTGAGTTTGTGAGTGAAAATTGCTGCAGAGATTTTGGGGGTCTACCTCTTCTAGGTTTATTAAGATTCGACTGGGCCGAATCTTCTTCTGCTTCTTTAACAAAATCTTTGAGTGTATCATCTAAGTCAATATTAGAATCATCAGGTATAGGTGTATCAAGAGATTGTGTTGTTTCATTTGCACATTTATCAATCTTGGGAGTTTCAAGGGTTTTGGAGGATTTTTCAGTTTCATTATCATCTCCCTCTTGCTCAGGGTTAAAGGAAATGTCATTAGCTTGTTTTGTTGTGTCAGGTAGGTTTATTTCATCATCATCAGCAACATTAGGAACACTCATCGGGTCTAATTCATCACCAACTAAGAATTCTGAGTTATCTAAATATTCAATGTTCATATCGTCCTCCTGTTTAATCATTTTAGCTCTTTCCAAGTGTTCTTTGCTCAAGTCTTTAATATCTTCCTCCAAAACTATATTTTCAGATTTATCCTCACACTGTAGGAACAAGGAGTTTTTGGAACCAGTTTTTAATATCTTTTCAAACATTAGGTGTTCGTGCATTTCTCTTAATTTTCTGGGGATTTTTGGCTTTTCCCCATCTTTTCTTTTTTGATAGGTATTCATAATTTTTAAATCTCTCTCTACAGCATTCGATTTTTCTGCTTTTTGTTGTCTACAAACATTTTGATCGTTATCGATGTTTAATGATGATGTCTCTAAAGCTGTAGGCTTATCCTGTAATACATTTGAACCTACTGCATCATTTCTGTTGATCCAAATTGGAAGTCTTTTCCCTGGTAACTTTTGCTTTTCAGCTTCCTCTCGCTCCTTAAAAGGCATAACAAATAAAGGTTCTTTCCCTCACAGTGCCTGTATAATACTTCATACCCCTTTTTAAATTTTAAATAATAGGGAGTGGGTACTAGGGTAGTTCTTCGTTCTACATCTAACTCCTGCAGGGCGAAAAATATAACTGCGATCACCTAACTCATTACCCAATTTCCCCAACCTAATCTGACCTAAAGTAATAATTTTAAATAAATGAAAACGACCCCTCCCCCCTTACCCTACTATTTTACTTAATTTAATTAATAAGGGGGGAATTCTTTGTTAAAGAAGGCACTTTGAGAGAAAACACTTAACTAAAAATGATACAACTCTTTAATAGACGATTCCATCCTATTACTAAAATTAGAAATTAACAGAAATAGAAAACTGTGAAATATTAACTTTATAATCCAAATATAGTTCGTAAGAAATGGAGAATAACCTGAATTTACCTACCTTTTTTAATTTTTTAAGGTGTCTCAATTTCTCTGCACGCTCAATAGTCATTCCTTCCTCTTTTATTTTCATCTCAATCTTTCTAAATTTCCTAAATAAATTCAAGCATATTGCAAGAAAAGCAGTATGTAAAAAAACATTTATTTTAATTTTAAGTTATGTTTATTTTCACAATTTTGGAAAGTATTATATTGAATTCAAAGCTTTATATTGTAGGATTGTGTCCAAAAACATAAATAATCACTATAAATTTATACCATTTCTTCCTTTTTATTAGCAAAGCTGTTCTATAATTCACTTTGTGTATCTGTCCTTCCATACAGCTTTGGGAGAAATTAGATTTTCTCAAGTGGTATTTAAGATAGACGACTATTTTTTGGGAAAGCATACAACTTTTTAACACTGTAGATCTGCTCTACGTGACCTGACTTTGTTAGTTTGTACATCCATATTTTTTTGTGCTTTGCTACCTATGAATCCTAGTTTTATTTTGAAACAAAAAAATATTAATATCCAATGTGTTTACTTACTTTGCCTCCTGAATTGGGTTTACTGGGCTGCTATCTTTATTGATTCGTTTTAATTTCTTTTCTGGGGTTGGGTTAGGATTTTTCTTTTGTGATTCTATTAATCTTGTCAACACAGACATATCTAGCAACTTGGCAGCAGTCAACAATGGTTCTATTGTTTCCTCTGTTACTTCTAATTTTCCTAAAATTTTAACAGTTTCTAAAAAGGGAGAGGGCAGAAAAAGAATTTTTGCCAAAATATCTTCTCTAATTTTAGGGTTTTTAATTCATCAATCTTTTGGCAGGTATGTGTTGGACAAATCCAGTAATATAGGAATGAGACTATGGATCTAAAATTTATTCTTTTGATTGTTCTAGGCTAGAACCAAAACAACTTTTCTTATTTTAACCAATTTTTAAGGCTTTGAATCATAGCGTAAAATGCCGCTTAAGTTCTTCAAGCAGATAGGCTCTACTGAAAATAATAAAATGTCTCCGTCTCTTCTAAGTATGGACGCCGGACTTTGATTTTTCTACAAATAACAATTCTAATAAGGGTTAAGATTAATTTAAGGGTCATTGTCATCTCCCTTCTAAAAAAAATTCAAAGTTTTTTTTTACCTGAATACATAAACTTTAAAATCTCGGTCATGGCTTCTGGCAAAATTGTTGAAGGCATTTCAAATAAACCATCCGATAGATTTCCTTTCTTCTCTGTAATGAAAAATAAAAGGATGATAACATCCAGAGGTAGTGAAGCACAGTAATTAATACAGATGGACATACGGACAAAGTTAATTACATACATAGAAGATGTTCGCTATAAAGAAAATAACAAATAAATGATTGAAATCACGAATTTTTATGAACAAATGAATAAACGACATACCGACAGACCAAATAAATGTTCTGGAGACCCATTGACCATAGACTTTAAATTACATATCATAGAATGAATGTATATATTTTGTACAATTTGTTTTTGCTTCGTTATTATCGAAGTTGTTTATCCTTGTTGATATATAAAATGGTCAAACCTTCATTAGTAAACATTCCAGAGCAAGAACATAATATCAACTTGTGTGTCTTAATACTAATGTCTTTTTCAGGAAATCTAAAATATGTAAAACATGGTAATTTTTTTTGGAGGGGTGGAGTTCAAGAGGGTGATAGTATCTTCCCCCAAAAAATGTTGTAAATCTTCCCTGGACCTATGAGAAGCTTCACTGTAAAGGAAAACCATTTCGGTTCAGTGGTTAGCGAGATCCTTTGCTGTACACACATAAAGACACACACAAACATAGACATCCTGTTACTTTTATATCATAAAGATATAGCAATTTTAGGTATTTCTGTCAGTTCTTTTAAACATGTATTATTGACAACCAAAATTATTTATCCCTTTAGGAAAAGTTGACAAGATTATGTGAAAGTTTTAATCTATGTTTAAAGTAAGAGAAAGCACCCAAGAAAAAAAACCCACATTTTTCTCATTTTAATCCCCTTTATTCTGTAATAATTCTAAAGAATTATAGAGCAACAGCTAACTTATTGATTAAAGATTATTTTTACCTTATTTCCAGATCACAGACATCTTTTCGTTGAAAGTAAGCTTGAATTCTATTTAATAAGAAAATGCCCCAGTTATCAATCTATAACATAGATAAATCAAAATAATTTAAGACAATTCTATTCATAAGTAGCGCAGCTCGGACACACACAACTATAAAAGCACAACGTCGAAATTCAAGCTTAACCATTGATATCCTACGAAAATTTAGACGCCTTGCTTGCTTACATGAAAATTAAACGTTTTAGTCCAAATGTAGCCGTTTACAAGCAATGCAAAGGTAACAATAACACAATAATAATTTACTTGCGGCTACGCACATAGAGGCCTCAAGTGGCACTTGAGGAGGGGGTGATAGCAGCCCCTCTTTATTTTTAATATATTTTTTAAAAGAAAATTAAATTTCACTTGGGAAAATGGTTAACCTTCCCCCAAATAATTCTGGACTTTCCCAGGACCTATAAGAAGCTACATTGTAATGGGGAATGACATTGGTCCAGTGGTTAATGAGATCCTCCGGTACAGACAGACAGTCACACATATAGACATCCTGCTACTTTTATATGAGGATATACCCTGATTGGTTTGTATCTTGGTTCCAATTTTGCTTTCTTTTGTAAAGCATCAAGATTTGGAATAATCTGATACCTAAAAGAAAAAAGACATTTGTAAAAACTAAAAAAAATAATACCTAGGTAGGTATTTAATTTTATCTTTAAAAAAAACCTACTTGGTCTTTTTAGGAATTTCCCATCCACCTGACATAAAGCCAAACTTGTGATCATCATTCTGAAATATTTTGATTTTATTTACAAGTTGACCCTAGTATCATTTAAGCAACCTGGAATCCCAGACCTAACAGTGGCTAAGGCATTAAAATTGTTTCCTGTTGCTGCCTTTTAATGTTATTGGAAAATGCTTCAGGCCATAAACAGGCATGTTAATGTTCAGTTAAGACCAGCTTATACCAATAACGAAATAAATTCGGAAAAAAATCACAAAACCTATACGTGTTTTTTCAGCTGTCGTTGGGGGGCAACACATCGTAAAATTGACGACCTCTCCATTTGCCCCCCAAATATTATTTTAGATTTTTTTTGCTTGTTGGTTATACCTTATACCTGAGTTAAGACTACTTATTTAAGGTTAAGCATAAAACCTTTATGTTCCCCTTATCATTATCAATGTCTAAGATATATCCCTTTCAAAACTAACCTTAGTTTTACTTGTATTAGGCGTTTTTCTTTTGTTTTTCTTGATAGAAATCATGGATGAATTTTCTTTTTCTGGTGGTTGATGGTGATCAATTGGTAAAGATTCCAATTGATGGCTCTCAATGAGAAGGTTTTCTGCTTGCATTGTCTCATAGCTGGACAATGGTATGGCATATGTCTAGAAAAGATTAGATTAGTAAAATGGGGATAAATAAAAAGTTCAGTAGGTAATAAGGTGTAGAATAGATGGTCCCTGTCTGCTCACAGCATTACACTAGTAGTAACTCATCACAATTACAAGGACTTCGCAATTGTTGATTCCCCCCCCCCCCCCCCCCACCCATCCAAAATCAAAGAAACTAGACCAAGTCAAAATGTTTTTTATCGATTACCTGACCATTTTGAACATATGTTACAAAATGTTCTTCTCCAAATTCAACCTGACTCATATTACCAACTGGAATTGCTATGGTTGGATGGTTTGGGTCATGACCTAGCACATTGCTGGCCTGAACAACATCCCCATAAGAGTTGTGTACCAGTACTTGATCATTTGTAATGTTATGAACATGTTCATCTAATTGCTGAGACTGATTCATTTTTGTAATTATATCATCGTTATCTTTAAAAAAAATAGTTAGTTAGTAAAATAATCTTAAAAATTAGTGTTATTACCATTAAATTAATGAAAGATTATTCCAAATAAAATTATTTGTCATAAAAGTAGATGTCGCTTTAGTAGTTAGTTGATCAAAACAATAACAAACAAAATAAATGTGGATATTAGTAAAACAAACAAAATAATTAATAATAGTTGTTCTAGTGACTCAAAAAAAATATATTGTTTTCCCAAAACGCATAACATTTATTTTCTAATTAAAAAATAGAGAATTTAAATTTTCTAAAAAAACAAAAAAAGGCAAGATTATTAAATAAAAAATAGTAAATTTTAAAATTTTTTACTTAAAGCCAATAGAAGCAGACAGTTTTTAAAACAATTTGAAACAAATCCTCCTTAACATATTTCCCCCCAATTTAGATTAATTTAATTTTTAATGATCAAAAAATTGAAATTTAAAAAACTCTGTTGAATTTTATGAAATTGAAAATAAAAAGAAATTTTAAAATTATTTTATCGGATCACCTTGGGAAGGAGATCCCCCCCCCCTGACAAAAAAATACCCCCCACCCCATTTATTTGGAATATGTACAAAAGTTTGATTATTCATTTCTGTGCAAATTTCGTAGGTTGCAAAACTCTGTAAAACTCATTAAATAGTCGAATATGACTTTTTTTTATCGATAACAACAATATTATCCAAAATTAAGAAGGAAAAGAAACAGGGGAAAATATTACAGAGAAAATATGGTATCAAAATTACGATAAGACGATGTTTATTATTACAAAAGATGTGTGCGGCATCCTAGCAGGCCGAACGTTTGGACGGGTGTGGACGCAATCAAAATATTAATGTTTTAATTAATTTTCTAATAATATGCCATAAAATCGTTTAAAATTACAATTTGATATAATAAAAATTTAGTATTAGTAATTTTTAATAACTATCACAATAGTTTTTTAATAAATTATGCGTATGTTTTTATTATTTAAAAAATTTTAACAGAAAATTTATGACTTTTTATGGAATCGAATTTGGGATTGGCTTTCTTTAATACATTCATAATTTTTTTATGAGTAATTCTTGGAAACATTCATAAAAATTCCCTGTCAATTCGATTTGATTCATTTCAATCATGCAGTTTCAGTTGATATTTAATGTTCTATTAATCTTAAGATAAAATTACGCTCTAATTAAATATTTATGTAATAGATTTTATCAATGTTTTAACACGAAATACATTTAAATTTAAAATTAGCGTTCCTTTCAGGTATTTTCTGTTAACTATTGTTAAAAGATAGATTTTTAATTTTTTTTTTGTATATTTAGCTAGATATATTTCTATCTTATTATTTACTAAAACATCGTGATAATAATTCTTAGCGGTGCCTTTTTTGCTTTATTTACTGTTGAACAAAATTGTACATTACGACGTTGCAATTGGAATCATTTAATTTCTTAGATATAAGTGACTTTCTTCTAGGAATTACTAATTTTGCACTATTTTCCTTTCCACTATCTTCATGGTTAACCTTTATTTAACAATTTATTGAGAGAAAAAACACAAAATTCATTTCATACAAAATATTAAACTTTATTGAATATATAATTCATGTTGACCCAGTTAATAGATATTTATCTTCATAATTTCAGACCTTGTGAAGTTGAATTCTGCACAAATTTTAAATAACTGTGATTTATTTTTTCAATTCAAGTAAAAAATTTGTCAAATACCAAATAAAAATGGATCTTTTTAAGGACCTCTGTTGCAGGTAATATGTTTGTTGTTGTTTCATAACCACTATAAATTGACAATGTTCGGCCGTCTGCAAGTGATCTAGTTTTGAATTTACTTTTCTACTTATTTTTATAAAGATATTTCTATAATTACACAACTTATTCAAGCATAAGCCATCGCCTTTCTGTTTGAAAACTTTTGGTTACGTTTCTAAGGGTTGCAAAAAAAAGTTTTATTTGTTTAGTTTTCATTTGATTAATTTGCTCAATAATGCACCAAATCTCTTTTTATTTTAGTGGATTTGCACGTCGTGCAGCTGAGGAGTTTGGCGAGCAATATGGCGGAGAGCAGGGAAAGAATTTAATGGGAGGCCTTCTCAATCAACTAGCGGCTGAGGGAGGCAATAGTGAGCTAACTGAGAATCTTATGGCCATGTTTACAGGCAAACAACAGGTAGAGTAAAAAGTGTACTTGATGCTGTTGATAGTGTAAATCGAATCTATGATTAGGTTATGTTTGTATGTAACCGACCGAAAATTTTATATATTTGAATATGAAAATGAGTGTTCAGTATATTATTTAATTGTAAATTGATTTAGTTTCATTGATAAAATGGTAGGTATACTTATATATCATACCACAGTGCAGCAAAGCTGGACATTTCAAAATTTTTAACCATCGAATTTGAACCTCATCTTTTAATTAATATATAATTTAAGCATAATGATGAAACTAGCAGTTGAAATTTTTAGAAAATGTTTAAAATTGACGGAGTACCAGCTCGTTGAAGTTGGCTTTCTAAACAAGAAATTATCTCAATTCAAGGAATTTAAAAATTTCGACCTTATGTCAATTGAGCAATGTTTTAACATATAAATTAATTTTCTATTCGCTTTTAATTGTTAAAATCAGTAATGGCAATGTTAGTACTAAATAAAAAAACCGAAAAAGATATATTTTTTATATCATTATTATGAATTAAAGGCATTTTTTCTAAAATAATTGTTTTTTCATACGTTTCATGTTTACGTTTATTTTATGTTCTTTAGGTTATTTCTCAAAAAAAGCCGCTTGGGTAACCTTCCCACATACATTTATAATTTAGCAAGGTTATATTAATGCTAAAAAAGTGGGTCCAATGTTTACCCAAGAGGCTTTTTTTCGTATATTCACATTTTTATACAGTCCCTACTTAGTGAGAAAGTGTGTAATATTTGACTTTATCAAAGCATTTGTTAATTTATCTTACCAGTTATATTTGGCGTAGCAAAGGAAAACCAACCCTGTTTCTTTATACAAGAGCAATATAAATATAAAAGGAAATATTTTTGTCCCCTTTATTGAAAGAGAAGGGTAATTAATATTATGCCTGCAACGATTTGAAAAAAAAGTTTGGTTTTCATTATAATAAAATCATTTACAATCCTATTAACGAAGATACTCTTATAATTTTAAATGTCAAATATTTTTCTTAGGTGCTATTTAGGATAGAAAATTGGTCCTTGTTTTAACATTTCCCATAACAATTATATAAGCATTATTTATATATTTTACTTAGTCCGTCAAGAATGCTCAGAGAGTCATGGAAATTCTCCGTGAAAAATACTATTTCCTTGGTTCTTTAGATTTGATGTTCTATCATGGACATAAGGGTGAAATTGATCTCTTTAGTTGTGTATGTGTATAGATTGTAGAATTTTTTTTTATGATGAAACCTTGACTCTAACCTTTATGGCGCATCTACACTGTAACTCATTTGTTCGTCTGTTTGTCTAATTCTTTAATATTTCTATTGCTTTCTACATATGGAAATTTTCAAATTTTTTATTATTCTAGTTGCCTAGAGAAGAGGGAATGTCACGACTTCTCCTTAGTTTTTGTTTTAAATTTAAAACTTGGGTAAAGGGTTATTTTTTCAAGGACGGTTTATCTTGGTAGGGTGAAGCAGTATACACATAATATTTTAAACTTTAGCCTGACATTAAGAAGCTGCATGAGCATTTAGCGATATCTCTTAATACAGGCAGGCAAACTTTTTATTAACTTATTTATAAAGGGTTTTTAACATTTAATTTTAGATTTTTAAAATATATTTTAATGTATTGCATATTATTAGCAAGAATGATAAAGTCTGTAAGTACCAGACCAATAAAAAAAAGTCATTCCTTGGGAATCCTGTTACTTTATTAAAAGGGTAAACTTAAACAAAATTTTATAATTTAGTTTAGGCTATGCTTTGACGTTGAAAAAATAATAAAATTCATAATTAGCTAATTAAAAATATGGATCTACTGTTTTCTCAATGCATTGGCGATTCTAAATTGGTATTCTGCATTGATTTATCTCAAGAATTGATCGATTTATAAAGCTTTTAGTACACATAGTTAAAATGTCCAAAAAAACGTACATTTGCTGCATTGTGCATACTTCATTCATAATGTTTATTTCTTGTTTATTTCTGTAAAAATTTTGTTTTCTGCCTTTGGCTTTATTGTAACTTTATTTTATCAGGTAGTATAGATATTTCCTCAAGATACTAATATACAATAATTTACTGTTCTATACTTACCTAAATGTTGTATCCAGATGAGTTTAGAAGCTGTAGCTGGCATGGTTAGCTCAAGTGGTGGTGAACAATTGCGCGAGCACGCCACGCAGAAAGGTCTCGACCCTTCCCTTCTGGATGGTGTTATGAATCTAGTCAAGGAATTAATCAGTTGCTTAATTAAATAATTGCTATGCTAATGTTTCTAGATGACTTTACGTTGATTTATTCAGTCATCCAGAAAAAAATAATTTATGATTTTGCTATTTTAGTAACTTTTTAACACCATAAGAAGCAATAAAACGAGTCATGTGCCTTTTTAAAGTCACTTGCGTTATTATACAAATACCAATTCTTAGTACCTATTTTAAATTGGAATTTAACACTGGTTTTTGCTGTTTTTCTTTACTTTTTTCTATCTTGATTGCAGAAAGCTAAATTTTGAAATTTTTAAGCAACTTAATTTGAAAACAGGGTATGAAGGGTGGCGGGGGCGACGGTGGTGAAGATAACGGAAAATTTGACCCTAGCATGTTGTTGAATCTTGTTGCTGGACTTACCAAAGGCGGTGGCTCAGCCGGGGCTGGTGGAGCTGATGGGTTTTTGCAGCTGTTAGGAGGGGCAGGAGGAGGTTCTATGGGAAATCTTATTCAGATTCTGGAGGGTTTAGCTAAGTCTTTCTTCAACATCAAGGTATTACAATAATAACAATTACTAACTTTTATAATGATTGTACACTAAATAACAATGGTACCTAAAGTTTTAAACCTCATTCTATAAGTGTACAAACTTTTCAATCAATTTTAATCTACAGTATAGGTTATTTTGTTTTATCATCATTGGGAATGTACATTAGCTTTTTGTCCATTGTCTTATCCCTTAAGATCACTTTGAAAAAGCCAAAACTAAAGCTTTTTTCTATAAAGATAAAAATAAATAACTTCATATGTGTATAATCTCAACCTGTAAATATATATATTAGTTATTATTGTACTGTGAATTAATTAGGGAAAATCTGATCCTGCAATCCAAGGCTGGCAAGCTGCCGGTGCCGCAGAAAATGCAAATGATAAAAACTTTCTAAAATGGGCCCTCAGCATTCTTATGGATCTGTTGTTTCCCGGCAGAAAACCCAAGGAGGTTCTTGAGGAGGGTGGAGATGATGATCTTGATACTGGAGACAAGAAAGACGATGGAGATGTTAAAGGTATGTTTGACTGTTCTGCCTTCTCACGTTTACAAATTTTTGCATAAAATTTTGGAATATCTCCACTATTTTTCATCAGGGAGTAAGGGAGGGGACAATGGGCAGTTAATTCAATTTTATAGTTGTGACCCTTTAAGGTTGAAAACCCAGATATTTCCAGATAAAACAAGTATTTGCACTATAGCAACCTTTAGTGGAAATTTTTGACTTTTTGAATTGTTTTTAATTCGAAATGCACCATCCTTAAACTGATGCTTTACTACAAGCCTTTGATTCTAGAGATCAAAACCCTTGTTTACAATTCATTTTCATAATTGTTATTATTTAAACTTCGGAAAATTAAGGAAACATACCATTTTACTACAACATCTTTTACCCAAATTTTTTTATTGTATTTATTAAAAAGCTTAGACATGAAAAAGCCTTTAAATAATTATATTACAAAACTTACTAAAACAATTACCTTCCTACAGAACTTTTAACTCAAGTTATTTCATTTAACGAAATAAAAATGAGATACCTTGCGTCAAAATTTCATACTACATAAATAAAATAGTTGAGAACATATTACATCTTAATTTTAAAGATCTTAAGGTTTAAGTAACATATCTTAGGATAACTGGTAGGACAGAAAAATAAAATAACACCATCTTGAGATTTTAATGATAAACAAACCTTGAACAACTCAGGACTTCGTGAATTTTCCCTAAAATTTTGAAATTAATCGGATCATTAATTAAAGAAATATTAAGCTAAAGACAAAAAACTTTTGCCTTTACATTAAATCAATAAGAAACATCTAACATGTCTAAAGTAACGAAAAGAGCCAACCGTTACGGACGTACAAATGTGCGGGACCTATTTATAGGAAGGCTTTGCTCAAAATTACTAATAATCTTAATATAATTTCTTTCTACAAAGCACTAATCGGAATGAATTAACATTAAACAAGAATTAGATATAAACAAGGATGACAACATCCATAAAAGCGAAGCACTGAAACGGTAGGACAAACGGACATTAACACTTACATAGTGTCAGAACTGAATAATCAGAATATAAATGTGTAAGAGTCTATGCAAAATTTTAAGTAAATTTGTTGAAAAACTACTTTATACAGGATAATGTTTATGGACATACTTACATTTTTAGGACTTGATTATAGAGTTGCCTCGCTTATAACATTATACTTTGTTGTTCCAGGAATCAATATACCAAAAATCAGATCAATCTGATGATTAGATCAAATAAAAATTTGATGTTAAAAAAGTAAAAAAATCAACATATTTAAAATGGACGTACGGACATTTCGGTAATGATTATAGAGTTGCTACGCTTTCTAAATCGTACCTAACTACTAAAGGAATCACCATGCAAAATTTGAAATCGATAGGACAATTCTAACATGCCTAAATTAACGAAAAACGCTATTTAAAAAAGTAAAAAAATCAACATGTTTAAAATGGACGTACGGACATTCAGTTCAGTTCAGTCGCGTCTCTCTTTTGGACTGTGGAGTCCAGAGAATACGGCCACCCTGCTCCTCCATGAATTCCTTTTTTTGGCAAGTGCTTCAGCTTCTCCCCATGTTAATTTCAAATTAAAGAGGTCCTTTTCAGTGCTCCGCCTCCAGGTCATTTTTGGTTGTCCCCGTTTACGTTTACCAGTGGTGGGGTTCCATTTTAAGCACTTTTTTGGAAACCTATTTTGTTCCATTCTGAGCACATGTCCTAGCCATCTTAGTCTTTTAAATTTCACTTCTGCTTCAATACTATTGCACTTGGTCTTAGCATACAGCTCAATGTTTGATATTTTGTTTGGCCAGAATATTTTGCAAATTCTTCTTAGGCAGCTATTGTGAAATGCATTAAGTTGATTTGTTTCAGTTTTCACAGTTCTCCAGCATTCAGCTCCATAAAGAAGAACTGATTTTACATTACTGTTGTAAAGTCTGATTTTTGTTTTCAGAGCAAGTTTCTTTGAATTCCAAACGTTGTGTAGACTGTTGAAAGCAACCCTAGCCTTATCAATCCTGGTTTTAATATCAGCTTTTGAGCCATTTTCACTGCTGATAACACTCCCCAAATAGGTGAATTTGTTGCTTTGTTTCAATTGTTCACCATTTATTGTTATAGTTTGATCAGGGTTTGTAGGTATATTCATAATTTCAGTCTTCTTGACATTAACAAAGAGCCCGACTTGTCCTGCGTATTTGACTAGTCTATCTGTCTTAGCTTGTAGATGTTTAATTGTTTCTGAAATCAGTGCCAGATCATCAGCAAAGTCCAGATCTTCTAGGTGTCCTAGTATGCCCAGCTGGAGACCACGTTTTTTGTCCTCTGTGGTTTTCTTCATCACCCAGTCAATGACCAATATAAATAGAATAGGTGATAAAATGCATCCCTGTCTAACTCCAGTGCTTATTTTAAAGAAATCAGATGTCTTATTGTTTCCAACTGAAACACAGGCTTGGAAGTTGTCATAAAATTTAGTTATCATAATTATCATCTTTTCAGGTATACCATAACTTCTTAGTATTTTCCAGAGTGTTTGTCTGTGTATGGAGTCAAAGGCCTTAGAGAAATCAACAAAATTTACATGGAGTGGCTTGTTAAATTCAACACATTGTTCAATAACTGTCCTAAGGGTGAAAATTTGGTCAACACAGCCTCTTCCAGCACGGAACCCAGCTTGTTCTTCTCTTAGTTTATTGTCAATTTTCTCATCAATTCTGTTTAAAATAACTTTACATAGGACCTTGCTTGGGATAGAAAGCAGCATAATTCCTCTCCAATTATCACAATTGTTCAAATCTCCCTTCTTAGGTAGTTTTATGATTATACCTTTAGACCAGTCAGTTGGTATCTTTTCTTGTCTCCAAATTTTATCAAAGAGATCAGTCAGAGTCCTAGCAGAAAGATCTATGTCTGCCTTAAGCATTTCAGCAGTTATCAAGTCAGGTCCAGGTGCTTTGTCGTTCTTTAGACTATGTATAGCAGCTTTAACTTCTTGAATAGTTGGTGGTCTTGTGTCTATGTCTATTTCATGTCCTGGTTCTGGTTCAGCAGTAATTTCAGGTTCAGGTCTGTTCAACACTTCTTCAAAATGCGATTTCCACCTTTCAGCAACTTCTTTTTCTGTAGTGAGTAATTTACCATCTTTAGCCTTGATAGTTTCACCACTCTTTTTGTTATATTTGCCACTTAATTGCTTGGTTATGTTGTATACTGTTTTCATGTTACCGAAGTCAGCTGCTCTCTGGGCCTTTTCAGCCAGATTGTCAATGTAATCTCTCTTGTCTTTCCTTGTGCGCTTTTTGACTTCTTTGTCTTTAGCAGTATATTCAGCTCTTAAATTGCCCATGTCAGCCAAATGTTGAGCATTATGAATTTTGTTTTTAAGATTCTTTCTCTCTTCTATTTTGTTCCATGTTTCTTCAGAGATCCAGTCCTTTTTCTCTGGTTTCTTGTGTCCTAGGATTTCCTTAGCAGTAGATTGAAAGTTTTCTTTAATTGAAGTCCATGTGATCTCAGTCTCGTCATTTAGGTCCTCTAAGACTTGAAATCTATTTCTGAGTTTTAAGACAAATTCATTCTTTATCACTGGGTCCTTTAATCTTGAAGAATCATATTGTCTGCCAATCTCACTCTTTTTATCATGGCCAGTACGCTTCAGCTTTAATTTAATCTTACTGACAACTAGTTCATGGTCACTGAATATGTCGGCTCCTCTATAGCTCCTACAGTCTTGCATTGATTTGACCCATTTTCTATTGATCATAATATGGTCAATCATGTTTCTTGTTTGTCCATCAGGTGTTGTCCAGGTATATTTGTGAATGTTTTTGTGTTGGAATAATGTACCTCCTACGACCATATCATTATTTAAACAGAATTCAAGTAAAAGTTCTCCATTTTCATTTCTTGTACCTATGCCAAAGTGTCCCATTGCATTTTCCACTCCAGTCCTGTCAGTTCCTACTTTAGCATTCATATCTCCAAGAACTAGACACATGTCATGTTTGGGTACTGAGTTTCTGATTGATTGCAGTTGATCATAAAACTCTTGTTTTACTTCTTCACTTTTGTCATTTGTTGGGGCATAGCATTGGATAAGGGTCAACTTGCAGTGCCTTGATTGGAATCTAGCCTTAATTATTCTGTCTGATATAGGTTTCCAGTCTATTAGTGAATTGACATGTCGTTTTTGGATAATTATAGCAACCCCATACATATGTTGACTTTCAAGCACTGAAACGGTAGGACAAACGGACATTAACACTTACATAGTGTCAGAACTGAATAATCAGAATATAAATGTGTAAGAGTCGATGCAACATTTTAAAGTAAATTTGTTGAAAAACTACTTTATACAGGATAATGTTTATGGACATACTTACATTTTTAGGACTTGATTATAGAGTTGCCTCGCTTATAACATTATACTTTGTTGTTCCAGGAATCAATATACCAAAAATCAGATCAATCTGATGATTAGATCAAATAAAAATTTGATGTTAAAAAAGTAATAAAATCAACATATTTAAAATGGACGTACGGACATTATGTTAATGATTATAGAGTTGCTACGCTTTCTAAATCGTACCTAACTACTAAAGGAATCACCATGCAAAAATTGAAATCGATAGGACAATTCTAACATGTCTAAATTAACGATAAAAGCTATCCGTGACGGACGTAAGGACGTACGGACGTACGGACGGACGGACCGACCCTAATTATAGAAAAGCTTCGCTTTTAAAAATGTAATGATTCAATTTACAAAATAATTTTCAAAATCAAAATATTCTGTCTGCTTGTTATTGTTTATCTTTTTGTTGACGCGCTAGTTTGCCGCGAGATTATGCATGATTTTGCGTGACGTCATTCATAATTGGTCCCCAAGATTGGTTAGAAACTGCTAAATTCTTGCATGTTCCCTTTAAGCCAGTCCCCAAAGTCTGAGACTCCTAAAAATTGAATATTCGATCCATTGTCCCCTCCCTTACTCCCTGATTTTTCATGGTCTTTGGTTGTTTCAAAAATTAGTCTGTTCGTTGCTTTGTAAACAAAATGTTCTAATACCAAATAATGGCTGTTTTTCAGCATATTTGTATGTGAGGAATGTAATTTTTGCAAATTTGACCAAGCTGAGGGGGGGGGGGGATTAAAAAAAATATGTGGGTGGGGGAAAAATGTAAAAAATAAGAGGACTGAAAGCATTTTTTCTATTTTTCTCCCCTCTTTGGTAAAAAAAAATATGTGGAAGGGGGCATAATATGAATAAAATAAAGAGTTCTGAAAATATTTTTCCATTATATCCCCTTCCCTGCTGGAAAAAACTAGGAGGAGAAAAAATAAAAAAAAATTGCAGCAGGGGAAAAATTAATCTTGTGCAGAATATACACCCCTGTTGTATGTTTTAATGGAGAAGACTATTATATTCATTAGGTTTGTCAAAATATTCATGATTTAGCAAAGTTTAAAAAAAACCTATGGACATGTTGTTTAGGTTGGTTTGATGGACATCCAGAAATCGGCAAAATGCAAAAGGATGTCTTTGACGACATATTTGACACCGGAGACGATGACGAAAAATCTGACGACGATTCTCCACCCATTGTCCCCATGCCAAGTGATTACGAGGACAACTGCAGCTGTCTCGACAACGCCAGTATTCTATTTCTGAATACAAATCTGTTGCTGGAGTATAGAAAGAATTGGAGGTTCTTGTATTCTACCAGAAACCATGGAAGAAGCTTGACCGAAATGATGGATAGAATTTGCTATAAGGGTCCTACAATTCTTATTGTTAAGGTAAGATTTTGTATTTTAATTTTAAGTAGCGAAGCTACTGTCCTATAATATAAAGCTAAAAAAGCATGTCTGTACGTACGCCTTTATGGTCCGATTAATCAAGATTGTTATTTTCTGTCTCTCTGACTAACATCCACTCCACACTTTGCATGATATGTGAATGTTAACATTTACTAAATATATCATAAGATTCCTTTTGACTCATTGGTTGCTTTTTGAAAATAATAAATGTTTCAAATTTTTTTAGGACACTTCTGGCAACATATTTGGTTGTCATGCCTCCACCTCTTGGATTGATACAGAAGGCGGGTGGGTTGGTAATGGCGAGTCTTTCCTCTTCTCTATTTCTCCTAAGATGGCAATTTTCCACTCCACTGGTAAGTAATATTATTGTTCTGTTTTAGTAATGCGGCTACTCTATAGCATATTTATTTAGTTACGACTTTACATGATTTTTGGAAAATGGATTCCTAAGAGCATTAGGTTTCATGTCTAAAAACTTAAGCATGTCCATATTAAGCATCCTATATTTAATTTATTTTTGACTTAATGATTTGTTTAGCTTCGTTTTAAGATGTTGTCATCCTTGTTTAAATTAACCTTTGGTTTACTCATTTATTTTCCAGGCAAGGATGAGAACTACCAGAAGCTGTCCAGCGATGTCCTGGCCATGGGCGGACAGGATGGGAGATTTGGATTAGAATTGTCGGGTGATCTTCGCTCCGGAGATTGTAACTCTGACATTGATACCTTCCATACTATTCAGCTTTCCAGTGATAAGAATTTTGATGTACGTTTTATTTTATTTCATGAATTTACTTAGGTACCTAGAGATTAGAAATTGTTTTTGAAAATTCTCTGGCAGGGGGGGGGGGTGGGGTTCTATAAGTGATTTCTCTTGTTAAGTAATAGGTATATAACCTCCCAAAAAAAACCTTCTCCTTTACAGGAGGATCATATTTGTCCTTAATTATATACTAGCATTATTATTTATTAGCATTTGTAACTGTTGTTCTTGAATTTTATCTATTTCTTTAACCCCCCTAATTTTCTTTTCTTGTTAATCGTATGTCTTTCTATCTACCTTTTTTTCTTCTAAAAAAATACATTTGTTCAGATTGATCATGTCGAAGTTTGGGGCCTGGGACCTGAGCCTGATATGTCAAGAGAACGGGCCGCCGTGAAGCCCCGCAGACCTAACCTGGCCACCCGCGGGGGAGATGTCACTGACATGCTGGATCTGGAATCTCAGATTATGTAAAATGTCATTGTCTAACATCTGCCACAAGAAAAATTTGAAAAACAGCAACAAAAAATACAAAAAAATATGCCAGTTTGAACAGGCGCGTCGTTTTACCTCATTCTTGGAAAAAAATACTTTTGTTTTATATACAATTTTTACAAGAAAATAACTTTGTTGCACAAAATCTTTTTTACATAAAACTGTATACCTAAATAGTTGAAAACATGGTTGTTGGGTTTTTTTTACAAAAGGCTTCCAGTTAACGCTATTTTACTTAGTTAAAATCTTCCTGATATATTTCCCAAAAATCAGAATTTTTAAGCTTTTATCTTCTAACATTAATGTTTATCGTTTTGTACGTTGTCAATGTAATAATAACAAAAAATAACTGTTATTGGATTGCTATGCTTCTTAACTTAACAAGTAGAAATGTGCAGTTTATTTTTGTTTCCATAAAGGAAATATCAAAGAGATCGTAATTGTGTTTAAAAAATAAGCATCTTAAGATTTCTTACTTTTGCTTTCAAAATTTGCATTAGAAGGATAACCGCGGTCAAATGGAACATTTATAACATAACTGTAAAAGTTTCTAAAGTTCTTAATTTCCCTAAATGGAACTATTCCTTTTTGCTAAACTCTGCTTATTGCGTGTTCAAATATAAAGTACAAGTCTTAAGAAACATTTATACATTATTTTATATTTTATTTGCATAAAAATTTTATATTTTCACAACATATATATACAACTATGTGATTATTGGCCTTACACTTAATGTTTAATATATATTTTATTATAGCTGTAGTAATATTTAATGTATACTATTTTTTATTTGTCCAAAAAAAGTAATAACTATTTGATCAAATGAAAAGATATAATGTTAATTGTTAAATGTATTAAAAACTTAAAAATTGTATATTTTATTTTATATTTTAGTGACACTTATGATAGGAATATGCCTATTTCTACATAATATTTTTATAACCAAAAATTGCATGATAATTAATTTTTTTTTGTCTAATTTTGATTTATTTGCTCTAGTGCTTCGCTAAACTAACCAAAGTCTAATGTTTGTTGTTAAATATTTATACGTTTGAATGCTTAAAATGTTTAACAAATGAAATTAATACTCAAAAATTTACTTAAAAGCAATTTAAAAGTGCTAAATTTTTTTTGTTTTTCTCAAACACATTCGAAATATTTTATACCTAGTTAAGTTTTATGCTTTTTTTTTTGTAGAAATAATAAGTTTAACAAGTGAGAGGAGTGGTGTCAATAGCCCCACCAAAATAAAAACTCGGGTGGTTTTCTTTCCCCTCTTTCATCTTTTCGCCTATCCCGTCCCACCTGGAAAATTTGCGTTAATCTCACGCTCAGATAAAAAAAATTTTGTACAATGAGCTGTAAATATTACACAACATGATTTTTGTTTCGCAATCACGTGGATTTTTGAAATTTATTTAAAAAAAAAAAAAAAATGTTATGCTTTTCATTTCTACATGAAGTTTACTTTTGTGTTATTTTTTGCAGTAGCATCCCTCTAATTGATTAGTGTAACAATTTTATCCACCCCCAAACCCTCCCATAGAGAAATTTTTCCTTAAATTAGTTAGTAACTGAAAAAGAAGAATGTTATCAATTATTATTTTAGCTTCCAAAAAATAGATAAACAGAAATTACTTAACTTTTGTTTTTAATG
The DNA here is from genome assembly GCF_053477335.1 of Acartia tonsa. Classification (NCBI taxonomy): domain Eukaryota; kingdom Metazoa; phylum Arthropoda; class Copepoda; order Calanoida; family Acartiidae; genus Acartia; species Acartia tonsa. The sequence continues at coordinate 13,068,071 of NC_137269.1, forward strand.
AAATGAAGAGTAAAAAATGGCACTTTGAAATTATAATATCTAAATATTATTGTAATAGGAGTTCTTATGGAGGGAGGGAAGAGTCGGTTGATATGGGAGTGTTGCACTTGCATTTGGAAGGATGCTGTCTGATTTGCTTATGCTATATTAACAAACCCTTGCTTCTGCTTTCACAGTATTTTTATAACCTAGTATTCAATAGAATCTTTTGCCACAAATTTTTTCTGCACAAAAATATCCGCCAATTGAATATAATTTTATTTTGTTTTTACTTTTTAGTAATAGGCATGAAGAGAAATCTATTATTTCTTCCCCAAAATAAGATAAACAATAATCTATGGTTCCCTAAACTATCTTCTTTAGACGTTGAAAAATTTAAAAGAAAAAATTACAGAATTTCTCTCCAAAAACAAACAAGTAAATTTTTTTTTTTAAAGAAAAATGATAACTTTGCATTAGCCTTACCTGTCCTGTTTTATTTTATCACTTAAGATCTTTAAAAAACTAATCTTGACCAAAAATTACATATGATATATATTTTTAGATATGAATGAGAAATGACAAAAAAATGACTAGTTTCAAGATTTAACAAATGCTGTGATATATTATACCAACTAAAACAAATACATACGAAGTAAGTATAAGCAAAGTTTTTTTTACCTAAATTAATTTTATCAGAATGACTTTAATTTAACTCACAAGTAAAACTTTTTTATTAAGGAAGGGGGCGGAAGTGACAATTTTTAATACCAAAACTAAAAGTCAAAGAAACTCAACTTAATAAAGAGTTAATGCTCTGATATTTGACATGGTATTTGCTTTAAAGAGGTTCATTAAGGAAATATGAAGAAACGGCGGCGGAACCGTTTCCCGCCGAATTTTTTTCCTTTTCTCGCCCAATTAGACAATTTGGAAATTTACGATTATCTGAGATAATTTTTTTTCTTAACATTTTCTTCATATTTTTACTTGACAATTAGAATATTTGACTCATTTTTTATATTGACATCTCAGATGATTGAAAATTGTCTAATTTTGCAAAAAAGGGCAATACAAATTTTTTTTGCGAAAGCGGCGGTTCCGGCGCCGTTTCTTCACAGTTCCATATTGTACCATTTAAAGGTAACTGCCATGCCTGAAATCTCAAAGCTGTAAATCTTTATTTAGTTGAGTTCCTTAGACTTTTAGTTTTAGTTTTAGTTTCATTTAGTGTCTCTTCCGCCTTCCCCCTTAGTAGGATTTCTAGTTATCTCCAACAACCACTAAACCATTGAGATATCTTTTTGTTTGGGAAGTTTTACATATATTCATTAATGGTTATTGCTACATATTTTTAAATTAATGTTTTCTGATAGATTTGTTCCTGCCCTCCCACTCCGTAAGATTCTATGGGCACAGTTGCTAGTCTTTCCAAAAACAAGTGTTTTTCCTATCAAACATTCGGTGTTAAAAAAACACAAAATTATCCAGCTTTCATTTTAAACAAATAATCTAATAATAAACTAATTATAAGATAATCTACTTTTTTACCTTCCATTAAGACTACTCAGGTCCAAACATAAAGTGTTACACAGAAACATGAAAACCTTTGAAACTGTTTAATTGTAGTACCAACTTGCAAAAATGGATGTTGATTTACCCGGAGACGATCAAACAGATGGAATTCACACGACACAGGATGATAATCCAGATTTAGAGGTAGGTTATTTTTATGCTCATTATTATGTTACCTATTATGTTTAGAAATAGGAATGAAATACAAATAACTATTATATAGGCAAGGAATATTTTAATATGAAGACCGTCCTCCAATTATCTAATTCAGATATCAGACCCCACCCCTACCCCACCTTTGTTTTTTCAACGATTAGGTAAAGATATTTTAGAAAATCACATGTCAAAAATTATTTATAGGTTGATAACGAAGTAGAGGACACACTAGCAAACGGACTCAAACGTTCCTCCTCCGCCCCCTTAATCAATCAGCTGATCGCCGCCGAACAGGCGGCAGAATCAAACAGATTTGTCAGCGGCAGCATTCGACACAGACCAGTTGCCACAACCGCCACATATTTGCCGGGCTCCAGCCGGTGGCGCCGCTGGAGCACGAGTGTCAGCCCTGTCAGCCCCGTAGGGTTTGGTGGTGTGTGTGGGGGCGGCGGTGGAGGCGGACAGACTGGCTGGGCACGCCTTAACCGTTTAAAGGTAAACAGTTAAATTTTCACTAAATTAATGTGAAAGATACAAATAATTTGAATGGAATAAAAAATGATCTAGTAGGCTTATCGTATCTAACTGAGCTAAGATTAGCCGAAAGATTCTTTCAAAGTGCCTTGTTGAGCTCAAATACCCTCCTTTCTTATTTTTCAAGTGAATTTGAAATACGGGGGGGGGGGGTTATATTTTTTTCGATGTTTTTGTTTATTATTTTACGTCATGTTAGATTATAATTGTAAATGCCTCGTAGGACAGGTCCAGCGTATTGGCTGTCTTAGAGAAAAATCTATCTCTAAGGGGGATATCTTCAATTTATTTAATAACTAAGGGGATTGGGTGGGTTCATTGCTCGACATTCACTTTGTGTGAAAGCACCGATTATGTAATCAACTTTTCATAAACTTTATGATCCTTGTTCAGGTGGAGGAGACTGGTGACCTTGGCAAGTCCGAGATAGCCACGGAGAGGGAGGTGCAGAGAGAATTGAGCTTGGAGAAAACATTGTCACAGTCTTGTGAAGACTTGTCCTTGTCTGAGAATAAGGTATTGTTTCCTGGGATCGAGGGGGTATTGAGTGGTAAATAACACTAGCGCCCAAAGTTTTATAACTACAATATCTTATTTGTTGGCTCAAATTCTTTGGATACTTTTTATTGAATTTTGAATAGTTGGTTCCAAAATAGAATTGTCAAAACTTTACACCTTAAAATTAATTCATCATTGGTTATGTAATACCTATGTATATAAATTTACCTCCATCGTTTTATCCCTTATACTAGTTTAATATCAAGTAACGTTGTTATGCATGTCAAAAACAGCAAAGAAAGCTTTTATTATTTTACACCAAGAAATGCAGCTAAAAAGCTTAACTATGTCAGTTTTAATAAGAAATATGTATTTTGTCGACATACTCCTACTTAACAGACATATCCTTACTTATTATTTGAGCAGTTGCGTTACTAAAAATAGATTTTGTTTTAACGCATAAGAAAGTATCGAAGAGTTTGTAATGCATCATGCACCAGGGGTGTATATTCTACATGGGATCCCCTGCTAGGGGGGGGGGGGGGGGGGTTGGAAATAAAAAATGTAAAAATTAAGAAAACTGAAAACATTTTTTCCATTTCTCCCCTTTCCTTGGTGAAAAAAACTAAAAAAATGTTTCCATTTCTCCCCCCCCCCACTTGGTGAGAAAAAACTAGGGGGGAAAATTTTGTAGCAGGGGAAAAAAATAAATCTTGTGCAGAATATACACCCCTGTCATGCATAGTTTACAGTAGATAATAGAAATAAAAATACAATCAAATAGAATAATATAATGTAAAATGATTTAAGGAGACGCGAGGTAGAAAGCGTCATATTGGTGGCGGTGGAACCGACCCAATGTTGCCCTTGACCATTGGGGTGGGTCCGTTCCCCTCCCCGCGGACTTCTCCCTCACCATCGCCGTCACCGACACGAAGTACAGGCACCGGCAAACAGTGCTATTCTCCTTCGATGCAGGTGAGTTACAGATACATGTTAAAATAATTGATTTTTGCCTTTTTCCGATTTTTAAAAATTCTGTACCTTAGCAAAAAAAATATCTAGTTTCAAAACATTTATGATTTAATATTTAATACTAGCGGCTTCGCCCCTAGCCTCTAGGGGCTCTGCCCCAAGAGGTGATAAAAAAAAATTAAGGTGAAATTCGTAAAAGGACCAAGGAAATCTTCTACAATAAAAAAAAAATTTAAAAAATGGGGGGGGGGGATTTTTAGTTTTTGGGGGGGTTGGGGGTGTCTTACCCCCCAAGAAAATATCTTAAAACCACCACAGAACCCTATATATGGACATGGACTCATTGCTTAGCTTATAACATTGTGTCTAATTACCCTAGAAATTATCTTTTTAAGTGAAAGTGAATATTATAAAACATGCAGGTAGTGTACAGTAATCAATGGCGGCAAATTTTCACTTTAATTGGAATATCGTATTTACTTGTATCATTTTTTTCAGATGCCTGTACCAACCAACCTTTCATTCACCCCCAGTCCAAGCTCTAGTCCAACACGAAGATCATGGGCCTCACGGAGGAGCTTGTCTCCCATTACACTTCGTTCTTCACAGCTAGGTATGAAATTATTTCATATACATTATACACAAAAGACGGACGGACGTATGGACCTTGTAGGATAATTCAAAACATGGATTATTTCCCTGGGGTGATTTTTCCTGGGAGGGGAGGGGGGGGGGGAACCCAGTCCTAAGTATAAACCTTTCTTTGACCTACAAGAAGCTTCACTTAGTTCAGCAGTTAGCGAGATTTTAAAGTACAGACCCATATAAGCAGATAGACATCCTGTTACTTCGTGGAGCATCCTTTTTACACAATTCATATATTAGGTCCTGTAAAAAGAAAATGCATGCTGGACGACGGAGAAAGTACCCCGTCAAAACGTCATTCATCCAACCTTCTAATCACACATAATAACACTACCCGTGCAGCTCCTTATAAGGTTAGTACCATATTTTATACACATATTTTTACTATTAATTGAGGGAAATAAAATGAACTCTCAATTTTAAAAAGAATGGGTTGATTTCACTTGATCCTTCTCTAATACTGTGAAGGAGAAATATATCGTTCCAGTGGTTAGCAAGATCTTAAGCTTACAGACAAACTCATACAGACATCCCTTTACTTCTATATAATGATGATTAGCCAAGCATATATAAACTACAAATGTGCGACGTGCGTCTGTTCCACATAAAATTATCAGTGCTGTACAGCCACTTTGTGTGAAAGCGCTCAAATATTTTTGTTTTAGGTTCCATATCCAAGCAGTTGGTCAACCACGCCGCAGCCGTCACCCCGTCCCTCTGAGACAGATACATCCAGAGAAAACTCGCCTGTGCCAACCCCCGCCGGACCATCCGGTCTTGCCGACAGTCACGTCATCGGCGGCGGGATAAGCGACGACGAACCCGTGGCTACGCCGCCACCTTCATTAATGGGCGGCGGAACGCCCATGGAGACGTCAAGTATGGTAGTAGAAACGCGGGAAACTCAAGTATGATGAATAGATTTCCTAGATTTTTTTATTGGATTGATCAATTGATGATCATCATAAGTGGATTGATTGATTGATTAGAGCAAGAGTAGTGTTGAAATTGTTGGTTATTATCCCCTGAGTCTACAGTGGACCATCCATACCCCCGCTTGTTCAGTATTTTAATCAAAATAAGAAATGTTTTTAGTTAGGTTAGATATATCTTTCTTACAGGATTGGATCCCCACGGGGCTAGATGAAAAAGTGTGTTTAAGGGGGGTTTGGGAGAAGGAATATCATGAGGGGAGTTGCGTGGTTCACTGTACGCTAAAAGGGATTATACCATCTATGTTTAAAGATGCAACTTAGCTATAAAAGTGACTAAAACAACAGGGATGATTATTTTCCCTGAACTTTATTGAGAAAAAATCAGGGTTCTTTTTATTTTTAGACTAGTCAAAACTTTTTTTGTGTGTTATTATTTTTCTTATTTATAAGTTATAAATATAACCCCTTATGTTGTAATTTAAATCTCTTGATTTTGTCATTTTGTCTAAATTGGTTCTAAATAGCTAATTAAAACCATTATAAAGATGATTTTTAATAATCTTCTATAAGTTAGTTCGATCCTTTGGATTTTTCATGTTATTTTCTTTATTTTTACAGGTGTCCCTTTTATTTTGATTACAATCAACATATCATAAATCATAACTTTCAAATTACAGTTGAGTTCTCTATTGAAATTATTTAGGTCTATTTTATTGTTAAGTGTAGTGTTTGATTATCATTGAAGAATGATAGTGTTCACTGTTCATAAATAGTACAATGATAACAAACTAAGCAATTTTGTTGCTTTCATACAAAGTGCTTGTTGAGACCCTCTTCTTTAAAAAAAAAAAATTTGGAAATAAAAAAGGGATATAATAGTTCTTTTACTATGCCTAACCCCTGCGAATGGCCCAAATAAAACTGAAATCTTTTTACTTAAAAAGAAAAGTATAGTCTCTTCACGTAGGTATAATGATAACTGCATTTATGGATGCTGATAGTCTAGATATTGAGTAGCTGTGCTACTAAGAAGTCCATACTACCAAACAGAAAACTTATAGTTTGTATTTTAATGAATGTATAAACAAAATTTGGTACCTTCACACAAAGTACCTTGTTGTCCATATTTTGAAATAAATTGAACAAGGGAGGTTTTCATTGCTCAACAAGCACTTTGTGTGAAAACACCTAAAATTGAATCCGGAACCCCGTGTGTTTAAAGTGATGTTTACATATTTATATTGTTTCAATGCTGTGGTATTTTACAGGGAGTAAGGGGACTTTGGACTGTAAATTACACTGGTACCCAAACTCTTATAGACACTTTCTCTTATTTGTTGGCTCAAAACCTTAGGGTACTTTTTAAAGTTTTGAATGGTTGTTTCTAAACTAGTAATGACCAAAATTCTTAACAAGTGTTTTTAATCCATAGAAGGCTTAATTTTGTTTATCATCGGGAGTGTTAATTTATCGTCCATCGGCTTATCCCTTAAGATCTCTGGAAAATTGATAATGTTCTTAAATAAGATCAGGAGTGTAAGTATTTAACATTTGTTCAATTTGCTTTTGTAGACATTATATTTTTTAAACTATATTGATCAGGTGAAGTTTGCAGTAAAATGTTCCTGGGATCGATTATCAAAATCTATAAACTTAAAATGCTAAAGAAGAATCTGGAATGATCATTAATCAATTATCACGCAGCTCATATAAATGCGCGTAAAAGACTGCGCGTTTTCTTTATCCAAGATTTCCCTGTGCATCATTATATCTTGGATATTTTAGATTATCTATAGAACCGTCGTCTGTTCAGCTGTTTGGCATATAGTTGTAGTTCGTAGAGTTGTGTAGATAATCGATCCCAGGAACACTTTACCTCAAACTGCAACAGACGAACGTTTTTAACTTTTACTCCTGGTTTTATTTTCAAGGTTTTCTTACTCTTTGTTTCACAATTGGTTTCATTGCAAACCGTAAAATTATTCATAAAACATTTTTCTATGCCATTTTTTACAAGTGATTACATAGTTTTCTTAATGTAAGTTTGTTTATTGTTAAAAAATAATACTTAAACTTGATCAAATAATTTAAGCAAACTTTTTAACCCCTTTTTCATACAATAAAGAAAGCTAATCGAATTCAGAATTATTATAAGGGTAAGGATTGAAGGAAGTGCCACTTTTTGAGCATTTTTTTGCTCGTTTTAGAAAAATGGCTCTTTCATCCCCTCAACCCCCTTTATATCCCACTTTTTAAAAATCGTCTTTGATAATAGACAATGCCTTTCTTGGCTTAAAAAGTTCTAACATGACGTGATGCTAAAAAAATAAAGAAACCTATTTTTGTAATATTGTCTAATATTTTGAGTGTTTATTATTTTATGTATATTGAGACAGGGATATAGGGATGGTTAGATAATGGAAGATTGATTAATCTTTCCTCCAATAAAAGTTATCAGGGAAGAAAAAGGGGACGTTGGAGTTTAAATTACACTGGTACCTACCTGAAGTTTTATCTTATTTCTTTTCTCAAAATCTTGAGTAATTGTATTGAATTTTAATTACTTGGTACCAAACTTGAAGTGTTCAAACTTTTCAATTAAAGGTTTCATTACACAGAATGGGTATTTTGATAACTATTATTAGGGTAATATGTTAATTTATCGTCCATCGTCTTATCCCTTAAGATCCCTGAAAATTACTTGGATTTACGGGAAGGTTACTTTTCTATCCACAATCATCTCTGTATCCCTTAAAATTAAGATATTCATCGAGCTTTAATGTGAAAAATAACTATTTAAAATTCATTCATGGAGAAATAATAATTATGGAAGTAAATCTAATTCTAATTAAAAATAACATTTTCTTTTTTTTATTTCATAAAATTATCATCATACATTTTTATACCTATTACAAAAAGTTCATTTTATTTTGTAGAAAAAATATTTAAGCCATAATTTGAAAAAAAGATCTCCCATTTAAGTGTCAGTTGATTTCAGGGTTACTGTAACCAATAAGGTTAGAAACCCCCCCCTCCACCTCTCCATAAATTATAAACTTTTGTCCTTTATTATTACCAATGATAACGATGGTTATTGTATTAGTTTCTATTTACAGGGTGCGCCACATAAATCCGGACTTTTTTTAAACGGCCATAGCGCCAAAACTACTTGACCAATCAGGACGTTTGACCCCACTATAAAAAGCTTAGGTTATGACCTTTTTACCCATGAAAATCTTTGGACGATGGAGGACGTGTACGCCGAGCTGGCCGCGCATATGTTCAACAAGGCAGATTCGAATTGCGCAGATAAATTACCGTGGATTTATGACTTGGGCCTACTAAATCTGACCTCAGCCCATCTGTAGGTGAGATGGAGTAATGAAACTTGCTGGAGATACTATCCGATACCTAGTGAAAACACTAGAAAAGACTAGAGCTCTCTATCCCAGCTGACTTGGCTGTAGTACTCCGACAAAGTGGATCGTGGTAGATTTTAAGATGTCACAAACGTCAAAAATCTTGAAAATTTCTCGGTTCTTGACTTCAGGGGCCCATATGGAACCTTGATACTCGTTTTAGACTATGTATTGCGCTGATAACCCTATCTTAATCTTCGTGCCATTTTTAAAAAAGTATAAAACGTTGTTCTAGCTTAACTGTGGCCCAAATAAGAGCCGCCGTGTCAAAGGGCAGCTTTATAGATGGGTTAATTTGGATCCTGCTGTTACTCACTCCTTAAGGAGATGTGACCTCTTAGAATCCCCGATCTTAATCCAATGGACTTTTGGGCCTGGAGCGCCATTAAAGCATGAACCAATAGACGCGCCCATACCAAAAAGACCTCTCTCATTGCTCCTATCATGGAGAACTTCGCCTGCTTGAACAGGGACATGGTGACCAGGGTCGGCGGGCGGTTCAGGGGGCGGGTAGAGGCGGTGATTAAGGCTGGCGGCGATTTTATTGAATAATCTAATAGTCATATACCTAGGTTGCTTCCCAGTTTTTAAAATTCTATAAAATCTTTAAAATTTACGATTTTATGTTTATTTGTTTAAAAATAAGAAAAAGTCCGGATTTATGTGGTGCACCCTGTATATCTTAAATAAGTAGTGGATGTAAGTTGATTCGTTAAAGATATTGATAACATTTTTGTACCCAAATATTGTATATCGACTACTTCTGTAAGATGTATAATCTAGTTTCAAAGGCGTATTATGGACTTTTTCTTAGGGTAGTTCATGTCGCGAAAATTTTCCACCCTTCCCCATAAAAAAAATCTTGCATTAGGAATGCTTGTGTTAGATTTTCCCCCTCTTAAATATTTTTGCTGTACATGAATTTATAACCCCATGAAAAATTATCCTAATACGCATTTGAGAACTAAGTTAAATTGGAAATTAATGATGATTGGAATGCGTAGTTAATCTTGTTAAATAATACTTTAAGCATATTGAAAATGTTATAATTATAATTTCAGAAATAGAACTGGAATTACCTTGTAGGAATGAGGCTCAGGTCAGAATTTTTATTTTTAGTAGCGAAGCTACTCTTTAGTTCATTTTGTCTGTCCGTCCGTGAAGCTATACGGGAAATTTGATTTTCTCTGCTTCTGTTAAGATAGACAAATGATAATTCTGGCGAAGATACACTGTATCAATTAGCATCCAATAAATAATTTACTTAGTCTGTCGGACATGCTTCAAAAGACATAAATATTTATTTTTTAAAAGGTTTTGTGATTTTTTTCTTTGATCTATTGCAATTTATCTATTTTTTGTTTCCTTTCTTATTACAAGTTTCAAATTAAACATAAGAAATTATAAAACAATTTTTTGTCTAGGTAGGTATTGTTTGTTTGTGGCCTGCTAGTTGCCTTGACTAGCGGTCATGTGAACTTATGTCAAGTCATTTTTTGTCTAGGTATTGGTTGTTTGTGGCGCTGCTAGTAGCCTTGACTAGTGGTCATGTGGACGAGAACGGGGACAGTGATGAGGCCACTGTTGAGGTGGAACAGACTGAGGGAGAGGATATTGTCACAGTAAGTTATTTAAAATTTTGTTCATGATGATCTCAGAACGGCTGTATTGATTGAATCGTACTCTACCTATAGAAAAAGTTTTCTTAGAAGTTTAGTTTATTGTTACTAACCATAATTAAGACAAGCTTACCAAAAAAATTTTATTCTCAAATGATTTAAAATTGTCAAATTTGGTGAGAAATAGGGGAAAAATCGTTGTGAGACGGCGATTATCGTCGGCGGCGGCTGTTATGTCGCCCTTATTTCACAGTTCCTAATTGTACCGAATTAAAGCAACTTCTACCTAACAAAATTTAAGTTTTGCGAAACTTTTTTTGATCCATGGTGTTTTAAGTTTTGTTCCTTAAAGTGGCAGTTTAGAATTGCGTTTTAAAAAAAGTAAAATAATGATTAGTTTAGTGAAAGTACCAAATATTTTGTTATTTTGTTTCAGGTGGAAACATTGGAAGACATCCCATACATGTCACCGGAATCCAACCATGAATATTATTTTGAAGAACATTTCGACAATCCCTCAGTTCTCGGCGGCAAATGGATAAAATCACAGGTTGGATGTTTTAAACAATGTCAATGTATTTTTTAGAGATGGCAATCCGTCAAATTTTTGGACCGGATTCGGATTCTTACAAGAATCCGTCGAAAAAAAAATCGCGGATTCCGGATTCTTATTTTTGGCGGATTTCGGATTAAAAAATTAAGTGCTACTTATGTCCTAAAAATTAATAATCTTGGTGTTCTCTATAATTCACTTCCGAGAACCAGATTTAAAAGATTTTATATATAATGATGATAATCTTTGCTTCAAAAAGGGGGAGTTGAAAGAAAAAACTCAATACGCTAATTTTAGTCTACCAATTAAGAATCCGAATCCGCTATTAAAATACGGATTCCGGATTCGGATTTCAAAATTGACCAAAATTGGGCGGATTCTGGATCCCGGATTCGGATATGGATTGCCAACCCTAGTAATTTTCTTTCCATCTTTTTTATTTAGTTATAAAATATTTAATTTCTAGTATCCTTTAGTAGCGAAGATTCTCAATCTCTATATTTCACTTTGTCCGCCATTCTGTAACGCTACAGAGTAAATGTGATTTCCCCGTCTGCAATTTAAGACAACAAAATTTTTTATATAATCTAACCTTTAGACAAAGGGGGGTGGGTCAATGCTCAACAAGGTACTTTGTGTAAAGCGGCGAGACGATGTCATGGAATACTTTTTCAGGCTAAGAAAGATGGAGCCGAAGACACCATTGCCAAGTATGACGGTGAATGGGCTATTGAACAGCTTCTCAAGGATCCCTTAACAGGTAAGGTCACAAGGTCACATGATTATTGTAACAAAGCTACCCAATTAGTTAATTTGTCGGTTTTGTTGTCTTAGTGTCTGTCAAACTGTTGCATTTTACTTCTACTGTGATTGCTTAAAAGGGTTTCAGTTAAAACTATGGAATTTAGGAGAGGGGGGAGGGGCTATTAAAGATTATATTATGTACTACATTTTGCACCGAAGATACGAAAATAATTTCATATTTTAATGCACCTAAGAAAAGAGGGAATCTAAAAAATGGGAATTCTCAATGATGTATGAAAGGGGAGAGAGGAACTAATATATTAATTGATAATTTCTTCAGTTTACAATTGTTAAATTATAATTTCATTACCTTTTTTCTATATCTAGGTGATTATGGACTGGTACTAAAAAGCAAAGCTAAACATGCAGCTGTGGCCGCTAAGCTGAAGAAACCTTTCCAGTTTACGGACAGACAGATTGTCATCCAGTATGAAATTGCTTTCCAGGTAATTCAATTATTTTTTTGCTTTTTCATTTCAAATCTTGTTCTAAAAGCTGCGTTTTTGTCTCTCAAATAAAACACTCGACTGAAGTTGCCAAAAGGATGAAAACATTTGTTAACTGACAGAAACATTCTTGCAGGGTAAAATAATTTTTTTCTAGAAGAATGAAGTTATATATTATTATAGTATATTCAGACTTCAGTGGATAAAAATTATGCACTACCTAATGAATGATCATTTCCATGAGACAATGAAAAAAGAGACAGTTGAGTTAATAAATTGAACTATTAACTATAGAATTATAAAAAGTAGAAAAAAATATGTCTTATCTATTCTCACCAGACTTTAATTTGGTATTAGAAATATTTTAAATAACATTTTGTTTGCAGAACGGTCAAGATTGTGGAGGAGGTTACATCAAGTTGTTGAGTGAGACACCTGGAATGGATCTAAGACAATTCAATGACAAGGAATATTAGCTTTATCCTTAAAAACAAGATAATTTTACGTGAATTAATCCGAGGGGACATAAAAATTAATTTTAGTACAAATTCTTCATTATAAATTCGCATCTATGAATTGGAATGAAGAGTAATTTATCGTCCATTTTCTTTCCCTGAAACACTTTATAACTTAAATTCTGTTGTCGTAAGTTACGTAGTATGGGATGGAATTTCATGTGTCTAAACAGAAATAAAAATCTTAATATACTTTGGACTGTAAGTTACATTGTTACCCAAAGTTTAATTAACATAAAAACTTTTAAATATTGTAATTGAATTTTGGTTGGTTGTTTCTAAACTATTAGCTTACAAAGAGAGTGGTACGTTTCTGGTAAAATCCGTAAAGGTTATGTGTTATAAGTTAAAAACAGTAGTAGAACGATAAAAATTTTATGTTAACTTTAAAAAAAAAATGTTGTCTATAGTTCTTTTCAATAAGAAATACACATATTTAGTGAATATTATCGTTCTACTACTATTTTTAAGCCTTAAAACACACACCTTTACGGATTCTACTAGAAACCTACCCCTCTCTTTTTTAACCAGTAATTTTAAATTCCAAAAAGGATATTTTTTCATTTGGGAATGGATGTATATTTTATTTCGTCTATTGTCTTATCCTTTCAGATCCCTGTCAAGGATGAACATTTCCTGATAATGTCTCACCTTATTAATCAGAGAAAACATCTGACAATCTTAAAACCCTTGTAAGGTAGCTTCACAACCTTCTACTTATTTTGATTTTAAGTAAAAATATATAATGTGTAGGAATATGATATGAAAAAAAAATGTTCCGATCCTGAGCTTTAAGAATTCGTTATTTTTGTTTCAGTATTTGCGAAAAATTTTAGGGAGCGTATGATCAGAAATGAAACAATTTATGCAGGCTTGCTTTGTTTCTCATGCATGGGTGTGCCTCTGGTCATCTAAAAATATCGAGATTTATATTGTACACATAGCACAATCCCTAATATTGTGTATTAGTAAAGCTAATGTATTGATAATACAGACTCCGTACACAATTATGTTTGGTCCGGATAAGTGTGGCAGTGACTCCAAACTTCATTTCATCTTCAGACACAAAAATCCCATCACTGGTGTCATGGAGGAGAAACATTGCAACAAGGTAATTTCAGGGGGAGAGCTGGAGGGAACATTAGACCGTAAATTACATTGAGCTGGATCTTTAAATCATTTCAATGGTGCGCCAAATCGGGGTGCGCCGAATTTTAGCCAATCACAGCGCGGTATTTCGTAAAATGCTGTGCTCTTATTGGTGGAAAGTTGGCTCACCCCGATTTGGCGCACCATTGAAATGATTTAAAGATCCAGCTCTGGTACCCTAAATTTTTTAACCACCTTGTCTTATTGCAAGGCTCAAACACTGTTGGTACTTTTATTGAACTTTAATGGGTTAGTTTTAAATTAGTAGTGTCAAAACTTTTCAACCAATTTTGTCTCTCATCTTTAGGGATATTGTAGAATAAAATATATCAATATGTCGTCTATTGTCCAATCCCCTAATATCTTTAAAATTTCTAGTTTAAGGATACAGCTAGGTATTTAATTTAATAAAAACACCTTTACAGTAAGAAAAATCATCCACAGAATAACATTAAAATATTTTTTTCACGTTTAGGTTGAAGGTAAATCCCGAGCATCCCTGGAGGAGATATTCAAGGACAAGAAGCCCCACTTGCTGAGGCTCGTGGTCAGGCCAGACAACTCCTTTGAAATGAGCGTCGATCAGGTAGGGTCAAACAATATATAATATTTGTTTATTTTGTAGGGTCATGCAATTTTTACAGCTTGCTGTGAATTTCTAATGTATCATGTTTGAGGACGAAATTGGAGTGAGTGGTAAGGGTCCGTCACTTTGCGCTATAGTAATAATTTGTGGCGGTTCTTTTTTTGCAGATTCTTCTATTTTCAATTTATTTTAACAGGCAACTTGTAACATGCTAACAAAATTTTATTTAAAAAGATTCATTTTACTTTTAGACTGTTGTGAACCATGGTAACCTTCAAGATAACTTTATTCCGGCGGTCAATCCACCAGCTGAAATTGATGACCCTAAGGACAAGTAAGTTTGTTTTGATTCTTAACTGTTTAACATGCAGTCACCCATTTTTTATGATTTTCTAATCTATTTAAGAAAGTTTCACAAGAATAAAGTTTCAATGAAGATGGAAATATATATACCTAATCAAATAAACTTTAATTAAGAATGCCAGCTGACTGGGATGAGAGAGAAAAGATCCCCGACCCAGAGGCCGTTAAACCCGAGGATTGGGATGAAGACGCCCCCCGCAAAGTTCTTGACGAGAGCGCCGAGAAACCCGACGGTTGGTTGGACGACGAGCCTGATATGATCCCAGATCCTGATGCGACAATGCCCGATGATTGGGACTCCGAGATGGATGGTGACTGGGAGGCGCCGTTGATTGACAACCCCGCCTGCAAATCTGCCCCAGGATGTGGAGCTTGGTCCCAGCCCCTCATTGATAATCCTGCTTACAAAGGTCAGATTTATTTATTCTCTGTCAAATCTATCATTTTTTAATGCCTGTATAAACTCGTTTAACCATTCATTAACTAAAAAAGTAGGAAGATAATTTTGACTCGATTTTTAAAAGTAACAGTTTTTAAAACTTACCACTAATAATTTCATAAGGGTTAATTTTGTTTAAGTTATCATTGCTTCAATGCTTGGGGTTTTTATCGTCCATTGCCTCATTCATTAAATTAAGATCAATGAGTTTCCATGTCTTTAAGGGGGGGGGGGGGGGGGGTTTAATGCAACCATCTCGTAATCAATGTATAAATGGCACTTAGAATTCGAATTTCGATCTCAAATTTTGCATGAGTAATCCTTGGTAGGTCTATTTTCCCTAAATCGAACAAAAAGTTGGAAAAGTAACGGCTGGCAGCTGACAGCTCAGCCGTTTAGCCGTTTTTTGCCTATTTTCAGGGCAAATTCATCATTAATTTTAAACATATTTTTGGTTTAATTCATGTTAAATGATAGCAATAACCTTTTTTTTTTAAATTTCTATTACCAGCTGCTAAACGGCTAGAACCGGCTGAAAACGGCTGGGAGCTGCCAAGAGTATGAAGTTGATAGGGCATGTGACATGTCTAGGGGTAGGTTTTTATGGTTGCTGAGCTCAAAAATGCTATCAAAAATAGTAGCAGCTTATCCATATGGTAGCTGGGTAACGGCCGCTGCTGAGCTGGGAGCGGCCAAGAGTAGAATGTGTAGATAGGGCTTGTGACGTGTCTAGGGGTAGGTTTTTAGGGGTTCTTAGCTCAAAAATACTACCAAAAATAGTGGCCGCCCATCCATATGGCAGCTGGGTAACAGCTGCAGCTCACCTTGGAGCGGCCAAGAGTAGAATGAGTAGATAGGGCTTGTGACATGTCTAGGGGTAGGTTTTTAGGGGTGCTGAGCTCAAAAATGCTACCAAAAATAGTGGCGGCCCATCCATATGGCAGCTGGGTAACAGCTGCAGCTCAGCTGGGAGCGGACAAAAGTAGAATGAGTAGATAGGGCTTGTGACGTGTCTAGGGGTAGGTTTTTATGGGTGCTGAGCTCAATACTACTACAAAAAATAGTAGCCGCCCAACCATATGGCAGCTGGGTAATGGCCGCAGCTCAGCTGGGAACGGCCAAGAGTAGAATGAGTAGATAGGGCTTTTGACGTGTCTAGTGATAGGTTTTTAGGGGTGCTGAGATCAAAAATACTACCAAAAATAGTGGCCGTCCATCCATATGGCAGCTGGGTAAACGGCCGCAGCTCACCTTGGAGCGGCCAAGAGTAGAATAAGTAGATAGGACTTGTGACGTGTCTAGGGGTAGGTTTTTCGGAGTGCTGAGCTCAAAAATACTACCAAAAATAGTGGCGGCCCATCCACATGGCAGCTGGGTAACAGCTACAGCTCAGCTAGGAGGGGCCAATAGTAGAATGAGTAGATGGGGCTTGTGACGTGTCTAGGGGTAGGCTTTTATGGTTGCTTAGCTCAAAAATACTACCAAAAATAGTGGCCGCCCATCCATATGGCAGCTGGGTAACATCTGCAGCTCAGCTGGGAGCGGCCAAAAGTAGAAAAGTAGATAGGGCTTCTGATGAGCTTGGCACCTATAAAAACTTACACCTCTTTGACACATCACAAGCTATGTCTTAAACGTTTACTTTTATCTGTTGATAACTGTTCTCAGCCAATTTCAGCCGTTTAACAACTAAATCAATACATTGATAAGGTGTTGTTATTAATAATATAAAATGACAATAGTGTATTTATACTGAAATATTCAATATTTGGTTATCCTTCAATAGTTCCAATAGTCAATGAGTCTTAAATAACGGCTTACTGCTAAGCTTAGCTGTTACCCAGCTGCAATATGGATGGGCGGCCACTTTTTTTGGTAGGCAGTATTTTTGAACCTACCCCTAAACACGTCACAAGCCCTATGAACTCATTCTAGTCTTGGCCGCTCCCAGCTTAGATGCAGCTGTTACCCAGCTGCCATATTGATAGGCGGCCACTATTTTTGGTAGTATTTTTGAGCTCAGCACTCAATAAAACCTATCCCTAGACACCTCACAAGCGCTGTGTACTCATTCTACTCTTGGCCGCTCCCAGATGAGCTGTAGCTTTTACCCAGCTGCCATGTGGATGAGCCGCCACTTTTTTTAATAGTATTTATGAGCTCAGCACCCCTAAAAACCTACCCCTAGACACGTCACAAGCCCTATCTACTCATTCTACTCTTGGCTGCTCCCAGCTGAGCAGCGGCCGTTACCCAACTGCCAAAGGATGAGCTGCCACTATTTTTGATAGCATTTATGAGCTCAGCAACCATAAAAACCTACCCCTAGACATGTCACATGCCCTAGCAACTTCATACTCTTGGCAGCTCCCAGCCGTTTTCAGCCGGTTCTAGCCGTTTAGCAGCTGGTAATAGAAATTTTAAAAAAAAGTTACCCAGCTGCCATATTGATAGGCGGCCACTATTTTTGGTAGTATTTTTTAGCTCAGCACCCAATAAAACCTATCCCTAGACACCTCACAAGCGCTGTGTACTCCTTCTACTCTTGGCCGCTCCCAGATGAGCTGTAGCTTTTACCCAGCTGCCATGTGGATGGGCCGCCACTATTTTTAATAGTATTTATGAGCTCAGCACTCCTAAAAACCTTCCCCTAGACACGTCACAAGCCCTATCTACCCATTCTACTCTTGGCCGCTCCCAGCTCAGCAGCGGCCGTTACCCAGCTGCCATATGGATAAGCTGCCACTATTTTTGGTAGTATTTTTGAGCTCAGCACCCATAAAAACCTACCCCTAGACATGTCACAAGCCCTATCTACCAATTCTACTCTTGGCCGCTACCAGCTGAGCTGCAGCTGTTACCCAGCTGCCATATGGATAGGCTGCCACTATTTTTGGTAGCATTTTTGAGCTCAGCAACCATAAAAACCTACCCCTAGACATGTCACATGCCCTATCAACTATTCTTACTCTTGGCAGCTCCCAGCCGTTTTCAGCCGGTTCTAGCCGTTTAGCAGCTGGTACAAGAAATTTTAAAAATGGTTATTGCTATCATTTAACATGAATTAAACCAAAAATATGTTTTAAAAAGTTGATTCCTACGTAATTAATGATGAATTTGCCCTGAAAATAGGCAAAAAACGGCTAAACGGCTGAGCCGCCAGCTGCCAGCCGTTACTTTTCCAACTTTTTGTTCGATTTAGGGAAAATAGACCTACCAAGGATTACTCATGCAAAATTTGAGATCGAAATTCGAATTCTAAGTGCCATTTATACATTGATTACGAGATGGTTGCATTAAAAAAAAACCCTTTTTTTTAGTTGAAATGGAAAACGCATAGGTATTATTAAAAATTTACTTCAGGTAAATGGTACCCAGAGTTGATCAACAACCCCAACTACAAGGGCAAGTGGAAGCCCCGCAAGATCGAGAACCCTGACTACTTCAACGACGAGCATCCCTTCAGGATGACCTCTATTAATGGAGTGGGTATCGAGCTGTGGTCCATGTCTGACAACATCTACTTTGATAACTTGTTGATTACTGACAATGTACTGCATGCTAACAAGTATGCCAGTGATACATATGAGCTGAAGATGAGCAAGATTGATGCAGCCACTGGTGGCATGTTCAAGTAAGTGGGCGCTTTCATACAAAGTAACTTGTTAACCATTGATCCCCTCCCTCATTTTAAATAGATAGCAAATAAGGGTGGTAGTATTACGTTCATTTGTAAATTAATTTGGGTCAGAATAGGTAGTTTATATTAAGCACTGCACCACTATGGTAAATCATAGGGGAAATCTTAGAAAAGGATATTTTGATTAATTTGAAAATAACATAAGTAGCACTTAAAAATTATTATTTCTTCCATGGAAAGAGATTTATTATATTTGGTCATTTTACAATGTTTAGGCTATTTTATTACCTAATAAAAATGGAATTTTCTTTTTGTTAGATAGGTAAAAATAAAAGTATTGTTTTGTTTTATTAGTATAACATGTAACCACTAGGAGAATTCTGGATTACAGTAACAAGAACCCATGGCTGTACGCTGTATATGTTGTCCTGGTTGGTCTACCTGTCGTTCTAATTGTTACCTTCTGCTGCTATGGTGGTCAGGATAAGAAAGGTATGTAAGGGATAAGTTGATTTTTAGATGTTATACGTAGCCATTAATATGTTTCATAGGTATGTTTTAATGTTTTTATTTTTGTAGCATTGCTGACACACCAAGTAAATTACATACTAGATGCTCATTGATCTAGGAAATTTGTACGAAAAAATCAGCTTCCATCTCGAAAAGAAGCCGAGAAAATAACATTTCCCCGCATAGCTTTGTCCGACAGATACGCAAATTGAATTACAGAGTAGCTTTGCTAGTCCATATAAAGAATTCAAGCTTTGTAAGATATTTAATTTGTACTTTTTTAGTTGGAAAAGACGCGCTCAATAACCCCAAGAAGACTGACGCACCCCAAGATGACGACCAACAAGATAAGGAGGGAGAAGAGGAAGCTGAGGAGGAAGAAGGGGAGGGGGAGGAAGAAGGAGAAGCGGGAGATGGGGATGAAGGAGAAGGGGAGGAGGGGGTAGAGGAAGAGGAGGAACAAGTGGAGGTGAGACAGACAAGAGGGGGAGGCGCAAGAAAGAGAAGAGCTAGAAAGGAGTAGGCGAAAAGGTAAGATTTATTATTTTATTTTTTTCCCATAAACGAAGCTAAGCTTTTCTTCCGTCTTAGAGGTTGATAGGTATTATTATGCGGAGGAGGTTTAGGAATTTAATTTTGAAAATTTGAAAACTTTATTTATAGGGGCACTTGAGGGTATAGAAAACGTAAAAAAATTGTGGTTGACTATTTTCTACAGGCGATTTCTTTTGGGAGGGGGGGGGGGTGTAGAGGATATCTTTGCAGGGCTGGGGCATCGCAAATATAGGTTTCGTATGGGTTAGGGTTAGGGGGAAAAACTAGCCTCTTCTCCCTTAGTTTTGATAGTCAGGTTGTATGTCGGTGCTCGAAAGGCAAATTGAGGGAAAGCCCAAACAATTTTTGTTAATTATTTCAGGCTGTGAAACACAATAGACAAGGACAAAGCCTGTGCATTGGTTGTGCAGCCATCCCCGTCAAAACTCTGTATTTATCCAACTTGTTAAAGAAATACCTACCTACATACCGATAGCCCAATATCTTAATCATAAGCGCGATACATCATCTATGTAATGATATAGTTTAAGCTTTTATATACAATGTCTTATTATGTTTTATGCAAGTATGTATTGTATACATAAAACTTTATACACAATTCTTTTAAAAAGTTTATTTAGGATTCTAATATTTGTTTATAAAACATCAAAATTGTCTATAAAATTAGTACCTAAAGGTTTTTTCTAAAAGTTTAGATATTCAAAATTGTTAATAAACATCGAGCTTTGATTGTTATTTATAAATTGATTTTGTGTTTTTTGTTTTGTTAATTTGTTGCAATATTAAAAAATTTGGAAATATGTAATTTTAAGCACCTTTTAAATGAAAAATAGGAAAGACTCTAAAACACTTATGTAAACAATTACGATATTAGAATTCATTTTGTATTGTTAATTTTATTGTGATTATCTAAATATTAATGATTAAGATAGTACAGTTTCTTCAAAATGTTATATGACAATTTGTAGAAATATCTAAACATATTATTAAGCTTTTCAAGCTTGTATACAAGTGCTTTTATAATATGTATTTTATGAAAATTAATTTGTCTAATAGTATTTTGATTTTTTGGATTATCTCTAGTTTTTTTTGTTGTAAATTTAAGTATCCATCTAGTAACAAAATTATTATGTAATTCTTTGTTTTAGCAATATTTGTTTTTATAAACTATGCAATGTATTTAATTTTTTTACATTTTCAATTACTAATTATTTTATAAATCCATTTTTTTTAAATCAGGCATTTAAGTTTGCAATTTAAAACCAAGTTTATATAAAAATTAACCAAAGTTTGTTCTGCTTATTTTAAGGTTAAAATTAGAACATTTTTTTTATTAATACTTTTGCATAGGGAATTCATTACTTTTCTTGTTTTGTGTCGTCATTGTTTTTGTTTTGGTATATTAAGCGTCTTTTTTAAGTTTCTAAGTAAATTCCGTTGATTTCGTGTAATTTCCAATTTCAGAAAGGGAAAGAGGGAAAAAATTTAAAAATGGCGAATGTACCGGCGGCAGCCCTTGTTAACAAACAAAGGCGGCATTTTATAGGTAAAGTTTTCTTTCATACAAATAACATAACAATCCACCTGCATATATTGAAATGCATTTTCAAGCAACAATCAGCTTTGATGGCTAAAGGATACATTTAAACTTATTTCCAAGTGGAGATCTTTTGTAGTGGATTGTTGCAAGTTTTTTTCTAGCGGCGATTTCTCTTGGTAGGGTTGAGGTATCCCCTTCTCCCAAAAGTAATAGTTAAGTTATAGATCTTCTCGTGACGTATAAAGATTTTTAGATATAAGCTACATAAAGACAGACAGACAAACATTCTGTTACTTTTATATAAGAATATCTGAGATCTAAAGGGATAAGACAATGGCCGATAGATTTGTGTACATACTCATTAATGATAAACAAAATTATCCCTTCTGTACATAGTAATTGGTGTTTGAAACCTTTAAAAACACTCAACTTAATGAACCAACCAACCAAAATTCATTTCAAGTCCTTAAAGTTGTTCAGCCAACGAATAAGAAAACGTTATTATAAAACTTGAGGGGCTAGTGAAATAAGTAGCCCAATGTCTCCTCCCTCCCTGTAAGAAGATGCCTTTCACGAAGTATTTTTCTATTTAGGTATGCCTGCCCCTCTTGGTTACGTGGCTGGTGTTGGTCGTGGTGCCACTGGTTTCACTACTAGGTAACAACAGGAGTCTCAAGGGATAGGACAATGGACGGTAAATTAAAATACACCCCCAATTATGGTAAACCAATTTTAAACTTTAAACCAATAATTTTTTGCCTGTTGAAGGAATAATTTTGTTCATTGGAGATAATTATACATCAATTTATCGTCCAATTGTATCACCCTTAAGATGCTTTACATAATAGGTATACAACATATTTATTTAAGAGTTGGTTATGCATCTGGATTCCTCTGGAACTTGAAGGAAAAGTGGGGGGGGGGCGTGTTTCGAACCTCCAGTTTTAATTTTAGCGTTAACAAGGAGATAAAAAAACATTTTATTCAGAGAACCTTTTCCCTTGAGGTGGTGGAGGTACCATCCCCCAAATTACATAAAAATGCCCTTCGGATCTATGAGAAGCTTTACAGTAAAAGTGAACCATGTTGATTCGGGCCTTAGCGTGATTCTTCGGTACAAACAGACAGACATTCTGTCACTTTTATATAAGGATAATTTGAATCATCAGGTCAGATATTGGTCCAGCTAGAGAGGCTACAGATGTATCAGATGAGACACCAGGTTCCTAACTATACTATATATATATAATCTATATTATCAGGTCAGATATTGGTCTAGCTAGAGAGGCTACAGATGTATCAGATGAGAGGCACCAGGTTCCTAACTATACTATATATATATAATCTATATTATCAGGTCAGATATTGGTCTAGCTAGAGAGGCTACAGATGTATCAGATGAGAGGCACCAGGTTCCTAGCTATACTATATATATATAATCTATATTATCAGGTCAGATATTGGTCCAGCTAGAGATGCTACAGATGTATCAGATGAGACACCAGGTTCCTAAATATACTATATATATAATCTATATTATCAGGTCAGATATTGGTCCAGCTAGAGAGACTACAGATGTATCAGATGAGACACCAGGTTCCTAACTATATATATATAATCTATATTATCAGGTCAGATATTGGTCCAGCTAGAGAGGCTACAGATGTATCAGATGAGAGACACCAGGTTCCTGCAAAGAAAAAGAAAGATGATGACGAAGATGTAAGTATTTTATTTCAGGGATAGGAAAATGAGCGATAGATAGATTATTCCCAACGTTCATAAACAAAATTTTGGGTGGGAAAGTTTCGACAGTGACACTACTTGTTTTGAACTAACTAACCAAGATGTAATAATTTTCCCAAAGTTTAAGTCAACGAATGAGGCAATGTATTTTAAACTTATGGTTACTTGTGTAATTTGAAGTCCCATATCTTATCCCTCCTTGAATAGATTCCGTCACTCCTCCTGTCTGAATGTATATCATATAAAAATCGTCTTTGTTCATTTATCTATAATATTCTCCACCCTGGCCCTCTTTAATTCTTTCCCCAGTAGTAAAAATATGAAATATATCCTAATTTTAATGTCCCCCCCCCCCCCCGAAAAATGTAAATTTCTGTAATATAATAATATTTTAGGAGGTAGATTTGAATGAATCAAATTTTGACGAATTCGCCGGCTACGGTGGATCTTTGTTCAGTAAGCATGATCCTTATGAGAAGGATGACGAGGAAGCCGACGAAATTTACCAGGTAGGATTTTTAATCTGTTAACCTTTGTTTCAAGGTTCTTTATTTATCTAGTTGAAATGCATCTTTCTACAAGGATGTTTAGTTGAGAGATCATTCTATCCACTTGATTTCTGGCATGATATGGATTCCTAGGATTTAGGTATACAGTTCTAAGAAGAAGCATTTCTATATATGTTTAATACTGAATGCTTTATGTTACTCTATGTTAATGTTCGTTTGTCTGACTTTCTGATTTATTAAGCTTCGCTTATAAGTTTCAACCTTGTTTAATAAGTTACTAGTTTAAGCTATGGCACATCTTGCAAGCTTTACTATTGTTTAAACCATCGATGGCGTCTCTAGCATTTAGGGAGAAAGGAAGTGTAGTTAATTTCCTAAAACCATCCATGGACCATGGACCCAAAGCTTTTCTAAAAAGGAGAACTCAATCGGGTCGTTGGCTATTGAGATCATAACGGACAATAAAAAAGCCTTTGATATAATAGGGTAAATTTTGTTGCTTAACATTTTTTTCTTAGGCCATTGACGATCGTATGGACGAGAAGAGAAAACAATACAGAGAAGAAAGATTTAAACGAGAAATAGAAAAATATCGTCAAGAACGGCCAAAAATTCAGCAGCAATTTTCAGATTTAAAAAGAGATTTAGATGCGGTAAGAACTTAAATTATTTATATTTAAAAGCGACGTTAATTTAAGATTCAAAATATTTCTCAGTAAGGAAATTATTTGAAGAAAATATTATTTTCATGGCTGCTTTTCAAAATAAGACAGCATATTTTTTTAGTTAAAATTATAATTGAACATACTGTATATAATTTACTTTGTCCGTCGGTCTGTCAGTCATGAAGCAAAAGAATAAATATTAAAACACATATTAAAAGTTTCGTGATTACCCCCCCCCCCCCCCAACAAAATCATTCTTTATTTGTGACCACAGAACAATGAACATCTGCCCATGTCCATGATTTGTCGGTTATGAAGGTAATCATCCTTGTTTCTTAAGGTATCCGCAGAGGAATGGAACGCTATACCTGACGTTGGAGACTCAAGAAACAGAAAGAAAAGGCTGGCAGGGCTAAGAGAAAAATACACACCCATATCAGATAGGATTCTGGCCAACAGTTTAGGTCAGTGGTTATAAGTATTTACTACTATTTAGAGATCTTAAGGAATAAGACAATGAATGATTAATGATAAATATTCCCCATGATGAAAAACAAAATTACCCTTTCTGTAGATTACAATTTTTGGTTAAGTTGAGTAGTACCCAAAGTTTTGAGCTAAATTCAGAATAAGTGGTTTAAAAACTTTTTGTAGCAGTCTGTTTCCTCCCTGATTAACCCTTTTCTCAATCGAATTATCTAATTATTATTTTTAATTAAGGTGGAGGAGTGTCCAGCACAATAAATCCTTCCAGCGGCCTTGCCAGCGTTATTCCTGGCATGCAGTCAGCTATACCTGGCACCATGACAAATATAGGTAATTATAGAAAGAAGGTACCTAATTACTTTCCGCGTATTTCCGAAACATTGATTGTAACCTTTAAGTCGAATGCTCTTATTTAGTCAAACTGTTCATAATTATGACCTAATTAACGCTAAGCATACTTTACGAAAAATACTCGAAAGAAATGGCCACCTTTATTTAATTAGTTTTAATCTATTTTTTTTATACATATATCAGGGGTGTATATTCTGCATAAGATTTATTTTTTTTTCCCGGCTACAAAATTTTTTATTTTTTTTTCCCCCCTAGTTTTTTCTCTCCTAGTAGGGGGGAAAATGAAAAAATATTTAAAGAACTCTATATTTTATTTATTTTATCCCTCATACCACACTTTTTTTTAGTTTTTTTCTCCAAGGAGGGGGGGAAATGGAAAAAATGTTTTCAGTTTTCTTAATTTTTACATTTTTTTTCCCTGCAATCACTTATTTTTTATTCCCCCCCCCCCCCCCCCCCCCTTAGCCGGGGATCCCATGCAGAATATACACCCCTGACATATATTTCCTATTAGCTGCATAGCTAAACATATGTATTTGAAATAAATATTAAATAAATCTAAATACTAGGTATGTTGACACCTACTGGCGACCTTGATTTGCGTAAGATTGGTCAGGCCAGAAATACTCTTATGGACCTGAAACTTAAACAATCCAGTGACAGGTACAATTCTTTACCAGCTTTAGCTTCTAAAGTACTCTTTAGGTCACAATAACTTTAGTAGCGCAGCTACTTTATGAGTCAGGTACGCGAGAAAGGGTGGCAAGAGTCGACTCTTAACCTACAATTTTCGTTCTAAAAATAAAATTTACACTTACACACAGATAGTCATGTTACTTTATAAAAGGACGACACAACCTTACGAATATGAAAATTATTATTGTTACTATCTACATTGTTCTGATATTGTTCTTTTAATTTAGCGTAACTGGTCAAACAGTTGTGGACCCTAAGGGTTACCTCACAGACTTGCAGTCCATGATACCCACACACGGCGGTGACATCAACGATGTTAAGAAGGCCAGGCTGCTGCTGAAATCTGTGAGAGAAACCAACCCACACCACCCGCCTGCCTGGATTGCCTCTGCAAGGCTGGAAGAGGTCACTGGCAAGGTGCAGGCTGCCAGGAATCTTATCATGAAAGGTAGAATTTCAAGATTGTTGACAGCGCATAAATTATAAGTTTTGATGCTCCTATAATACAACAGTACAGATTTATATATTTTTTTATTCCCCTATTTATATAAAGTTTTAAATACTTTGTTTTTGACGGAAAGCATTGCTTAGGTTGTGAGGTATGTCCCAAGTCAGAGGACGTCTGGTTGGAGGCCATCAGGCTCCAGCCGCCAGAGGAGGCCAAAAAGGTGGTCAAACTGGCCGTCAGTCAGAATCCAGCCTATGTTAGGATCTGGATTAAAGCCGCTGAATTGGAGGTCGAAGCTAGGGCTAAACGTAAAGTCTTCAGGTAAAAAAAGAACCATTGTTAAATGTTAGCCCCTCACCCCTTTTAAAAATAAATTGAAAAAATTTGAGTGGGGATTAGTCTTTCTTTCTTTCTTTGTTTATCACTTTTATCTCAGGTCAATTTATATTTGGGTACATATACTTATAGTCGAAACATAACTAACTAACGTCTTAGAAGCGAATATTCTTATTTTCTAGTTCTAACCAAATTTGCTTTTTTTGTATTATTAAGATCGATGTATTTCTAATTTGACAGATGGTTTACAAAAGCTTTACTCTCTAAATATATGTCTCCATTTCTAGACTAAAAATCAAAGACATAATTTTTGAAAACAATGAAAATTGTTATTTCCAGGAAAGCTTTGGAGGCCATTCCCAACTCTGTTCGTCTCTGGAAGGCCGCTGTTGAGTTAGAGGAACCTTTTGATGCTAAGGTTTTACTAAGCAGAGCTGTAGAATGTTGTCCTACCAGTACGGAACTTTGGATAGCTCTAGCAAGGTAAGGTTAGGGAGTTAATGGGTTCGAATCTCTACCAAAAATGCAGCATATCAACTGAAGACGTTAAAATGACTTGGCAAAAATGGGCAACTTTTTACCATGCACAGCTAAGACTTCCAATCTTGTGGTTGGCTGCTTTTGCAATAGTTGGGATGTTGGTGCTTTGGGACCTATTAAAAAGATCTGGCCCTACGTTGTTATCAGAATATTTGAATATTTATCAATATTCTATCTTTGTACACCAGGAAATTTAGAGCTGAAGTAACTCAAAAATAAATTTCATTTAGATTGGAAAATTACGAGAACGCACGTAGAGTGTTGAACAAGGCGCGTGAACACATCCCCACAGACAGACAAATCTGGATTACAGCCGCCAAGCTGGAGGAGGCAAATGGAAATGAGAAGATGATTGATAAAATTATAGGTAAGCTAGCCTACTCAAGGATCTATTTAGTATGGGAGAGAACATTGGACTGTTATTAATACTGGTTAATTCGTTGGTTTTCATTTGTTGTTCATAAAATCCTTGTTGGTACTAACTATTAGTGTCAAAACTTTTCAACAAATGATCCAAAGAATTTTTTTCCAGTATAGACAATTTATTGTCTATTGTCTTAACCTTAAGATCCTTGCTTTTCTCTCTCCCTTCTCTCTCTCTCTCTCTTCCTTATTCTACACATCTCTCTCTCTCTCTTTCCCTCCTCTCTCTCTCTCTTTCCCCCTCTCTCTCCCTTTTCTTCCTTCTCTCTCCCTCTCTCTATTTCTTTATCTATCTATGGTTAAGTTATCGATTAAATCTAAAGAAAAAAACTAAGTACTTCTTAAATTATGTCTAATGATGCCTAAAATTTTTTAAGGTCGTGCCATCAGCAGTTTGACAAGCAACGGTGTGGAGATCAACAAGGAGATGTGGATGAAGGAGGCCATGGACGCTGAGAAGGGAGGCAGCATTCTTACCTGTCAGTCTCTAATCAGGTAACATGTCTTTGCAGATAGACATATTGTTTTTTCAATAAATATAGTAGATCTAGATCCCTATTTAGTAATTGTGACCAATAAGAACACCTAACGAACAATCCATCTATATTATTGGTTAGAACGTGTACACAGTTGGAACTATTCAATGTTTTTTAATGATTCACCGTTCAGCACCAATTTACGGTATTAAAGATCTGGAAGCCTAAACATCTTGTCCTATTTCCAATCATTTTTTTCAAGAATTATCTTTTTTACAAAGATATACCTACATTATTTGTATCTTTAGTATTATAGGTGATAAAAAAAAAGTTATGTTAATTTTGTTCTACAATCTGCTGAGCTCTGACATTCAACCTTTTTCTAGACACGTTGTTGGCCACGGAGTTGAGGAAGAGGACCGGAAGGACACCTGGCTGGAGGATGCTGACCATTGTATCCAGCAGCAGGCACCTGAGTGTGCCAGGGCCATCTATGCACATTCCCTGTCAATATTTCCAGGTAAATAATCTCTTTTCAGTTGAGCATCAAAATATACAGGTAGTGCTTTTTAATCTGAGATCTTAGAGGATAAGGCAATGGACTTTAAATTACATGAATTCTCTATGATGATGATAAGCTTAATTACCCCTTCTTAAGATAAAAAAAATTAGTTGAGAAGTTACAGTACTAGTTACAACTAAACTACGGGGCAATTAGAAAAAAATATCACCTAACCTCACCTAATGTAATATGCAAACGACAATCTATTAACTTTATTTTTAAAATACGGTGGCCGGGGGTCTTTTCTGTGCTCTACAAGATTCTTTGTGTGAAAGCAATGAGTACCTGGACTAAAATATGGGTTCGGTGAGTTAAATTTTTTCTTTTTTCAGGCAAGAAATCAATCTGGATCAAGGCAGCCTACTTTGAGAAGGATCATGGCACCCGCGACAGCCTGGAGAGCCTGCTGCAGAAGGCTGTGGGCCACTGCCCTAAGGCGGAGGTGCTGTGGCTGATGGGGGCCAAATCCAAGTGGTTGGCGGGTGACGTACCAGCGGCCAGGTATATTTATTATTTAGAGTTGATTATCTCAGTAATGTAGGAGACATAACACTGTAAAGTATATTAGTATCCAAAATTTTTATAACCTTACTTTCTCATTCGTTAGCACAAAAACTTTGTGTACTTATAGTGTCCAAACCTTTCAACCAATAATTTTAATATACTGAAAGGTTTTCTTATCAGCATTTTTACGTTAGAATACCTACCTTTCATTGGCACCCCTTATACCTCAATTTAAAAGAAATCCACCTTTGTGGGTGTTTTTAGCTTTATCATACATCACTAATTGCACTAAGGGTGTTTTACTGGATTCGTTTATTGTAGGAATTATTTCATTTTCTATTTAATTTCTACCTATTCTTTATCAGCTAAATC
The DNA here is from genome assembly GCF_053477335.1 of Acartia tonsa. NCBI lineage: Eukaryota > Metazoa > Arthropoda > Copepoda > Calanoida > Acartiidae > Acartia > Acartia tonsa. Next base: position 13,097,620 of record NC_137269.1, read on the forward strand.
CAATAACGAAATTAATTCGTGAAAAAATCACAAAACCTATACGTGTTCTTCAGCTGTCGTTGGGGGGCAACACATCGTAAAATTGACGACCTCTCCATTTGTCCCCCCATATATTATTTTAGATTTAATTCGCTTGTTGTTAAACCCTATTCCTGATTCTTTATACTAAAGTCTTCCGTAAATGGTGTTAACTGAAGTATTCATTTAGGTCTATTTTACAGTTGGCTTTCAAAGCTAATCCTAACTCAGAAGAAATTTGGTTGGCTGCCGTCAAATTGGAATCAGAAAATCAAGAATACACAAGGTAGAAAACTATCCTTTTTACTTTTAATGAAATATGTACTTAATTATTAATAAAACAAAGAGGAAACATCCATTAAAGCAAAGTTCAACAAATTGAAAAGCGATAACAAAAAGTAACATCATATAGTTATATCTAATGGTCATTGGAATTAATATTTAAAAAATTAAGTAAATGATTATGTTTATCATATCTATAGAAGTAAAAAATCCTCATATTTAAAATAAATATATGGACTATCTCTATAGAGATAGTACTCTTTCTAAATAGGACAATTCTTATTTTCCATACGGACGGACCGACTCTAAATGTAGAAAAGCTTTGATTAAAAATAAACATGCAATCAATTTAGTCGATAGGTAAAGATTTTAACTGACCCCTTATCCCTTAAGTGAAGGGTTATATAATTTATAATTATCAAAGTTGATACTATATATGATCATATTTGTTTTCTTTTTGTCAAAATGTAATATTTAGAGCACGCAAGTTGTTGGCCAGGGCTCGAGATAGCGCCCCTACATCAAGAGTTTTCATGAAGTCAACAAAATTGGAGTGGGCTCTTAATAACATTCAGGTTACTTGCTTTTACTAATGTCACTATTTGTTTAAACAAAAATTTATGTCTGGTAGGAATCCCTTTTGATTTTGGCGGATTATTGTGTCTGATTGTCCATCTAGGGTTATAAATCTATTAAACAAATATTTTATGTAAGTGTTTTTTTGACATACAGACAACGAAGGTTATGATTTTTGGACTGTAGATTATCACTGGTATCCAATGTTTTATGTTAGGTATCATATTCGTTGACTGAAAAACTTTAGGTACTTTTATTTAGTTTTGATTGATTTATTCTCAATTAGCAGTGTCCATACATTACAACCACTTATAATTGGGAATGTATGTTAATTTATCATCCATTGTCATATCTTTTAAGATCTCTTAATTTTAGGAAGCGTACAGTTTGGTAAAAGAAGGATTGATCCAATTCAAAGATTCTGACAAATTATGGATGATGAAAGGACAACTCGAACAATTTAGGTAAATTTTTATATTAATATAATACCTATCTAAAATCGGGTGGCGGGGGTCGGGGCTTGCGAAAGTTGCTCCCTCCATGAGGGGGGGGGGGGGGTAAATGGTGTTTTTTTTGGGAGGTTGGTTAAACTCTCCTCCAAAATAGTTCTAACTAAACCTTTCCAGGGCCGATGAGAATCTACATTGTAAAGTACAATCATATCTTATTTTGTTCAGTTTGAAGCAGATCGAATTGGCACGAAGTACTTACACCGAGGGCACCAAGACCTGTCCGTCCTCCATACCTCTCTGGACACTTCTAGCAGATCTAGAACTTTCTCTCAAGAACACAACTAAGGTAAACAAACAGGAGATTGACGATAAATTGATCTTACAACTCTGATGTATAGAAATATATCATTGGTAGGGGAAAAAGGATAGTGTTGTAGATTATTTTGATTGCACTATTTATTACTGTAGTTAAATATTAGGATGACATTTTTTTTTGCTCTATGTTGTTAGTCTTAATGAAGTATCTACCTACCTTTCTATACTATTTAAAAATGTTAGTGACTAGAATATAAGTATCAGTGCTGAAAAGGAGCGAGTGCCCATTGATTGATACCTATCAAAAAGTAGTTTTCAAACGTCTAGATGTTATTAAATATTATTTCTTAATAGGCAAGATCTGTAATTGAGAAGGCAAGATTGCGTAATCCCAAGAATCCAGAATTATGGCTCAAATCTATCAGAATTGAATTAGAAGCAGGTATTCATTATTTCAATATTTATAATTGGTGGTTGCGCCCTCTAAAAATATATTTACAAGCCAACTAGCGATTACATTTTAGATAAATTGGAAGCATTTGATTTGTATTTAAAATACCGATATCAAATTACCTAAATTAAAATCTAAAGAAACAAATGCCCTAAATACAATATTATTCATTTAAGGTATGGAAGATATAGCTGCAGCAGTATTAGCCAGATCGCTACAGGAGTGTCCCAATGCTGGTCTCCTCTGGTCAGAAGCCATTTTTATGGCACCAAGGCCACAACGCAAGACTAAATCTGTTGACGCATTAAAAGTAAGTTTTTTAATCCTTAGAAAAATTGCATGATATAGTTTTCACTTTTTCCACCAATTAAAAAAAATATGTTTTTCCTTCCCATTAAAAAGTTAGTTTCAAAAATTTATTTCTACCTAGAAATTTAATGTAATTGTACAAATAATTAAGTATAGATGCATAAGACAGCCAGACAGCTACCTGGCCCAAGTGGCAGTGACTCTTTTCGTTTGTTAGCAAATTGCTTTCTTTTCTTTTGTAAGGACTCGGCTGTGTTTCAATTTCTAACGCTATTAGCAATTATAACGTTTTTACACGAAATGACAATTATCTGATTTTTCATTGAAAAGAGGCATTAGTTTTCATGATAACTAATCTTGTTTAGAAAATGAAGTTAAGAAATATACAACATTTTTTTGTAATCCAACCCCTAATATATCAAGAGTGAGTGGGCTGGTGAAAACATCAACATTTATTACACAATATGATAGTATGTACTTACAAATAGTCTAATAGTCAATCTAAATTTTAGCATAGTGAGCATGATCCTAATGTTTTGTTGGCTGTGTCTAAACTTTTCTGGTCTGAGAGAAAACTCCAGGTAATTTTTTGTGCTATCGTTGAGAACTAACTCTTTTAAAAGCTCTTAATAGTAGCGAAGCTACTCTATATTTTAAAATATTCGTTTTCTCGAAACGCGAGGAAGGGGATAATGGACTGTAAATTATACTGGGGCCCAAAGTTTTATCCCTTATCGTCTTATCTAGGGTTGGGCCGGATATCCGGCCGGATATCCGGCCATTTTCAATATCCGGCCGGATATTGAAACTATTCGGCCGGATATCCGGCAATATAATCTTTTATATTTCACAACAAAAATCTCTGTTTTTTTAAAATCTTCAATGGCTTTAATTTTCTTATTATTGAAGCTAGAAGAACAATTTTTTCTGAATATGTTTATCTTTATGTAAATTTTATATTAGAAATCTCAAAACATAAATTTTGGCGGTGGCAGCAGTACTTGGCAGCTGCCAGCCGCAAACCGACGGTTGGCAGGTAAACGGCAACAGATTTTATGAAATTGTAATATGTCATGAAGATATATAAAAAAGCCTAAGTTTAAAATTTGAAATCTTCAAGTAAAAATTTGTGGTCACAGGAACCGTTTAAAGATATCTGGAGACCTGGTGGTTCAGGACTTGCAGGATTATACCTGGAACCTGAAATCGACTTGAACACCTATATTACATATGAGGATGTACGACTATAGAATATTTTAGTATTAGATAACATGAAATGCTTTGTTTAAGTAAAAAAATATTTTTACTTTTTACCTAAATGACCTTACCAGATTTGCTGGTATCCTGTGCCCGCCAGGAAGGAGGTATTAAATAAAATTTCAACTCTCAGTTATGTGTCATACCCATATTTCGAAAGTCACTCAGTTATAGCCCTCTACCTTTTATACACAGAAAATGGGATAGAAAAAAATCAGAGGGTGGGGGGTAGGCATTCAACGCCACCTCCCCGCCAATCCTCCAACCGTTAGAGATTGATATTACAGATTGAGAGTAGTATTAGTTAATTAGATTTATTTACTAAGCTTTTTTTGTCTGTAGCAAAGGATCTTGCTAACTGCTGAACTGATATGGTTCTCCTTTAGAGTGAAGCTTCTTATAAGTCCCAGGGTGGTTTTAGGCTGTTTAATTTTTATAAAAAAAAGTTGTTGTAAGGTTTTAAGTTATTTTTCTGCACTTTCATGTCCCTTCTAATATATATCCCTAGATACTAGGGACGCAGACGCTAGTATAATATAAAACACCAGTTTATGAAGAAATTTTATTTGCGGGAATAGTCTCTTTCGTGGCAACGCCCTTTAAGGAGCAATTATTCGTATTTTCACAGTAGCGTATCTCCTATTTCTAGCCCCTTGCGGGGGACTCTAACCTTGCGGGGCCAATTGCCTTACCCGGCGGGGAAATCACCTTACCAAATATAACCTAACATAACCTAAAATAACCTATTAAAAGCAATTTAAAAAATAAAACGAATCGCCCCTTAAGATGCGTTGCCAAGAAAGGGACTATATCCTTTTTTGATACTTTAATATGTAGTAATTTGGCCGGTTATCCGGCCGGATATCCGGTAATTTGGCCGGATAACCGGATATCCGGCGTTGGCCGGATATCCGGCCGGATACCGGATATCCGGCATTTAAAATTAGCCGGATATCCGGTATCCGGCCAAAAAAATATCCGGCCCAACCCTAGTCTTATCCCTTAAGAACCCTGATATTTTTCAAGTCCAAGCTATTGATAACATCAAATGCTACTTATGGACATTATTGTTCTTTTTCTACTAGAAATGTCGAGATTGGTTTGCACGAACGGTCAAGTTGGAACCTGACTTTGGAGATGCCTGGATACATTTCTACAAGTTTGAGTTGTTGCACGGCACACCAGAACAACAGGTAATGGTCCAGGTTTTAGTAACTGGTGCTTTCACACAAAGTGACTTATTGAACATCTCCTCCCCCTCCCCTTTATTTTCAATTTATTTTAAAAACTAGAAGGGGTCATCAGTGATTGACATGCACCGACTTTTATTGTACGTCCATTTGTTTGTTACTCATTTGATAGGTTATTTGATTTACTTTAATACTTATCTACTTTATGAGACGAATTTGTGAAGTTCGCCTTTTGCCAAACTCACTTCATTTATACGTCGCACTGTCTGTCATTGCTTTCCTATTTACGGATTTGTCTAACTTTTTAAATCATTTTATTTGATTTATCATTCAATTTTGTGCTGCTTAGGGATATAAAAATGAAAGAAACTTTTAGAGCACCTATCTTTGAATCCCTGCTTTTCAAGTACTAAATTATAGCACAAAAAAGGGAGGAAAATTTCTGTCAGTTATTTCCTTAAAATTGGGTTCTTGCTAATCTGTTTAATTGACAAAAAAAGATTTATCATTTATTTTGTTTGTAGGAGGATGTTAAACGCAGATGTATCGCTGCCGAGCCAAGGCACGGCCCCATGTGGTGTAAATACTCTAAGGACATAAAGAACTGGCAAGAAAAGACAGAATTTTTCCTCCTAGCCGGAGCCAACAACCTCCTACCTCCGACATAAATTACAGAGTCAGCTTCATACTTTGTACCTTTATACATTGTTTTTTTCCCGGTCGATTTCACACAGAGTACCCTGTTAAGCACTGATAAGAACCCTTCCCCCCTCCCTTTTTTGAAAATAATGGGTGAGGAGTTTTATATTACTTAGTTAAGCAGGGTGTTGTTGGCCTAAAATAGGCGTTAACCATAGGAGAATAAAACTTTTTATTTTAAAAACAACGAGCGGGAGGTTATCAGCAAAAAACGAATACTTGGTGTGAAACTTACCGTTTTGTTTTTTCTTGAAAATTCTTTTAAATTTAAAGTGTGTGATAAGAAATGTTTCTAGCATAAAATTAAGCTAAAGCATAAACTTTTAAAATTGAATTGATCATGGATTTAAAGCAAAATCAAAATACAAAAAAAAATGAGCAAATTTATTATATTAAAAATGTATTTTGATACAATTTTGGTCAGAATACAAAAGAAACGGGATGGGTTATTATTATATATGTAAAAAAAAATATGCACTATTTATTAAACTTTCATAGTTTTTGGCTGGGTCTGAACGTGAAATAATTTATTAAATTATTTTCAATAAACCTAATTTTTTTATGCAATTGAGAAACAAAAACTCAGCTCTTGACTATAAGTTTTCAAATGCCACAGGCTTGAAATGTAGTGTAAACATGAATTGATTTTTGCAGAGGTGAAAAAATCCGTGGATAATGCCAGCCCTGATGGAGTCTGGACCTGAATATGACTCTGAGGAGGAGAGGAGGGACAGAAAGAAGACCAGACACAGATCTAAATCAAGATCCAGGTAAGCAGTTTCATTCCATCTAGAAAATATTGGCGCTTTCACACAAATTACCTTAAAGGACAAATTATCCCCGCCCCCCCCCCCCACCCTGTCGTGTTTGAAATAAATTGATAGTAAGGGGGTGGGTTGTGGGGTAGTATTTCGTTTTTTTATTGCTTTAGGTCATATATCATATTAGGGTAAATTACACTGGTACCCAAGGTTTTATAACCACGTTATTTTATTCATTGGCTCAAAAACTGGTCACTTTTATTAGATTCTTATTGGTAAGTTCGAAACTTGTTGTGTCCAAACCTAACAACCAATAATTTTATTCTACAGAATTTTCGAGTATATTTTAAACTATACGACAAATGAAAATATTCTAAGATAAAATATTTTTATGTTACTATCGATTTGTTTAGATCACGTGATAGAAAGAAATCCAAGAAACACAAGAAAGAGAAGAAGCACAGGCGGCGAAGATCCGAATCTGCGGGGGATACAGAGGGTGAGGGGGCTGGGGACACCCCGGGCAGACAACAGAAACAGGACACACCCCCCTTGCCAAGTTCAAATAATATTCCAGGTAATGAAATATTTATTATAATAATATGACATTCATTTGTATAGGTATAAAAAACGGAAATAATACAACGAAAAGGGATAGTTTCACGAAGTGCATTTTAAAAAAAATAGTGAACTGTAAGTTTTTTCTATTTTAAATAACGTAGTAGTGCTTAATATAAAGTTATTGATTAAAATTAAAAGATTTGACCAGGGATTTTCCATAAAAAATGAGTTTTTCATTTTTATTTTCAACTTCGATGCATGTTATATATGACAAAAACTTTTTTGACATAAATACAACTTTAGATAGCCTTTACTAGTTAATAGAACTTTTTATACAACAAAATACACATAACAACAAAGAATGACCAATAAAATATTTAGTATAGTACTTAGAGTAGTGATCTTTTTATATGTCTTAGTAGAATATATTAGGCATTGGATAGATATGATTGTGATAAAGAATTTTAACATTGACCTGACCGAACTTTTTTTATTTGACAATATCTAAAAAAGTTAGTGATTTGCAACATAAATTACATGAGAATGGTCTTTTTATATATATATATATATTGTATGGTTAATTGGTATTTCCGCGTGAGATAATTTGTAAATTGTAAGTAAACCGGACGGTTTTCTTTATTTTTTTATAAAGAATCTATAGAAAACCTGTTCTATAATGAACCGGACGTTATTTTTATGTTTTTTAAGTAACTTGTCTTAAGGGGAACTCCCTGTTCAATTTTTTTATAACTCTTGTGAAATATGTGGAAAAAGATTCTCTGATATTGGTGTTTGGGCTATACATATTTGGAAAAAAATAGACCATTCTCATGTAATTTATGTGGCAAATCACTTTAACTTTTTTAGATATTGTCAAATAAAAAAGTTTGGTCTGGTCAATGTTAAAAATTCTTTAACATATAATCATATCTATCCAATGCCTAATATAATCTACTAAGACATATAAAAGTTCACTACTCTAAGTACCTTAACTCTTTAAATACACTTCGTAGAACTATCCCTTTTGTTTAGACTTATAAATTGATATTCTAAGCTTTCACATTCTACAAGTGTTAATGTTCGGCAGTCCTACCGTCTGGTTTTAGATCTTTCCTTTGATGAATGTGCTTATCCTTGTTAATTTAATATAATGTTGGCTTATTTTGTCTATTTTGCTATGGAATGGCTCTTTAACTTTTTAGTTACATTGAAAATGTATATTTTAACAATAGATTTATTGTTCATGATGGTTGTTCTGACACAATAATTTGTCTAACTTAAAAAGGAATTTAATGCAAATAAAGATTCTTGTTCATATTAAGTCGGATATGATTTGATAAAAAAAATACAAGCGATGAAATCTTTGGACGATAGGTATAAAAGCTTTATCCAAAGACATTCAACGGGTTTTAGCTGACTTTTATTTACAGATCAAAATAATTAAAGGGGTAGTTTCACGAAAGGCATTTGAACTTAATTTAGTAAACCGCATATTTTTTCCTGGTTAATTGGTTAAACTACATTTATATGGCATATATTTGAAAGAATTTCAATTTTCTACTACGTAGTTTTTAAAATATCAAGATTTGAAAATCGTCTTTTTAAATTGAATATATCACAAAAAGACGATTTTCAAGTCTTGATATTTTCCAAACTACGTGCTAGAAAATTGAAATTCTTTCAAATATATGCCATATAAATATAGTTAACCCATTAACTAGCAAAAAATATGCGTTTCACTAAATTAAGTTCAAATGCATTTCGTGAAACTACCCCTTTAGTAACAAAATATCTACACTTATTGGCCAATAAATTGGCTGGATTGTTCCTACGCTAAGTTCCTATTGGTCAAATTAAGTGACTATGTAGTATGTATTTAGTCTTTGTATATTTATAATTCCAACTCATAAATTTAAGATTATTAATAGTGTGTGCAATATAATATCATATGCACCTTGTACAATACACACTCATAAATAATCCACGGTATTCGCGGATTTAGGATTTACAATTGGGAATTATATATTTATTTAAGAATAACACATTCAATTTCATTTGATTAGAATGTTTAAAGGGGTAGTTGAACCAAATTCATTTTTATTTTTTTTTCTATTCTGTGATATCATATGAATTTTTTATATAACATAGCTCTGGAATAAGGTATAGCCAACAAGCGAAATAAATCTAAAATAATATTTGGGGCAGATAAAAAGGTTTTTAATTTGACAGCTGAAAATCACGTATAGTTGTCGTGATTTTTTTCGAATTAATTTCGTTGTTGGTGTAAGCTGCACAAGAGTATTTTGGGTGACCACTTTTTTGAAGAAATGTCCTTTTCCTTCTCATTATATACATTGGATTGCATCTAAAGATAATTTGTCTCTGCTCTTGAGAGTAATGCATAAACATTAAACATTTTCCGGAAAAATGTAAGGAATTAAAATGCACAGATGAATCTTGGTCATTTGTAAATTTTTTCTTCTCGTGAAAAATTAATATAGCTATATTAAACATTAGTAGTGGCTACGCCCCCTTCAGGCCACTATGGGCAAAAAATAGCGATTTTTGTCATTTTTTTCCTGTTATACTTTAGTGGATGAAATAAGTACTATTGATTAGCATATTTCTTCTAGAATGATTCAAACATTTTTAAAAACTGAAAAATATTTCTATTTATATAAAAAATCGATTTTATTTAATTTTTAAGTTCTGACCATTGACGACGATGTTTCAAATTTCATACTTGCCTATAGGGAAAATGAACAGCTTCAAATACTTCATAGCAGACGGAATACGAAACAGGGGATTATATAAGAAGAGTTGGGTTGGAAAATCTAAGTTTCACAAATTTGGATTATTTATTCCTACTCAAAAGGTGTTAATTCATAAGTCGAGCCGCTAATTACTGACTAATGGGCGGGTTTTATGTGGGGGGGGGGGGGGGTATTAAGATATGTAATAAAATATCAAAGGCGGCAATTTAAATAGTAATGACAGAAGAGACAAAAGGATGCATTAAATCTATATCAAAATTACAGATTAGATTTATTAGGGTATAAGTCATTTTTATTAAACTCAATAGCATATCAATAAAAAAGTTTATTTTTCAAAGTGCCTTTAATAAATCAACATAAAAATAAACATTACAAAATAGTTATGGCATTGCTAAACTCTCTTAATTTTATTTGCTAAAGGAATCATCATGCTAAGTTTGATATTTATAGGACAATTCTAATTTCTAAATTCCTAAATGAATTTTAGGAGCTATCAATTACACACGGATCAAGCCAATATGTAGAAAAACTTAGAAATAAAAGATACATTATTTGAATACATGAATAAAAATAGTCTATATTAACCCTTTCAACCCTTTCCCTTCCTTATTACCACTCCTTTAAATTGCGAAGTTTTAAACTCAAGTTTGAACCTACAATAACCTATTAAGCTACGGTTAACAATATAACTAAGAAACATCGGTGTTCTTGCAAAACAACATTTTGTAATTTTTCATAGATAGGGTAGAAATCTTGAGTAATCATCCACAAAGTAACATCGAAAAAAACAACATGAATCACATGTTTCACACTCAAACTCATTTTATATTTTATTTATTCATGTTTTATATATACTATAGGAAAAGAAAAAGTTTGTAATATTGATTATTCACCAAATTAAACCTTTTAATTTTATTTAAATAATTGCTGTTTATAAAACTTTCTCACCTTGATTTCTAAATAATTAGTAAATGTCAATGTGTAAGCAAAGAAATGGGAATTGAACTTAATAAAGATTTATGACTTTATAACCTTGTCCTGGAGTGTAAACTGATATAAAGGAATTTCAGGAGATTAAGAATGGAAAAGAAATAAAGGATGTTGGTAGAATTACACGGAAGTAATATTGGTGTTCAATCTAATCTGCAAAAAAAGTTAAAAGAATCATTATCTTAAATTTGAAAATAAAAGTAAAAAAAGCTTTGCTTTGCTTATAATTCTGGTCACAATATATTATACATTAATTCTTTTTCTGTTCCAACTAATTATGCAAAATTAACAAACACTTAAAAAATGGTAAAAATATTTAATTCAACCAATAAGAGTTTGTTTAAGTATTATTATGTTTACCTAACCTATATTTATTTGCTTTAAAATTATAATTTAAAAATACATATTAGAATATCCTTGCTTTATCATATCAGAATATTTGTCAATTTTAAGAAACATCTATCCAGATGTTTTCCCCTTTCCCCCTCAGCATGATACAATCGTTATCAAGTTTTAACACATGACGGTCATCTACACATATATACATATACATATATATTCATGCAATACATAGATGTTACGACATACATCGTCTTACTTTTATTTTTCTTACAAAATATATCATTTTAATGAGTATTTTTAAGCACTAATAACTCTGTTAGTCGGCAAAACCGAGCATATTGCCTTAAGTAAAGTTAATTCCTCATAACCTAAGCTTTAAAAATGTGTAAAAATTTTGTTGAGAAAATGTGAGAAAAAAAGTTAATGTTTTTGATTTGCCCATAGTGCAGGCCTCTAGGGACAATTGAGGAGAAGGGGAAGAAAATTATTTTAAATCTTCCTATGGACATGAAAGCAATTTAACTATAAAGAAGAATCATCGGTCTATTGTTTACATATTATATAAAACTTTGCTGTTTGTTGTTGCTGCTGCGCTACTTGTGAACATATATTTTCTTGTTGTTCAGGATTGACCCGGTATGAGAGTGATGATGGGGAAGACATGGACGATCAGGTCGAAGAAAACCGCAGAGAAAAATACGACAGGTCTTTTAATTACATTTTTCGGATTATTGAAAGAAAAGTTGTGGGGTTCGTCGTATTTTCACAGTAGCTTTTGAGGATCTTGGACAAAGTAGCTTCAGGACATTTACTTAAGAAAAGTAGCTTCCTAATAAAAATAGTCTCCAATATGGCCGCAGCGCTCGGCCCCTTGGCCTGTCTAGCCGCGGGCGCTCGGACCCCTAGCCTATAACCTAACCTAACCTAACCTATGTTAGCCTCAGAACATTTATTTTAGAAAAATATCATCAACTGATAATACATACCTAGGTGGTTTAGAATTTCGTGGATTTTGCAAAAAGTGGTTGATAGTTTTTTACAATTTTTAATATTGTTTTTAGAAGTTTTGATAATGTTTTTACAATTTTTTGGTTAGGTTATAGGCTAGGGGGCCGAGCGCCCGCGGCTAGGCAGGCCAGGGGGCCGAATGCTGCGGCCATGACCTTTATTAACAGTGGAGGCTACTTTCCTTAGGAAGCTACTTTGTCCGGAAGCTACTTTGTCCTGAAGCTACTTTTTCCTGAAGCTACTTTGTCCTGAAGCTACTTTGTCTGAAGCTACTTTGTCCAAGATCCGCTTTTGATAGGTTATTTTAAGTTAGGTTAGGTAAATGTTAATGATTGCCCCGCATGGTTATAAAATAGGCCTCACAAGGTTAGAGCCCCCCGCAGGTGCTCGAAATAGGAGAAAAGCTACTGTGAAAACATGACAAAACCCGTTACTTCGTTTTCTTTCCATGATCCCATTTGTCAGTTCTTTATAATACTTGTTTCTAATCAAATTTTCTACTTTTATTTACATTAGATATAATATCTAAATATTTTTGTAAAAACAAATATTTTACAGGGAGAAAGAACGAGACAGAGAAAAGAGAGGAGAAAGAAAGAGGAAGAAAAGGTCCCGCACAAGATCTCGGTCACGGTCAAGACACAGGCGATCAAGGTAATTATTCTACTTTAGAATCAGGATGTCTGTCTGTCTGTAAAAGATCTGTGGACTGACACGTCTCCCCTTTGCACTAAAGCTTCTTCTTTTAGATCCAAGGAAGGTTTAGGATAACTCGTACATCCCTCCCAAACCTAGAAAATCCCTTGAAAAATCCAACCACCTACAAAAAAAATCGTTTTCTTGCTCTAGGCGCATCTAACCGCTAGTTTACGATATGAAGTGTTTTTTTTTGTCATATGAGATACCCAATGGCTTGACTATGGAACCTTTATAATAGTTTTTTTTGTGTTGGTTTAGGCTATTTTCAAGAAAAATAAGTCATAGTTAAACAAAAAACTTGTTTTTTTTCTGTAATGCTCGAGTTTGTTACAAAAGCCTTAAATATTTTTTTTGTATTCAGAAGTAAAGAACGGCGGAAAGAGGACAAAAACAAGCGGGGCGAATATCGCCGCGAGGAAGGAGAAATTGAGGGCGGGGACATTGATCTCACGGAGGGCGGCGGCAAAGAAGTTATCTCTCTGTCCATCGAGGAGACCAACAAGTTGAGGGCGAAGCTGGGACTCAAACCTTTGAATATTGTGGATACGAGTAAACCTGCAGAGCCAGAGGAGGATGTGGATGAGAGTGTGGTAAGTTTTAGGGATAGGACAATGGGCTCGGCTGTAACCAACAACTAAAAAAATATTTAATAATTTCAGCTGATTTTGGGATACAACGCTTCGTAGTAAAGACGACCCTATAAATATAATTAAGATTTATTTCGCTTGTTAACTGTAACTTAATCCTGCAATGGACAACAAAAAACTAATTTTTTAGCTTCCAAACTTTTATTGCTTATCTCCCCGTGAAAAAATATTCTATTTAGGAGGGAACCCTTATACCTGGAGACAGAGACAAAACTCGCCACCTGCCAGCCACTCATATTGGCGAGAAGAAAAAGTCGGAACAGCTCAGAGAAAAACTGTCCGTCCGGAAAGAACGGCGAACTGTTCAAAGCAGGTTAGCCGTTTTAATGTTTTTAGTAGGTAGTGCAGCCACTTTTTAACCGATTTTTTTCCTTTTTTCTGTGTGTTTGTTTGTTCTAGTTACAGATTTAAAGTTCTTTAAAGAACTCTCATAGCTCTCATAGGTCCTGGGAAGGTTTAATGTATTTTGTGTGAAGTTAGTATTTCTCTATTTCTACCTTAATTGCGAATCAATCCAATCTGAATAAATATTATATGAATCTATCAAACAAAAATCTGTCATAGGTTGGCGGCTGTCAAAGGTCTGGCTGACTCTGATTCTGACGAAGATGCCGAAACCTGGATTCAGAAACAGAAGTCAGCCGTTGAGGTTAGTAGTTAATAGATAGTAGTCACGCTTTGTTTCCTTTCTATATTCTTATGTAAAAGAATGTCTTGCTGTTTGTCTGTTTGCATTTAGAAAATAATATCTCTGGACCGATATGGTTCTCGCTTACAGTGAAGCTTCTTATAGGTCCACTGAAGGTTTTTAACTATTTTGAGGCAAGAGGAATAAAGCATTTTATCAGTAGTGCCTAGTAGAATAGACTAAAACCCGCAATCAAAAAAAAAGCTTTTTAAGATCGTTAATCTTCTAAAACACACATTGCAATTTGGGGGTTAGTGATTTAATTAAAAACTGAAAGTTTTAATGGATAAAAAGTTTTTCGAATTCTAATCTTGTTTTATCTGTAAAGGCCAAAAAAGAGGCAGAGAAACGTGCCAAGCTGATGAGTGAATTAGATGATGAATTTGGTGTGGCTGATATTGTCAAAGAAAAAATTAAACAAGATATAGGAAAAAGGTAAATATTATCGTAGCATATTTTTTTTCTGTAGCCAAAGATTTCAATGACGCCTGATCCGATCTAGTCCTCCATTTAAGGGAAGTTTTACAAAGGGTCCGGAATGGTTTTAGACTATTTTAATTTATATTTAAAAGGTGTTGGATGGTTTAAGGATTTTTTTCTGCCCTTCGACAATTTCAAATGCAGAGCCTCTATAATGATTGGGGAGCAGCCGCTAGTTGTTAATAACATACTTATCTTACCCAAATTAAAGAGTATGCGTAGATTTGGTGAAATAAACAAAGGAATATAGCATCTTCAAAAATTTACTTTATTTAAATTTTTTACTAATCACTGTTGCATGGCCAGATGAAAAAAGTTTATTTTAGTGTTAGGCAAAAATGACTTTGCAATTGTATCAGTAAGTAGGTCTAATAAAACCCTATGCTTATTTCAAATCCAACTAAATCTAATTTTTGAGATAATTAGATTTGAAAATTTTAAGTTCAATTTTTAACCCCTAGGAGTTACCGAACAATCATGACAAGAGAAGCAAAGATTATTGATTTAAAATTTTGAATAAGTTTGTTTTTATAAAGTACTTCATATAAGTACTCCTGAAGGGAGTTATCAATGGCCATTTTTATCCGTTGCTTTGCTAAGGTCACGGAAATTCAGCCTTAAATAAATCATATATAGAGTGGTTTTATGAAAGACTTCATAAAAGCAAAGTTGTAAAGAATTGAAAAGTATGAATATTTGCTTTTCTTGTCAAGATTGTTTGGTAGGTAACTCCTAGAGGATGAAAATTGAACTTAAAATTTTCAAATCTAATTTTCTCAAAAATTAGATTTAGTGGGATTTAAATTTAGCAAAGGGTGTTATTAGACCTATTTACTGATACAATTGCAAAGTCATTTTTGCGTAACACTAAAATAAACTTTTTTCATCTGGCCATGTAATATTAGTCTCATATGATATTTCTTCCTCATTTCAATTTTTAGTGTGGGGGGGGGGGTGTAAGCAACCCCTATATCCCACTCCTGTACTCCCTTGTACTAATGTATACCTAGTTTTTCTTCAAAAAACAGGCAAATTTAATTAAAGTTAAAGTTTTTTTTTAATAAATATTTCACTATCATTTCAGATGACATTAGTGAATTAAAATATATCCAATATTTCTATAAACTATTGGTTTTACATATGCATTTTATTGTTTATAGTTCCATGAACCAACCAGTCTCTGCTTTTCACTTTTCTTTTATCTTCAAAATTAAACAAATTACCTAACTTATTTTGATATTGTATTTTATCCATATAGGACGTATGCATAAGATTTGGGCTATGTATCTTGGATAAGATTTAATTTTTAAGTTTGGAGTTACACAATCTAGGATATCTAATGAAAAAAAAAAACATTTTCAAATATGAATTTCTTTTTCGTTTAAAGGTTAAATGAAACAAATTAAGACATTGAAAACCAAATCATCATGGGAATCATTAAATAAAACTATAGTTTAGTTACCTAATTCTCCGCTACTATAAAAACATTACCTTAATGTTTTATTTAATTTTCAGTTACAGTTCCCGGGATCTTAAAGGAATGCGGGTTGAACACAGCTCAGAACATTTTGGAGAGAATGAAACTATTCTTACTCTTAAAGACCAAGATATTTTAGGTAAAGAAAGTATTTCTTTGTGCCAAAGCTGCTCGATCTTTCTAATCTTATTTGTTGGCCCAAAAATTTGGATATTTTTACTGCATTTTGATTGGTTAGTTCAAAACTATAATCCAAACTTTGACCCTCGACCGTGGCTCAACACATAGCACATCTGCTCGTCGTCGGGGAGTTGATAGGTTCGAATCTCGTCCCGATACCGCGTCATAACTAAAGACGTTAAAAAATTGTTCCTACTGCTGCTATGTCAGGTGCGCGAAATAAATATTTAGAGTAGGGGAAATATCATGGCCCCTAGCTGCCAGCTGCAACTCATTACCACGCACAGTAAGGACTTCTCCGACTAAGGTCGTGCAATCGAGGGGTTGGTTGTCTGTTGGATGTTTCTTAACTTAATATCCTTGGGTGTTAGTTAACAAAAAAAATATACACAAACATGAAATTATAATTTATTTATTAAGATGAGAAGTATGAGGATGTCCTGGTGAATGTAAACATAATGGACACAGAGAGAACCAAGAAGAATTTTGAGAATATCAAGTCTCAGGCAGGATACCAAGCTTATGATAATGAAATTGTTGATGAATTAACAGGTTAGTGAGGCTTTTTCGTTAATTCAGGCATGATAGTATTGTCCTAATTTAAGCAAAGCATCTCTATAATCACATTCAAAAATATAAGTATGTCCTTTAATAGAATCCTGTTTCTTACGCAATTTTGTAATAAGTTAAATTTTGTTTAAACTTTCAGATTAATATTCTACGCGTCTACGAGGGTTGATGTCCGTATTTTTCACTGGTAGTGGTATTAAAAACCAACTTATTATCAAGAAATCGTAGCCTAAGGACAATATATATCAACCCCCCATTCTTTCCACCAAGATGTCAAGGGTAAGTTTTGCGGAAAAAGATTTATTTTAGCATAGGTAGTTGTCCTCTGATTAAATTGTTGATTAATCAATTGTATTTTATTTCTAACTTTTTTTTATGATTCAGGACAAGTAAAGAAGAAAGATTTACTGTACCAGTACACAGAAGAAATTGACGGGGCTAAGAAAGATTCATTTACACTTGCTGTAAGTTACATTTATTACAAGGGAGGGAAGGGAACATTGATTGGACTGTTGATTAACACTGGCATCTAAATTAAGTAATCTCATTCATAGGCTCAAACACTTTGGGTACTTTTATTGGTTTGTTCCAACAAGGAGTGTCAAAAATTTACAACCAATAACTTTTACCTACAGATTTTGTTTTTTATCATTGGGGATCTGATCAATTTATCGTTTATTGTCTTCTTATCCTATTAAGATACACACATACATCTCACAGTCTTAACATCATTTTTATTCTATATGAAGCCTTGAAAACAATAGTCCTAAAAAGTTAGCATATCAATATCTTTTATTTAATGATATATTTTTTTTCCTCCTATTATCCAAATTTTTATGGACAAAATATTTAAAGTTTGACAGTTAATTCTTTTACTGTGTATTAAGTGAATTGAAAATAAGATATAATGCTTAAAGAGCAAGTTTTATGAATACCTACTTATTTTTAGAATTCTGGTGAGTTCAATGCAGAAGAAGACAAGGCTAGAGAACTTGCAAAGGTAAGAAAATCATATTACGTCTCCATTATCAAAAGAAGATCTGGGTGAAGTAATTTTACTAATTTACATTTCTCTTGGTAGGGTGGGGGAAAGTATTTAGTTAAAACCAGGGATAAAGGGGACATTCATTTTAAATTACACTAAATTTGTATAGAGGCGTTTTCTCATTTGCTTGCTAAGCAACTTCGGGTACTTTAATTAAATCTTGATAAATTGGTTAAAAGTAGCAGCGTCCAAACGTTTAAACCAATAATTTAAATCTACAAAAGGGATAATTTTGTTTATCGTCATTGGAGGTGTCAATAAATTTATAGTCAGTTGGCTTATCCATTAAGATCCATGTATTGTTGTAATGTATTTAACAAGCCATTTATTTATTTAGATCCGCCAGAAGCTGAAGCTAGGCGCAGCACAGACCCTCGTCATGCCTGAACTAAAATTAGCCTCCGACTATTACAGCACAGAAGAAATGGCCGCATTTAAGAAACCTAAAGAAAAAGCTAAGAAAAAGAAGATTAGAAAGAAAATGTTGAAGGTAATATTTTTCATGCATTTAAAGTGTGTTCAATAAACCTTGGCTCCCCTTAATTATTGTATTTAATTCATGGTTTCTTTATTAGAAATGTTAGTACTCAATGATGGATGCTTTCCCACAAGTGATCGGGTAATAAATTGAAAATGAGGGGGCACAGTTATGGAATCTCGACCACAAAGATTTTTTTATCCAATCTTGACAAGTGAGGTATTTTTGGAAAGAGGAATATACATAGAAAACGCCTATGTAAATTAGAAAATCCGCAGAAATCATATTTGCAAGTTATTTGCAAAAATCTGCAATGTTAATTTGCAAAATTAATTTCATGCCTTAAATGACTTATTTAGAAAAAAATCTTTTTATGAAATGTGTTTATCTATAAGTTTAGAACATACTTAAGGCAAAAAAAATTTCTTTAGTGTTACTTTTTCTTCTTATATATGAAAAAAGCAGTTTTTCACAATTTATGATAAAAAAAGGTGTAGGAACATAAAATAAGTTTTTTCTTGATGTAAACACAATAA
This sequence comes from Acartia tonsa, assembly GCF_053477335.1. Lineage (NCBI taxonomy): Eukaryota > Metazoa > Arthropoda > Copepoda > Calanoida > Acartiidae > Acartia > Acartia tonsa. The sequence continues at coordinate 13,116,405 of NC_137269.1, forward strand.
TTGGTATAAAATCTATCATCCTAAATGTAAAAATCAGATATAGACTCCTTTTAAGAGCAAATATAGAGCAAAAAGTAACCAAGACATTTTTGCAAAGTATGAAAATCTAAAGAAAATAGTTCTTTTGATTTTGATATACATATTAGATAAATGTATATAAAATTAGTGATCAAAAACTATAAAACAAGTTATAACTTTTTTTAACCCTATCATTGATTAAAATGCACTTTTAGGTTCACTCATTACCAAAGTTGCACATAAAAACTCTTTTTATTAAGTTATTAAACAAAATAAATCCAAATCAACAATTAGGCGTTTTTTATTATGCAGTAGACCATTTTGTAGTTGGTTTTTTGGCATTTATTTTGTTTAATTACTACATAAAAAGAGTTTTTATGCACTCTTTCGGTAATTCTTAAACCTAAAAGTGCAATTTATTCAATGACAGTGTTAAAAAAACTTATAACATGTTTTATAGTTTTTGATCACTAATTTTAAATACATTTATCTGATATGTATATCAAAAGCAAAAAGAACTATTTTCTTTAGATTTTCATACTTTGCAAAAATGTCTTGGTTACTTTTTGCACTATATTGACTCTAAAAAGGATTCTATATCTGATTTTTACATTTAGGATGATATATTTTATGCCAATTATTGTGTTTACATCAAGAAAAAACATATTTTTTGTTCCTATACCTTTTTTTATCATAAAATGTGAAAAACTGCTTTTTTCATATATAAGGTGAAAAAAGTAACACTAAAGAATTTTTTTTTGCCTTAAGTATGTTCTAAACTTATAGATAAACACATTTCATAAAAAGATTTTTTCTAAATCTGTCATTTAAGGCATAAAATTAATTTTCAAATTAACATTGCAGATTTTTGCAAATAACTTGCAAATATGATTTCTGCGGATTTTCTAATTTACATAGGCGTTTTCTATGTATATTCCTCTTTCCAAAAATACCTCACTTGTCAAGATTGGATAAAAAAATCTTTGTGGTCGAGATTCCATAACTGTGGGGGGAGGAGAAATTGTATTTTTTTCTTTGGTGCCTTTACCTGCAGTGTCCTTCCCAGTGCCCAGTATAGCCTAACCTGATTTAAAGTAGTAAACATATAATGGAAAAACTACCGCCCTCCACCTTCTTATTTTCAATTTATTTCAAAGTAATTTTGGTTTCACTAACTTTGCACGAACCTAAAATATTTTAATTCCTAGGCTGATGATTTGTTAGCTATGCAAACTCCAGAAAGTTTGTTGCCAGCAGGTTTTGGCAACAAACCTTCTAAGAAGAGATCTGCCAGAATTATTGATGACGATGAAGAGGTAAGGTTGCAATTAATTTCTACTTCTGCTATGTCAAGTGCTTGACACCATTAGTTACATTGCATTGGGGGGATTGACATGGCCCAAAACAGGCGCAACTCATTTCCATGCATAGTAAGGTATTCAGACAAAGGTAATTTATTCAAAGTGTTTTTTGTCTTTAGGATAATTGCACTTTTCTAGCATATTTTATTCAGAATTAAATGGTTAATACATCCTTCTTGATCAGGGGAGAAAATCGTGTATTGTTATATTAGCAAGTTGGTAGAAATATTTATCAAGGTATACTTATGCACTTTACCATTTAGATGAACTCCGGTGGACCCAACTACGATGATCTACCCGATGTCGAGGACCTGTCAGGTGTCAAAGTTGACGACGAAGACGTCCTGGCTGTCAGGAAACGTCTGCAACAAGCCAAGAAACTTAAATCTGCTATTAAAGCTGCGCAGGTTAAAATATATTTGTCCTTTTTATTTGTGTTTTGTTTTTAGCCCTTACGGGTCCCCTTTGTTCAGGGTGCTAACTCTTCAAGGCTTTTCTAACCCTTACTAAAAGAATAAAAAATAGTTAGAACAACTGCCTGAAACTGATTCATATGTTGTTTTATTTTTAGGCTATTACAAGTTTGGACAGAGTAGCAGATGATATCATTGCACAGAGAGATATGAACGATGAAGAGATGGGTGGGAATACCAGAGAATATGATGATCTTATTCTTGATCAAACGCAGGTTAGTATAGTGTTCATGTGACTTGGCATACACACACACATTCAAACACAAAAGTAAAGAAATGGGTGGGAACACCAGAGAATATGATGATCTTATTCTTGATCAAACACAGGTAAGTGGTCATGTGACTTGACACACACACAACTGTAAAGAAATGGATGGCAATACCAGAGAATATGATGATCTTATATATGATCAAACACAGGTTAGTGGTCATGTGACTTGACACACACAAGAGAAAAGTAAGAAGCATATTTATTTTCCTATCTTTAAAATGCCTAAATCTCATTGAACAATCAATGATTACAAAAATGATTACCTTTACAGGGTGGCCACAATGTACGGATGTACGGAAATGTACGGATTTTTAAAAAAGTGCTAAAAAAATGTACGGATTGTACGGATTTTTCATTTTGGTGTACGGAATTTCCGAGCATGGTGTTATAATTAGTGTATTATCTTTAAAAATTAAGTAAAATGTATCATTTTTTGGGATCATGAAAAGAAAACGAAGTTTCCGGTTTCGTCGTTTTTTTCACAGTAGCCTTTCTCCTATTTCTAGCCCCTGTCGGGGGCTCTAGCCCTGCGGGGCATATTTTCTAACCATGCGGGGCAATCATTGACATTCAATTAACCTAACCTAACCTAAAATAACCCTTCAAAAGCTGCTGTGAAATACGATGAAACCGGCAACTTCGTTTTCTTTCCATGATCCATGTTTTGTTCTGTTTCATTATAATATTTGTAAGTTACATATAGATTTCACGGGAACCAGTTTGGACAAGAATGGTGTACCAGAAGTTGAATTATTCAAACTATTCAAGATTTGTCTTCAAAGTTTCTATTCAAGGGGGGGGGGGGGAGTTCTGACACTTTTGCGTAAACAGTGATTATAGGCTTTGTCTTTGGAGTGAGAGGATAGAATATTTGACAAAAAAGTTTCCTTTTGGGATGTAGTTTTCCTATTTTTAAAAAAATTTTGGATTCGGCCTCCAGGTTCCGGTACTCCAGGCCTCCAGGTGGATTCTGGACAAGTAAAAAAAAAATTTCAAGTAAGAACAAAACTTATTTAACAAAAGTAGCTTCTTTATAGATGGTATTAACTAATTTGAAGAAAATTTTGAAATCGGGCTCCAGGTTCAGGTACTGCAGGCCTCCAGGTGGATCCTGGACAGGTAAAAATTGAAAATTTTTACTTTAAAAGTTAGAACAAAACTTATTTAACAAAAGTAGCTTCTTTATAGATGGTATTGACTAATTTTTAAAAAATTTTGAAATCGGACTCCAGGTTCAGGTGCTGCAGGCCTCCAGGTAGATCCTGGACAGGTAAAAATTGAATTTTTTAACTTTAAAAGTTAGAACAAAACTTATTTAACAAAAGTGGCTTCTTTATGGATGGTAGGAACTAATTTGAAGAAAATTTTGAAATCGGGCTCCAGGTCAAGGTACTGCAGGCCTCCAGATGGATCCTGGACAGGTAAAAACTGACATTTTTTTCTATTAAAGTTAGAACAAAACTTATTTAACAAAAGTTGATACTTTATGGATGGTATTAACTAATTTAAAGAAAATTTTGAAATTGGGCTCCAGGTTCAGGTACTGCAGGCATCCAGGTAGATCCTGGACGGGTAAAAATTGAAAATTTTTACTTTAAAAGTTAGAACAAAACTTATTAAACAAAAGTAGCTTCTTTATAGATGGTATTATCTAATTTAAAGAAAATGTTGAAATCGGGCTCCAGGTTCAGGTTCTGCAGGCCTCCAGGTAAATCCAGGACAGGTAAAAATTGAATTTTTTACTTTAAAAGTTAGAACAAAACTTATTTAACAAAAGTGGTTTCTTTATAGATGGTATTAACTAATTTGAAGAAAATTTTAAAATCGGGCCCCAGGTCAAGGTACTGGTAGGATCAAGGTAGGATCAAGGAACAGGTAAAAACGGAAATTATTTACTATTTAAGTTAGGAAAAAATTTATTTAACAAAAGTTGTTACTTTTTAGCTAGTATTACCTAATTTGAAGAAAAAGACGAAATCAAGTTTTGTTCTAACTTTATTAGGAAAAATTTTCAGTTTTTATCTGTTCAGGATCCACCTGGAGGCCTGCAGTACCTGAACCTGAAGCCCGATTTTAAAATTTTCTTCAAATTAGTTCCTACCATCCATAAAGTATCAACTTTTGTTAAATAAGTTTTGTTCTAACCTGGAGGCCTGTAGTACCTAAACCTGGAGCCCAACTTCAAAATTTGCTTTGAATTATTTAATACCATCCATAAAGTATCAACTTTTGTTAAATAAGTTTTGTTCCAACTTTTAAAGTAAAAAAATTCAATTTTTCCTGTCCAGGATCCACCTGGAGGCCTGCAGTACCTGAACCTGGAGCCCAATTTCAAAATTTTCTTTAAATTAGTTAATACCATCTATGAAGTATCAACTTTTGGTTAATAAGTTTTGTTCTAACTCTAATAGAAAAAATTTTCAGTTTTTACCTGTCAGGGATCCACCTGGAGACCTGCAGTACCTGGACCTGGAGCCCTATTTCAAAATTTTCTCCAAATTTGTTCCTACCATCCATAAAGAAACAATTTTTGTTAAAAAAGTTTTGTTCTGGAGGCCTGCAGTACCTGAACCTGGAGCCCGATTTCAAAATTTTCTTCAAATTAGTTAATACTATCTATAAAGAAGCTACTTTAGTTAAATAAGTTTTGTTCTAACTTTTTAAGTAAAAAATTTCAATTTTTACCTGTCTAGGATCTACCTGGAGGCCTGCAGTACCTGAACCTGGAGCCCAATTTTAAAATTTTCTTTAGATTAGTTAATACCATCCATAAAGTACTAACTTTTGTTAAATAAGTTTTGTTCTAACTTTAATAGAAAAATTGATCTTGATCAGTACCTAGTATGAAACCAATTTTACTAAATAATATATTTACTACATAGTAGAAAAATGTACGGAAATGTACGGAAAAATGTACGGATTTTTTTTTTAGCATGCACGGAAATGTACGGATTTTTTTTAAAAACCTTGTGGCCACCCTGCCTTTACATATCTAGGAGTTTTGTCGTGGTCTTGGAGAGAATGCTGCCTATGAATCTTCCGGCCTTGGAGATGGTGTTCACGAAGATCTTCTTGACTTTGAGCGCAGTCTCACTGGCAGAAAAGAGAAGAGTGAGAATAAGTAAGTTTTTAAATTCTAAAAACACTTAGTTCTTAAATTAAAAGAGCATAGGGAAACACCCATCCGCTCGGACTTGTTTTGATTTATTTTAAAAATAAGGGAGGGAGGATTTACTAGTGCTCAACAGGCACTTTGTGTGAAAGCACCAACTAATCTATTATTAATGACAGGGCTGGCAAGATGAAGACTGGAGGTTGGGAGGCTGTGGGCGCAGACAACTCTGAAGCTATGGATATTGACATGGAGGATGATGATGAGAATCATAAAAATAAGAAGACCAACAGGTATTAGAGCAGGATTATTAATAGCGAAGCTACTTTATAATTCGGTCTCTCCGCCTTTGAGGCCTCTAAAACAGTAGTCTTTAAACGGTTAGTGTTTTTGAAATGTCAGAAATCTCTTTTTCATTTCAAAAAGTCTCAGTTTTCATGAAAACTACTCTTGTTTAGGCCTGCAATTCTGGATGATGAGTTGTTGGTGGGCACAGGTATGGCGGCTGCACTGAAGGCTGCCTCGCAGATGGGCTACATTGAGAAATCACAAACCAAGGCCAAGTCTTCCGGCCTGCAGGAACTGAAGGCCCAGAAATTCAGTATTGAAGATAAATCCAGGTATATTTTGAATTCTACAGATGTTTATGTTTTTTTTAAGTTCATTAAACTTATGTTTGTAAAGGGATAGTTCTACGAAGTGTATTTAAAGAGTTAAGGTACTTAGAGTAGTGAACTTTTATATGTCTTAGTAGAATATATTAGGCATTGGATAGATATGATTATATGTTAAAAATTTTTTAACATTGACCAGACCAAACTTTTTTTATTTGACAATATCTATAAAAGTTAAAGTGATTTGCCACATAAATTACATGAGAATGGTCTATTTTTTCGAAATATGTATAGCCAAAACACCATTATCAGAGAATATTTTTCCACATATTTCACAAGAGTTATAAAAAAATTGAACAGGGGTTCCCCTTGGGACAAGTTACTTAAAAAACATAAAAAATAACGTCCGGTTCATTATAGGACAGGTTTTCTATAGATTCTTTTAAAAAAAAAAAAGAAAACCGTCCGGTTTACTTACAATATACACATTATCTCACGCGGAAATACCAACTAACCATATATATATTTATATATATATATATATAAAAAAAAGACCATTCTCATGTAATTTATGTTGCAAATCACTAACTTTTTTAGATATTGTCAAATAAAAAAAGTTCGGTCAGGTCAATGTTAAAATTCTTTATCACAATCATATCTATCAAATGCCTAATATATTCTACTAAGACATATAAAAAGATCACTACTCTAAGTACTATACTAAATATTTTATTGGTCATTCTTTGTTGTTATGTGTATTTTGTTGTATAAAAAGTTTGAAGTTCTATTAACTAGTAAATGCTATCTAAAGTTGTATTTATGACAAAAAAGTTTTAGCCATATATAACATGCAACGAAGTTGAAAATAAAAATGAAAAACTCATTTTTTAAGGAAAATCCCTGGTCAAATCTTTTAATTTTAATCAATAACTTTATATTATGCACTACTACGTTATTTAAAATAGAAAAAACTTACGGTTCACTATTTTTTTTTTAATGCACTTCGTGAAACTATCCCTTTGGCAAAGTTACAAGGTTCAATAATTAAACCTTTTGACATACCTTTTTTTTCTTGATAAAAATACAATTGAAAATTGGGGTAGTCGACTTCCCTCTACCTCAAATGCCTCTAGAGGACCCTAGAGACGCATCCGCTATTATTGACTACATGAGATTGAGGAACAGTCTTTTTACAAATAATACCTGTTAAGGGATTACGAGGAGGATGATCGGAAGCGACGAGGTCGTGACCGTGGAGGTTATGCTGGTCCTACCACCTCATTTGTTGAAAAGAAAGGATACAAACCAGAGGTAAGCTTTTATAAAAATGTTTAGGTGCTTTCATCAAAAGTGCCATCATCTAAATTGATAAATAAGGCGAGTTCATGATTTTGTATATTTATGCCTACCTAAACTGTAGTGGCAATCCTAATACCCCCCAAAAACCTAATCTAACTAGAAACAAAGTAAAACACAAACACGACATACTCTCCCTCGCCTCCTATTTAATAAGTGTGAAAGAGTTTACTATGCGCGTGTAGCCACTTTGGATTTTTTGGTGCGGGGGATAAGATCCATGTGTTTTAAATATTATATTAAGAATTAAATTTTGTATTAGGAAACAAAACGTTATATTTGATAGTCATATTATGTTCTTAATAGTGTGATGTATAGTCCCTTTCTTCCTGACTTGAGAGCAATGTATGTATTTTGTATATTAGCTTTTAGTTCTTGTGTCAACCGTTTCGGAGCAAGACCTTTGCTCTGCAACTCGGCACGAACCCAAAAGTGAATACTTGCTATTATATTTAATATTATTATTGTATGTTTAACTTGTCTTGAATTAATACACTTTATTAGAATATTTAGTTGTTTGTTCTTGCTATTACTACACGTCATTTTGGCGCAGTAGTGTAGTACGAATCTATAGCTCAGATTTTCTTTTAATTGTATTATTTCTTTGCTTTTGGTTTTTGTTTAGGATGTTTGCAGTGACCAGGATGGACATTGCTGAGTGGAGGAAGATGTCTCAGGAGGAGAAGGATGTGTATATGGTTGTGTATAAGGATGTGTATATGGTTCATGCGATTAATGCTCTTAGGACTAAAATTGATAATGTGGCGGTGGAGTTGGGTGGGCGTATAGCGCCCCTGGAGACTAGCATTCAAGAGTTGACGGATAATGTTACTACTAGTGCTGCGGTTACTGGACTGGCTACTCGTATGGACGATTTAGAAGATCGCCTTAATAAGGTGGTGGTGCCTAGTGTTGATAATGATATAAAAACCGAGAATGTGACGGTTGTTGATGAGTTTATGACTGGCCAGCAGCGAATTTTGGATAGAATTGCCCAGCAGAATAGTTTGAATACCCAGCAGAATAGTTTGAATAACTCTATGCCTTGGCAGAGGACGGCTGGAGGATCTGTACCAGAGGAGAAGCCTAAATTGTTTGCTAGTGGTTCTCGAACTATTTTTGGTGGAATGCAAGATCATGAAGATAAGATCGAAGCTCGAACTGCTAATGAAAAATTTTGTTTCCTTGAACAAGAAAGTTTGGTGGTGTTGCCAACACTTTCTATGGACAATTTCAAAGCTCCAATTGCTAATGAAAAATTTTGTTTCCTTGAACAAGAAAGTTTGGTGGTGTTGCCAAACAGGTTAGGGGGGGGAGAGTGTATAGGTGGAGAGGACCAGGTAACAGTCAAGGAGATGGTGAACCAGGTCGAACCTCTGGAGGAGGAGAGACATGTGATGCTGGACCAGGTCGAATTCCTGGACCAGTTATGCTTGAAGAATGGAGAGATGGTGAACCAGGTCGAACCCCTGGTGAAGGAGAGATATGTGATGGTTAAGAACACCATGTCACCATTCTGTCCATTGAAGGACACCACGACACCATCCTGTCTAGTGAAGGACAACATGTGGGTGGAGGACACCAACATAATGTCCAGGGAAAGATATGTGCCGCCCTGGACATGTACTATGTTGGTGGAGGACACCATGAAAGGGGAAAAGGTGCCGCCCTGGACATTGCAGGACAACATGTGGGTGGAGGACACCAACATAATGTCCAGGGAAAGATATGTGCCGCCCTGGACATGTACTATGTTGGTGGAGGACACCATGAAAGGGGAAAAGGTGCCGCCCTGGACATGTATCAGCAGGGAGAGAAGGATAGACATGTGTTGTTAAAAAATACATCCTTTTATAGTTTGTTTTTACAGGGAGACGAGGACAGTTGAGTATTGTTAAAAATTGTTAAAAATGTCTCTCTACAGTTTATTCCATGTCATCCTTTTATAGTTTGTTTTTACAGGGAGACGAGGACAGTTGAGTATTGTTAAAAATTGTTAAAAATGTCTCTCTACAGTTTATTCCTTTCTACAATTTGCAGGGAAGCAAGGATTACATGTATTGTAAACAAGGACAGACGTATATTGTTAGACATGTATTTCTTTCTATAGCTCATTCAGGACAGACGTGTATTGATTAAACGAGTATTTCTTTCTACAATTTGCAGGGAAGAAGGATTTTCTCTACAGTTTTGGATTGTATCAGCAGGATATACATGTACTACGGCGATTTGACGGCGGTGTGGCGGCGATCGATTTTTGTAGTTTTGCAATTAAGATATCTATAATTGAATAAGTTTTGTATCTGATAGATTTGACGGCTTATAAAAATGTATAGAAGTTGTGCTTCTGGAAGTATTTTTATTGAGGAAATAAAACTCATTATTTGTGGAGCAACTTTTTCTAGAATGAACGAAAATTTATCTGCTATTGTTATATCCCTGTATATTACTGATCTTACTCGATTTTTTGGGAATGAACGTCAATTTATTTTCCATTGTTGTATCCATTGCTAATCAATGTAGATCTCTGATATTATTCGAATTAGTGGGATAAATGTTAATTTATCTGCCATTGTGGTGTCCATGCACAAGGTTAGAATTTATAACATATAATTTGGAAAGCGCTGACATTGTTTAAATAATAAGGAGAGAAACGAAGCAACTCTATAAAGTTTGTGATGGAAAATAATTTGATTTAAGGTAATTATTTGAATTCTGGAAATATAACATTTTGTTAACTATTGAATACGAGTTTATGAGATTATGTTATTATGAAAATCAAAATATATGCATTTATTTTTTTTTTGTTTTGTTACACTGGAATTGGATATTTGGATATATTTATTTTTGTTTCAGACTATTGTGGTGTCTAACAGAGATAAGAATAATAAAAAAAATTGAAGATGGATTAATTTCAACGAAAATAGGAATACAATTTTGTAAAATTGTTAATGGAAGAAAATTGATTTTATTAAATGTTAAAATCGTGATTTTATGAAAATTGGATAAAAATTTGAAATTAGATATTTTAAAAGGTATTAGAATTTTGATGAAAGGCTGTAAATTGTTTTAAAAGTTGAGTCAGTTATTATGGTTCTAAGTATTTAATTTTAAAACAATTATATTGCGGTTTATGTATAAATAAGAGTAAAGCTACTCTTAAGTTTATATGTATGGAAACAAAATATTTTGAATATGGTTAAAATGTGCTATGAATAATAACGATTGTACTTGCGTGAAGATAGATATGTGATCTTTGATCTGTGATATATTATTCATAGTACGAAATTTCTATTATAGATAGAACAGAAATTTTGTTTGTTTTGTTTTTGAATTTACGTTGATTTGGATTGATACATACTTGTCATCATGATCAGTAGAATGTGATATTTGATTGGTGGGCGAAATTTTTGTGGATTTAACTAGATTTATTTTAAACAATTAAATGGCGATTTAAGATTGGAATGCATAACTCAGCAAAAATTTTTAATGAAGCAAAAATTGTTATTCAGTATTTGATTATGATGTGAGAAAGAGAGAGAGAGAGAGAGTGAGTGAGAGATATGTGTGTAGAATTGGATTGTACAATGGACATATTATATGTGGATTAATTATGATATGTGTGCAGAATTGAAATGGACATATTATATATATGTGTGTAGAATTGGATTGTACAATGGACATATTATATGTGGATTAATTATGATATGTGTGCAGAATTGAAATGGACATATTATATATATATGAATAAATTATCGGAAATATTTGTATAGTAGGAAATGAATGTTATCGGAAATATTTGTATAGTAGGAAATGAATGTTATTGGAAATATTTGTATGGAGAGAAGAGAAAACTTGTTGATGTGTGTACAATGGATATATTATTTATGGATTTAGAGAAAACTTGTTGATGTGTGTACAATGGATATATTATTTATGGATGTTTGTTGAAAATAAAACTTTGTGCAAGTTTTGAGATGGGTGATGCAATATAGATTAATACTAAATGTGTTGTTTAGACTTGGTGGTTAAATGTGCAAGTTTAGTTTGACTTATATATGACTTCTATTGTAATTGAAACGTTTTCGGATATGATGTATAAAAACAAAGATGACAGCATCCGTAAAAACGAAGCAATGGAATGGCAGGACAAATGGACATCAACGCTTGTGTAGTGTCAAAATTAAATAATCAGAATATACGTGTATAAGATTCAATGCAAAATTGTAAGCAAATTTGTTTGTAATAAACAAGGAAGACAACATTAATAAAAGCGAAGTATTGAATGGTAGGACAAACGAACATCAACACTTGCATAGTGTCAGAACTGAATAATTTTTGTAAAAAACAAGGAAGACAACATTAACAAAAGCGAAGCATTGAATGGTAGGACAAACGAACATCAACATTTGTATAGTGTCAAAACTGAGAAAATAAGTGTATAAGAGTCGATGTAAAATTGTAAGTAAATTTGTTAAAAAAGAACTGATTGATACAGATTGATGTTTTACTTACATTTTATGAACTTGCTTATAGAGTGGCTTCGCTTGTAAACCGCTTAACACGTAGCACATCTACTTGTCGTTGGGTAGGTGATAGGTTTAAATCTCGGTCTGACACTGAGTCATAACTAACAAAGTTAAAAATGGTTCTCACTGCTACTATATCAGATACTTGAAGTAAATGAAGTAAATAGTTAGAAGTAAATAGTTAGAGTGAGGGAATGCCTTGGGCTAAAACAGGCGCAATTCAATACCATGCACAGTTAAAATTTCTCGAAAAAGGTTGTGCATCTCAGAGTGTTGGTTGTCTGAAGGGTGATTGGATGCTTGACACTGTAATCATAAAATATTGTACTTTGTTGTCCCAGAAATCAATATACATCAAAACAATCAGATAAATAGATCATATGAAATTATTGACACCGCAATCATAAAGTATTGTGCTTTGTTGTCCCAGGAATCAATATACACCGAATCAATCGGATAATTAGATCATATAAAATTATTGGATAATTAGATATTTTAACTGTTTCGATTATAATGTTGAATTTTGTTGTTTCCGGAATTAGTATACAATCGGATAATTAGATCATATAGAAATTTGTGGTCAAAGCAACATGTTTACAAATGGAAGTACGGACGTCATAGAAATGATTATAGTGTTGCTACGTTTTCTAAATTGTACCTATCTGATGCAGAAATTACCATGTAAAGTTCGAAATACAAAAAGTAGATAGATGTAAAGTATGGATGGGCGGACCGAATCTAATTATAGAAAAAAAACAAATATATCAATAACACAGGGTGGTGAATCAAAATGGTCGTATGGATGGGCGGACCAAACCTAATTATAGGAGAAGCAATTATATAAATAACACAGGGTGGTGAATCAAATTGCACTCAAACTTGAAATTGAAACATTATGTGTTGCTCAATTTTGGATGAATCAAATTAAAGTGAATAGATGTGGGCGGATTTCAATCTATTTAAAAACTTGGAATATAATGAACGTATTGCGAAAGTTTTGGTGGATCAGAATAAAATGGAAGAATATTGAGGGGCGGATTGAAATCTACTAAAACTTGGAATTATAATGGATGTGTTAAGTTTTTGTTTAAGCTTAAATTTTATTAAGGACACTCGATATAGAATAGTATATATTGCGATTTAGTGATGTTGATTCAGCAAAATTATTTATGAAGCTTAGAATTTCATGAAGCAAAATTGTTATAATGCATTAGATATTTGAGTGGAGCTGTCTCTCTTCATGGAGAAGGGGGGTGGGCAATAATTTGGCAAGGAAAGTTTGCACTGTCTCTCGGAGTTGGTATGCGCAAGATGGGGTGGTGCAGAGAGGTAGCAGCAATGATGAGCAGGAGTTGGGCGTTGTATGCGCAAAAGTTGAGCTGCGCAAGAAAGTGCTCTCAGGTATAGAGAAAAATAGTTAGTTGTGCTTCAACTTTCAAGATTCTAATACATAAAAATAGTTGTGGATGATATAAGTTATTATTCAGATATTTCATTGAATAATTAGGTAAATTTTTTACTGTATTAGACTAATATATTGTATTAAGAATTATTTTTATGTTGCTCGATTATTGACAAACATTTGATTAATATTATATTTCTTAATACATTTTTAAGAAGACATGTTGAAATTTTATTTGTTAAGTGATAACATTTAAGTATGGCATCTAAAATAATTGTATTATGTTTTAGATTGGTCGAAAAGAGGAGTAGTTGTGGTGGTTGAGATACAGTATTACCTGTTGGTGAGTTTTAGTTTGTTAAGATTTTAATGATGTTCAATATTGATATACATTTGATTAATGTTATATATACTAATACATGTTAAAGAAATTATTTTATTTTGTTGAGTGAAAATAAAATATGTATTAAATAAGTTTTGGCATCTAAAATGATTGTATTTTGTTTTAGATCGGCCGCAAGAGAAGTAGTTGGTGGTGACTGAAATATAGTTTTGAATTTGGCCATTGTTTTGTGTTGACATTGGTATTATTTGTAGGTGAGTGATTTGTTTTGTTTTATGATATAGTTAAAAGGTGTGTGAGAGAGTGGAGGCTGGTATATGATACACTTTGCTCTGACCGATTATATGTTGAATTGTTGGTGGAGAGAGAGTGGAGGCTGGTACAGGATACACTATGGTACATGACCGATTATATGTTGAATTTTATCGATATTAAAGGAGCATTATTTATGATTGTTTAGTAATTGGGTCAGTAATATTGTGAAACATGCTATTGCTGCTGTAGAATCTGTTTATAGATTAGATGTGAAGTCTGTTGAAGTTCAGAATGCTAAACAGGAAGCTAAACAATAATGCGGTCAAGAAGCTTGGAGTATCACCAGGAAGGTAGATATTAAGTTCAAGGTTCCTGTATTCTCTGGCAACTATAAGGAGATTTAGTGATCATGAAAAGTACCTGAAGCTAACAACTGAGTGCTTGCACAAAACTCCAAAGGAAGCCTGTGCTGGATTGACAACATATTTGGAATGTATGGAGCTGCTGGAGTTTATGGATTTACTAATATTCTGTCTATTGTGCAACAGAATATGTTTCCTCATGATGTACTAGAGCTGATGATGTTACAGATTAAATACTTGCAAACAATGATTGATGAAGCTATCTTTGAGCTTGAATATGATATCTTGCAAACAATGATTGATGAAGCTATCTTTGAGCTTGAATATGATATCTCTATATATGGGAAGACTATTACTGATCTTGGCAAGAAGAGTCTTAAATCAACCAGTAGTGGCAAATCATATGCAACTAATGATAGTACTGGTGATAGTGATGATCATAATCCTACTGAAGCAAGTCAATCTGTTGGTACTGGTGATAGTGATAATCATAATCCTACTGAAGCAAGTCAATCTGTTGATACTGTTGTTGCAACCCTTTCTCAACCTGTTATAAGTACTCCAATCAACAGTCCAACTGCTGCCAAGGAGAAGAAAAGTAATTTAGATTTATAGATTGCTAGATTTATAATAACTGTTGAAAAGTTTTGAAGACTTGGAGGTGTTAAATTTAAGCATTTAAGCAACAGTTGTGGATAATAAGACGTCGGAGAGTAGTTTTGAAGCTTAATTTGAAAATTGAGGATTCGTATGTCAAGGATAATGAAATAACATTGAGTTAAATGAAATATGTTGATATTGTAACATTTTGAACAGATGTGCACAGTGTGCCAGAATAACGTAAATAAATGCACAGTGAGTCAGGTAGATACAAAGAGCTAAACGAATTATGTTGATATTTATTTTGAACAGATGTGCACAGTGTGTCAGGATGATGCAAATAAATGCACAGTGAGTCAGGTAGCTACAAAGAGATGTATTTACAGTTGTCAAAATGAGAAGTATTTAGTTGATAGATAATAATAAACAGAGATATACACCATGGGCTAGAAGCTATTGTGAAGTTGTGCAGAATTTTAAAATAGCATGCATTGTATCTTAAATATATTTATGACTGATAAAACGGATATTTGTAAGCTGTTAATACAGTGGGCAGTCAAAGTATAATGCTGGTTAGTGAAATTTTAGCTGTTCTAAAGAAGGCGGGGCTTAAAGATGATGTGGCTGTTGTAGATTTGACTGCCAGGTTGGATATCTTACTTGTCAATAGCTGGTGTTTTTGTCGATAGTTAGTATTGAAAAACGAAATGGATCAGATTTCGAATCAATCTATGGCGAAGGTTTTGGTTGCTTTTGTTCGGCTGCAGTTTTCTCTGTGTTTGTTGTTTCTGTTCATTGTTTTCAACGTTATCATTGGTTGGAGTGTCGACAGTAGCATCATTGTTATAACGAAAATCATTGGCAGTTTCTGTATTTTGAATGACATGTCGATTTTTGGATTCTAACAGAGATGTTAATAGCAGTTATTGTGGTTGTCATTATTAGGCTTAAGTCATGCCTGACTATGCAATAGATATAATCTCCTGGATGATAAATGTGAACAGCAGTTCTGATTTTTGACCTGAGACCTCAAACATTTGGCAGGTTTGGCTACTAGAATGGTTGAGTTAGATGCTCGGTTGGCTAACCTGCAGGATCAGCAACGTATTTTGAATCAGGAAAGGGTGAATTTTGGGAAGTAGCTAGAGTCGATGCTAGAAAGGATTCGATTCCAATTTTTTGAAGAGATTGGAGGCTTCTTGTGGTGGAGGTGAATGGCTGTTGTGTTGTTTGAGAAAATCACAGTTGCTAAGTGGAAACCAGTTTATAACTAAGTTTATAACTAAGCTAAGGTCAACTGGTATGGTTATATCGTTTGTGGTGTTGTAGCATTGGTATGGTTATGTCATTTGTGAGATGATTGATGGATTGATGGATAATGATGGATTGATGGATATGAATGATACTACTATTATCAAGAAAAATTTGGCAAAAGAAAATGAATATTATGATCAATGATTATGAATAATTATAGTTTTATGTGTGTTAATTCATATTTTATTTTATTTTATGTATTAAATATTTGTTGAGGCAGTAGTAGTCTCGAAAAGGTTCAAAATTAATGTTTTATATTAATGCTCTATAATGCCATGTTTTAAATCTGATGGTTATATGTTAATCAGTGTTTTTTTTTATATCATGCATTTATAATAACTATGTTAATCAATGTTTTGTATGTTAATCAATGCATTATATGTTAATCAATGCATTTTCAGTGATTATATATTAATCAATGTTTTTTTTTAAAAAAAAAAATATTAAAAAGAAACAAAAAAAAAAAAAAACACATAAAGAAAAAAGGAATATATAAAAAAAAAAAAAAAAACACAAAAGAGTTCTAAGGAACCAAAATAATAAAAAAAAATGTATATGAAGTGTTTAAAGATCTGGAAATAAAATAAAAAAAATAAAATAAAAATATGGCAGGTGTCATACCAGATCAATTATTATCTATTTAATAAGCATTCAATGCTACTTATAATATATATATATCAATTAACATGTAATAAACATATTGTTATATTCAATCTGAAATATTACAGTTTTGAAATCCATGTTCATGTTAAAGCCAGGGAGAAATGTGATGTATAGTCCCTTTCTTCCTGACTTGAGAGCAATGTATGTATTTTGTATATTAGCTTTTAGTTCTTGTGTCAACCGTTTCGGAGCAAGACCTTTGCTCTGCAACTCGGCACGAACCCAAAAGTGAATACTTGCTATTATATTTAATATTATTATTGTATGTTTAACTTGTCTTGAATTAATACACTTTATTAGAATATTTAGTTGTTTGTTCTTGCTATTACTACACGTCAATAGCGACTATGTGAATTTTGTAAACAAAAGACACAGTAAAATTTTTATCAAAAGCTTTTGATAAGTACGTATCTTAAACATTGTATACCTTCTTTTTTAGCCGTATCTAGAGCTTATCCGGACACACTTTTTTTTATCTTTAGGTTAATCTTGAATATCTTGACGACTCTGGTCGGGCTATGAACCGCAAGGAGGCCTTCAGACATCTGTCTCACAAGTTCCATGGAAAGGGAAGTGGCAAGATTAAAACTGAAAAACGCCAGAGAAAGGTAATATTTTTTTCCAGTATGTCTTCGAAACCAATCAATGCCTGCTGGATAAGAATCGGTTCTGAGCCATACATAAAAATCATGTATCGTATCTTATTATAGACAATTCTTCACGAATGACAAAATAAAAATCAAGTCACTAGAATTAATCTTAAAATATTTATGCCTTTTTGAAAAAAAACGCATCTAGTTTTCACTTCTTCCACCAATTAAAAAAATGATTCAATGATTTCTCGTCTTTTTATAGGCCTATGGGACATCTAAAAAGATGGTCCCCAAAAATTTTGCCTGTTAGTTTGTGTGTTAGTAAGTTACGCTTATAAATATTTATAGATTATTATTTTAGACAATCTGCAACTGCATTCCATAAGTTTTTGTAAGTTGCAGATTTTAAAAAGAAATTTGACTTGCAGTAAGTGAACATTCCACAGTCGAGCCGCCAGCTTACCTATAAATGGTTCTAGGAAATAATCGTCTTTGTTTTAGATTGCTGAGGAGAAAGTTATGGAGCGTATGTCAAGTGTGGATACACCTCTGCAGACCTTACACAAACAACAAGAGAGACTTAAGGATCTGGCTACTCCATATCTAGTACTGACAGGTATAGTCATATTGTGACCTTCACACTTGATTGCACGACATTTTTCTCTATGGAAATGAGTGGCGCCTGATAGCGGGCTAATGCGTCTAGTGTCATGCTCCAGACATAGCAGAAGTAGGTACCATTTTTACAATCTTCACGACAGCAGACAGGCATTAATTATCGCTAATGCCGCGGGTTATCCTAGCTACTGTTGATTTGTTTTAGAAGATTTCTCAGACCAATTTTAATATTTTACTGAGGGAAGCATAACCGCCCTCTCCCTTCTTTTGTCATTTATTGTTGCATTACAGATTTTACCGTTCATCAATAAAGGTTTTAAAAAATTAAAATATTTTTTTTTTAGGAAACAAACAGTTGAACAGTTTGAAGAAATAGTCGGTGGCAAGTTATCCATGAATTTTTGTACCTCATTACACACAGGGATAAGGGCAAATGTTCAGCGATTACAACCTATTGAAACATGTGATATATTACGACCTTTCACACAAAGAACCCTGTTGAGCACTAATACCTACCTCCCCCCCCCCCTTTATTTTTTATTGAAAATAAGGGGGGGGGGGATACCTTTAGATTATGTTATATTGGGAACTGAGTGGCCCTGCAGGGTAAGGGCATTGCAAATTAAATTTATGTTTAAATTAGGGGGAGGGGGGATTTCTTTACTTCTCAACACCCCCTCCTCATCCTAAAAGCTACTTTAAAACATTACATGATTAAAACTGGTTAGAATTGCTAAACATTTATCTTTAACTCGGGTATATTACCAACATTTATATAAATTATTGATCAATAAACTTAGTTAATTGATTTTAGTAGGTAGTTTTTTATCTGTTACTAAACGTAAAGATACTCTATAACTTAGGGTTTTTAAAAGCGAAGCTTTTCTATAATAAGGGTCGGTCCGTACGTCCGTCACAGAGAGATAGCTCGTTTAGTTAATTTAGGCATGTTAGAATTGTCCTATCGATTTCAAATTTTGCGTGGTGATTCCTATAGTAGTTAAGTACGATTTAAAAAGCAACTCTATAAGCATTACCAGAATGTCCGTACGTCTATTTTAAACATGTTGATTTTTTAAAACTTTTTAACAACAAGTTTTTATGTGATCTAATCATCCGATTGATCTGATTTTTGGTATATTAATTCCTGGGACAACAAAGTATAATGTTATAAGCAAAGCAGCTCTATAATCAAGTCTTAAAAATGCAAGTATGTCCATAAAAATTTTCCTGTATCAAGCAGTTTCTCAACAAATTTACTTACAATTTTGCTTCGACTCTTATACATTCATATTCTGATTATTCAGTTCTGACACTATACGAGTGTTAATGTCCGTTTGTCCTACCGTTTCAGTGCTTCGCTTTTATGGATGTTGTCATCCTTGTTTATCTGTTACTAAACGTAAAGATACTCTATAACTTAGGGTTTTTCATTATGGCTCATAACCAGATCTAATCCAGTGGATATTTATCGGTTTCGAAGTCCTACCGGAAAATCAAACATGTTTACATTTTGAAACGCGAATCTTTTCTATAATTAGGATATATTTGTTCGTAACGGTTAACTCTTTTTGTTAATTAAGGCATGTTAGAATTATGCTATTGTTTTTAAACTTTGGAATTTGGTTACAGGTAGCTGTTTCATACAGAAAGCGTAGCACCTCTATATTCGTTATAAGTACGTCCAATTAAAACATGCCGATTTTAAATTTTTTTGGACAACAACTTTTTGTACCTATGGCAAAATAATTCTATTTAATTGATTTTTGGAACAACAAATTTTGGACAACAATGTACAATATTTAAGTGAAACATCTCTATAACCAAGTCCTAATAAATGTAAGCAATTCCTGTATTTACGCAACAAGTTCACTTATGATTTTGATAATTCCTTTACTTTAATATTCAGCTTTTTAACTTTTAAACTCTTCAAGTGCTCATGTTAGTTAGTTCTACTGTTTGATTTCTAATATTCGCTTTTATGTCATCCTTGTTTATTTATTACTAGCGGCTTCGCCCCTAGCCTCTAGGAGCTTTGTCCCAAGAGGTTTGATCAAACCAATTTTTCGTATTTTAGATTTAAAAGAAAATTTTAAAAAAAAATTTGGGGGGGGGAGTAGTCGCTCCTATTTTAATTTTAGTTTTTAAAAAAATTTGGGGGGGGTTAATTTTCATTTTTTGGAGGGGGTTGGGTTGTCCCACCCCCCCAAGAAAATAGTTATAAACCTTCCCTGGACCTATGAGAAGTTATCCTGTAAAAGAGAACCCGATTAGTTCAGCGGTTAGCGAGATCCTTCGCTACAGACAGACAAACACTAGTTGGTCTTTTGTAGCAACGCCGTTCTACTTTGTATTATAGATTAGGTATTTATTTTCATTTACATTTCAATTAGCTTAACTTTATTTTAAAACTTTCTCCTAGTTCTCCTATAAAACTGCAAATAAATTTGTCTTTAAATTTATCAACTTCTCTCTCTTTCCCGAGAAATTAGTAGCGAAGCTACTATAAGATTTACTTTGTTAGCCAGCACTTTATTAGTCTATAACGCTATAGGGGAATGTGATTTTCACGGCTACCATGGAAGACTTATATTTTTTAATGAAAAGCTATGATAAATGCGCATCTTGTCTGTACGTACATTGTTTTGTCGGTCATAATCAAAAGACAAACCTTATTTTTAAAGGTTTCGTGACATTTTTGCATATTCATTTTGTGCTTTTAACAACCTAACATCTAGTATATGAATTTTGCTTCGATACGTCTTTTTTGTGTTACAATCTAAATAGGAAAATCTACTAGAATGTATGAATATAAAACTTTAGAACAAATATTTCTAAAGTGTCAAAACTTTCACTTTTTGTTTTTATTTTAAACAACTCACACTTTTTATTTATTTATTCTTAAATCTAAGCTGAAACAATTGTATTTATATTTAAAAAGTGTTGCAACTCTAGTTTCTTTTGTGTTAGTTTGCTCCGTGCATCTCCGTGTCAAATGATTTGAATTTTTTCCATGTAGATTCTAAGTAACTAAATGGAATTAATTTGAGTATCCGAACGTTTCAACCATTAATTTTAATCTACATAAGAGGTAATTTTGTGTAACATGATTGGGGATTTACATCAAGTTTTAGAGCAGTAAATATTAAAAACATCAGGTCGTAAAAGATGGATTGGTATTTTCATAGAATAAATCTCTTTTCTCCAGTGATCAAGGGAAATGCATTATTGGATTTAGATTAATTTCAAAAAAGATTATATATACTATTGTTAATATAATAAAGGATGATAACATCAATAAGTAGCGAAGCATAAAAAATCATATAATGGACAATAGGACAAAGAAAAAAAAATAATAAGAACAAGGTTAATGTATGAAACTTGACAGACGGACAAACTATATACAAACTAGATGCGCATATGTCAAAGGAATTTTTACTGAAAAGTTTAGCTGAGAAAATCACATTTGCACCATGGTGTTATGGACAGACAACGTGAATTATGGAGTAGTTTTGCTACTAATAAATCTTTAAAATGCAAGAATGGGCCATTAGACAAAAAAGTATCATTTACAAGTTAGTTAATAGATTATGCTTCCCTTTTCAGTAACACTATAATATATATGTTCTAATATTACATTCGCTAATACTGGACATGATCGTTCTTGATTTGTTATGCGTTCTTCTATCCATGATGACGTTAACAGAGAGATGGGGACAATGAGCTGTTTATTATATTAGTCCCCAAAGTTTTATGATAACGTTTTCTTATTGGTTGACTAAACTTTTAGTAGGATGTTTAAACATTTCAACCAATAATTTTAATCCACAGAAGGGATAATTTTGTTTTTCGTCATCGGGGTTGCACATCAATTTATCGGCCATTGTCTTATCCCTTAGATCCCTGTGATATTAACCTCTAAATGTGAGAGTAGTATTTTCTATTTTCCCATGCAACAGAAAAATTACTTATTTTAAATAGCATATTAAAATATTTAGTATTTTTTCTCGTATTCATTCGAATCCGGGGAATAGGAACCGATTCTCATCCATACGTAAAAACTAGCATCGTATTATATCCAGCTTTCACGAATATAAAAATGTACAATCATAAGCTTAAAACCTTCGGCACCCCGGGGCTAAAAAATGGTTTTAATCTTATAATTGTACATTCTATATCCGCGGAAAGCTGTTTATAATACGATGCGAGAAATAACTATTAAGGACTAAAAATCGACTACTTTTAATTATTTTTTATCAATTTTATTTACATGAATTGAAAATAAGGGAGGGTAGTTATTCGTGTTACTTAAGTTCAGGTTAAGTAAGTAAGGTCAGTTTAATGAAATAAGACAGGCGCGAATGGCATTAGACTGTTGTTTATTAACCAACGTTTTATAAACACGCTCACATATTGGTTGGTTTCAAAACTTTGGGTACTTATATTTAATTTTGATTGGATAGATCAAAATTATTAGTTTCTAACCTTTTGAACAAATAATTTTTTTCTGCAAAATGATTAATTTTTTATTAGCAATGGAGATGTATATTGATATATCATCCATTGTCTCATCCCTTAAGAAACTGAAGTTTTGAAAAAACTCAATATTCCTTTTATAAAAATAACAGGATGTTTTCCTTTTCTATATAGCTGGTCCTATATAGATGAATGATAGGTCCTGGAAAGGTTTAACACTAAATTTGGGAGATACCCTCACCAGGGAAATTGCTCATATGAAATGGGGAGGGGGGCACGTTAGTTCTTCCCTTCTCCCATCTCAAGTACCCCTAGAGGCCTCTTAGGGCGTAGCCGCTAGTTTACTAACATATAGAACAAAATTGGTGTTTTGTATAAACCCTATGTGTAAGTATAAACTCCCTGGGATACCATTGATCAATCATCATGAACCAACTCATAAATTCACTAAATATTTCCTCTTCATATCTTAAAAGCATTTTCTTATGTTTTTCTTTCAAGTGCTACAAAAATTTGGTCTTGAATTAACATATTAATATTAAGATTTGACATATATGACTTTGCCCACTGACAATATGGACCCCAACCCAAGTTTGGGAGGGGGAAAGGTGATGTCTGAAGGAGGATAGACGAAAAATCCCAAATAATATGAGGTATTGCCCACTACAATAATCGCCATGGTTAAAAGTCATTTGTAAATTGTTTTACAATCCATAAACGATTTGAATTTTTAACCCGCCCCCCTTCCCCCCCCCCCATCCCATAAAAAAATGTTAAAGGGTAATCAATCCTCCCCGTCATGAATTATCCCTGGATAAAAACAAGTTACCCCCTCCCCCTTGGATTTTCTGGGTAGGGAAAATTTGGTTTTGTGTCTATAACATGTAGATTTTGCACTAAAATTGCACATTTTTGTAAAAAAAAATTGCAATGTTTCAAATATTTTAGCAATTCAATTGATTAATTGATCATTAAGTACCAATTAATTTTAAAATTTGAAATAAAAGTACCAACAAACGTTAAAGCATACGTATAAAAAGCATATATGATGTATATAAATTTATTATTATTTTTTAGTTTTTAGAATAAAGATTCTACATGTTTGATGCGTATTTAATACAAAGTATTACATAAAAAGTTTCACAAAATTAGAAATAAAAAATTCTTAATTAGTGGCGAAGCTTCTTCATGATAAGGATATTTTCAAGGAGAGAGAGGACATTTAACTGTAAATTACATTTAAACCATATAATGTCATTCGTTGGCTCAAATTGAATTTATATTTATATTTATATTGAATTTGGTTGATTCAAAACTTTATTGTCCAAACTTTTCAACCAATAATTTTCAGCTTGAGAATGGTAATTTTGTTTATCATCATTGAGGATGTACACCAATTTATTTTGAGAGCTTTAATTTATCCAAATTGTTTAAGATACAAGAAAATAACATTACCTTGTTTGTCGCTGCGATTCTTATGAACATAAACTTATCCTTGTTAGTAGCGAAGCTACTCTATAATTTGAAATGTCCGTCTGTCCGTATGTCCGTCTGTCCGTCTGTCCGTCTGTCCGTCTGTCCGTCTTAGTTTGGGGGAAACGTGATTTTCTCGGCTCCTATAAGAGATAAAAGGCTGAAATTTTTTGACAACATTCCCATTATCAAGGAGCACAAATAACTATAAAACATCAATGGCGATAGGACCGCTTTTTAGCAGGTTTTAGGCTATTTTTGTATTTTTCACATTTTTCTCCATATCTTTGGTGTTTATGGTCCGATTTCCAAATTTTTTTCAGTTATAGAATAAAAATTAAATTTCCTGTCGTTTCAAGAAAACAACTATGACGGTCAGACTGCCTTTAAGCAGGTTTTAGGCTATTTTTGTATTTTTCACATTTTTCTCCATACCTTTGGTGTTTATGGCCCAATTTCCAAAGTTTTTCTGTTATAGATATCAAAATTAAATTTCCTTTCGTTTCAAGAACACATCAATGGCGGTCAGACTGCCTTTTTGCAGGTTTTTGGCTATTTTTATATTTTTCACATTTTTCTTCATATCTTTGGTGTTTATGGTCCGTTTTTTTTAAATTTTTGTAGTTAAAAATATCAAAATTAAATTTCCCGTTGTTCTGAGCATCCAGTATGTAATTTACTTTGACCGACAGTCTGTTAGTCATAGTACTGAAATATAAATAAATATTAAGAAATTAAAAACAAATGTTGAAAAGGTTTCGTGATTTTTTCCTAATATACATGCTTTTGTCAACTAATATCTAAATTCTTATTTAATGTTTATGCTTCGCTACTTATGGATGTTGTCATCCTTGTTTTTATTTTAAATCTTAAAGCAATACTTAGTCAGCATATAATAAGGTAAAACATTTATCTTTGGTAAATACCCTAGCAGGATGAACCCAATATTAGCTTTGATTTATTTTTCATCCGGTTTTCCTTATTTTATTTAAATAACTAGGGGCTTCGCCCCTAGCCCCTACCTAGGGGCTTTGCTCCAAGAGGTAATTTAAAAAAAACTGTGGTGGTGGTGCTGAAGCACCAATGTTTTAAATAACCTGCCTAAAAAATTGGGGGAGATTTTTTTGTTTTTTGTTAGCCTAAAACCACCAAGGGACCAGTAGATATATTCCCTGAAGAGTGGAATCCAATCGGTTCAGTGGTTACCGAGATCTTAAGCTTAAAACGGACATCAAGCTACTTTTTTTTATAGATAGTAAAATATCTGAAGTTATAAAGTGTGATTCTGCTTTACCCCTAGTTACCCCTAGAAAAACAATGATGACAACATTCATAAAAGCGAAGCACTGAAACGGTGGGACAGACGGACATTAACACTTGTATAGTGTCAGAACTGAAAAATCAGAATATAGATGTACATACAAGAGTCTAAGCAAAATTGTAAGTTAATTTGTTGAAAAACTTCTTGATACAGGATAATGTTTATGAACATACTTACATTTTTAGGACTTGATTATAAAGTTGCTTCGCTTATAACATTATACTTTGTTGTCCCAGGAATCAATATACCAAAAAACAGATCAATCAGATAATTAGATCACATAAAAAGTCGTTAATAAAAAAGTAAAATAATCAACATGTTTAAAATGGACGTACAGACATTCTGGTAATTATTATTGAGTTGCTACGCTTTCTAAATCGTACATATCTAATTTGAAATTGATAGGACAATTCTGACTTGCCTAAATTAACGAAAAAAGCTATCCGTTACGGACGTACGGACGGAACGACCCTAATAATAGAAAAGCTTCGCTTTTAAAAAGCTGACTTAGAACTCATTCATTTATATGAATATCATATGAACTGCGCAACAATTTAGCATTTATCTAGATTTGCAAATTGTGACAAATGTTTGAGCAGAATAAAAATACATACATAGAGTTACATTAGGCTACCTATATGTAGGATTAAATGGAAATGTAAGCTAGCAATTTGCCGTCTTCCCTTTTATAGCGACTTAGCTGTGTTAATATTTCCGACGCTATTGGCTAATCCATTTTGATTTTGAAACTCCTTTTGTTTTAAGCAGGAAATGTGCATTTCTAGAGTGCCATTGGATTAGGCATCACAATCAATATGAAACGAATAAATGAATATATATGTGGTAATACGACACCCAGACGGACAGGCAGTTTACAGAGTTGCTTCGCTGTGACTTATGATAACAAACCCCCTGCACTAAGCTTATTATATCACCATATATCTCATGACCGCTGTTGACCCCGCAACCCAGCGGTCAAACTGGCCTGCCTAAATGTGGGGAGGGGACTCAAACATGCAACTATCACGCGTCCCTCACGCGCTTATACAACCGGGAGGCGCTGCCTCCCCTTTTACCACCGCTGCCCCCACAGCCTGTCTACCGCCGGGAGCTAAGCCCTAGCGCCCCACACCCCCTTCAAACCTAACCATTGTTATAATCTGTTGTATATATATAGTAAACATTGCTTGTAAATATTATTCAGTTTAAATATATAATTTCTGTATGATTGAATCCTGCTTGTTTGTTTTGGTAGAATAATTAAAGGCTAGGGCTCGTTGAACTCGAACTCGTTACCCTGTGGGCCGAGAACGCTCGGCTTACCAGAACTTGGTGTCAGCTGTGAGATCGAGCCTTACAGAACTAGCCTATTCTACCTCTGATTGGACCCTTTGGCAAGTAAGGGGACAATCAGCCGCCAACTGAGAAGCCAACTGACCCGTGAGACGGCCTTTTTAGGTCGAATTTCCATCATTTTGAACGCAATATGTGGGCCTCTGGCCTACGGCAAGCAGATTTAGCCTGCTAAAAGCGCCAGTTAAGACGCTTTTTCCGTGCCGTGTAGGAGTAGCGCTAGGTGCGCAGCCACGGCAATCGGATAATTTAGCTCAGACGGCTACAGAACTGAGTCTAAATTGGCAAGTGTAGCTGGGACAAGCCCCAGGACACCCAGGCCAAACCTACGAGACAGACAGCTGGGTGCTGGTCTCCCTAAGAAGGCAATGTGTGGCTGCGAAGCTTCAGCACACAAGTAAGCCCTACCACTGCGACGGATAGCAGATTTTGAGCCACAGGCACGGCAGGACGGGACATTCCCTGCCGCTGCCTCCCAGGATTCGAACCCGAGGCGCTGCAGGACGGGCCATTCCCTGCCGCCATTTTCGGGATTCGAACCAGCGGCGCTGTAGGACGGGTCATTCCCTACCGCCGTCACCCCTCTGAACCTTGCAGGACGGACATTCCCTGCTGCCAGTGCTTCCAGAATCACACCTAGAGCTCCTAGTGATAACAACACATAAGTGTGTATAAATGTCAACCAAGTGATAAAAATAAATATAAAATTGTTGACCCAGTGATAATTAATAAGCTCTAGTGATTCGAAGCTACAGTCTAAGCCACCATGGTAAGCGATACCACCATAGCTGCGGTTCGGCCACCACCGAAGTTTCTGCCAACCCCAGCCGAACGAGAGGCCCCCTTGTCTCAAGGGCAGGACCTCCACTTCCCCTGCCATGTCAGGGTGAGGTTTCCTACTCCTGACCCTGCCCAGCATGTACAGGTTGATGCCATGATCGATTCTGGCAACCGTGTACCAGGGTCTGCTGTAATTTCTGAACACCTCATGCACGCGATGGGCGTGCAACGCATGTTGATTCCGGACAACACCCAAATCCTGACTGCTAACGAGGAAGGCCAGCCCCTCCAGGTAATAGGAAAATTAAAAGAGTTATATATGGCAGTCTCACACACCCTTATACTCCATCTATACCACGTGACTGTGGTCCGGAACCTCTCACACCCTCTGAACCTAGGAGGGTATTTTCTCAAGGAGTTCGGAACTAGGCTCTGTTTCGACATGCAACCACCTTGCTTGTGGGTGCGTGGGGAGTTTATCCCACTCCGTGGCGTCCCCATTGACCGGGAGACAGCCGAGAGAGAGCTAAGTTATGAGGGGCCTCTGCCAGGCCCCCTGCCAGAGCAGCCGCGTGTGGTTGAGAAAGGCACGCACTGGGTGGACGCTGAGCTCAACGCACACAAGGGGGCCAACCTGCTAGCCATGGGGTTGCCTCCAGTGCCCAAGGTGCCGAGGGAGAGCCTGCCAACAACGTTCCCTGAGATTGCCAGCCCTCCAGAGCCCATCTTCTCCGCCGACACTTTTATCAACGGCCAGCCGTGTCCACCTGGCCCCCTCTACCTGGGGCCCCCGGCCAGTCAGCCAGCCCAGCCTGAGCCCAGACCCGTCAAGTCGCGGTCTGCGGCACCCGGAGCCACACTCAACCCCCAGGCATCAGCCTCTCCCGGCGCCGAGCCCGTCAAGTCGCGGCCGGACGCCCACGGAGCCAAGGCTGGACCCAGCACCTCAGCCTCTCCCGGCGCCGAGCCCGTCAAGTCGCGGCCGGACGCCCACGCAGCCAAGGCTGGACCCAGCAGGCCGGACGCCCTCGGAGCCACCCCTGGCTCCGACACGTCAGCCCCTCCAGAAGCCGAGCCCGTCAAGTCGCGGCCGGTGGGCCCCGGAGCCAAAGCTGACCCCGCACCAGCCACGTATAGGCTAAGCGCTGTCACTCCAACTGATGGCCAGCCACCCCAGCTCCGCACAGCCAAGCGGGTGGTCCTGCCTGGCCGTGGGGTCATGGCAGTCCCTGTTGAGCTAGTAGGCCATCGCACCAAGGATGCCATCCAACTAGCTGCCCCAGAACAGAGGTTTGGGGAGGATCTTGTCATCCCAGAAGGCCTGTATGCCCACAGGCCTGGCTCCGCCACTGTGTTTCGAGTATTGGTGGTAAATGAAGGGGAGGTGCCCCTCCTGCTGGACGCTGGCCTCCCAGTGGCTGGGGAGCTGGTCAAGCCTGACATACTAGAGGTTTCTGATACGCCTCCCCCACGCCTCCACTCGTTCCAAGAGCCTGCTGAGCCCCCAGAAATGCAGGAGTTGTGGGAGGCTCTGGAGATGGAAGACAATGAGTTCCTACGAAAGGACCCCTTGCTCAAGAAGGAGGTCTGGAGTATGTTGTCAGAATACAGAGACGTCTTCTCCAATTCTACCCCTGGCTGCACAGATGTGGTTGAGTTGCAGCTGCGCCTCAAGCCAGGGACCCAGCCGATCCGCCAGAGATTTAGGGATCTGAACCCGCAGCAAGAGGCTGAACTGGAGAAGCAACTGGACACCTGGCTACAGGAGGGAGTTATAGAGCCGTCAGACTCCGCCTGGAGCAGCCCCCTGGTGCCCATCAAGAAGAAGGACGGGAGCACCCGCTGGGCCGTCGACTACAGAGCCCTCAACAAGTGCCTGGAGCTGGACAGCTACCCCCTGCCTAGGATCCAGCAGTTGGTAGAATGAGCTGGAGGGCACCGTGTCTACAGTGCCTTAGACGCGGTAGCCGCATACTACACCATCCGTGTGTCCGAGGACAGCCGGCCCTGCACCGCCTTCACCACCCCCAGGGGCTTGTATCAATGGAAAAGGATGCCCTTTGGCCTGGCTACGGCACCGTCTGTCTATTCCAGGTTTATTGCAGGGGTCCTAAATCCACTAGGCACAGCCAACCTCCAGTCATACCTTGACGACGTCCTGACCTTCCACCAGGATACCTGGGCCCACCTGGCCAGGCTCCGAGAGGTCTTGGAAGCCCACCGCAGGGGAGGAATCCGCCTCAAGCCAGCCAAGACCAAGCTGTTTCGATCCAAGGTAGATTATCTGGGCCACACCCTCAGCCGTGAGGGGATAGCCATGCAGGAGGACTATATTGACCGTATCCTGGACTGGCCAGCCCCCAGCACCCCCAAGGATTTGCTGGCGCTGCTGGGGTTCTTTGGATACTACCGCTTGTTCATCCCAGAGTATGCAGACCTCACCTACGAGATGAATCGGCAGAAGACGGCCAAGACCCTAACCTGGACGCCTGAGATGGAAGCCCAGCTGCTGCAACTCAAGGACAAGTTCCACAAGGCCCCCATCCGAGCGCCGCCCAGGTTTGATTTGCCAGCGGTATTCCAGCTCACCACAGATTTCAGCAGCCGCGCCATCTCTGCCATACTGAGTCAATGCCAGGATGGCAAGGAGAGGCTGATTGCCGCCGTGGGGCGCAAGACAACCGACCCTGAGACGCGCTACCCGTCCTGGAAAGGAGAGATGGCCGCCATTATGTATGGGATCCGAAAATTCCACGGCATCTTGTCCTACCGCAGCTTCCAGATAAACACTGATTCCTCAGCCTTGCTGCAAATGAAATCACTGAACACATCAACAGGGATGGTGGCCCGCTGGCAGGAGGAGCTAGCGGCCCTAGATTTTACTGTCTGCCACCGGCCTGGCACCCAGAATACCAACGCCGACGCCCTCAGCCGCCGGGAAGACGCCAACATGCCAACGGCTAGCGCCGAAGAATTAGCAGAGCAGGCTGAGTATATCCACAACCTTTGCCAGCTAGGGGAGTCCACAGCTAGCCGGCCCCCTGCCGCCCGATTGGACCCAGCTAGAGTATTGGAGGCCCAGACACAGGACCCCCTCCTGCTCCGTGTCCGCCAATGGGTGGCTGATGGCAAAGCCCCAACCAAGGCTGAGCTGCGTGGCAAGGAACGAGACGAGCAGCAGTACGCCAGCCGCTTCCCAGCCTTGGGGCTTGACGAGCATGGCTGCCTCACCACCACTGACCAGACCCTGACAGGGGAGAGGACAAGATACCTGCTGCCTTCGGCCCTCCAGCAGGACGCGTTCTTTCTAGCCCATGGGACCCCCATGGCTGGGCACTTTGGGATGGACGCGACCATCGCCCGCGTGGCCATGCACTTCTGGTGGCCCAACCTGGCCCGTTACGTCCGTCTGATGGTTCAGACTTGCCCTGAGTGTGTCCAGAAGGTTACCAAGGAGAGACTGAAGCAAGGGATACACGTGCCCTCCCGCCAGGGGTATCCACAGCAAGTCCTATTTATCGACCTGGTGGGGCCACTGCCAGAGACCCCAGCTGGGAACCGCTATATCCTCACCTGCCAAGATGGGTTCAGCCGGTTTGTCAGCCTCTACGCCATCCCCAACAAGCGCACCCTCACGGTGGCCGAGACCCTGCTGCACCGCCACCTGGCCACGTTCGGATGCCCCCTGAAGATCCATTCCGACAATGGAATGGAGTTTACTGGCCAGGTATTCCAGGAACTGGCCTCCAGGCTTGAGATTGGCCTGACACATCCACCACCCTACAACCCGCAGTCCAACCGAGTGGAGCGGTTCCATCGGACGCTCAATACAGGCATGCGTCTGTTCCTAGACAGAGACGATAACAACTGGGAGCCCCACTTGCCTGCCATTGCCTTTGCCTACAACACCAAGGCCTGCAGATCCACTGGCGTGACCCCGTTCCTGGCCTTCTTTGGGAGAGAGGCCAAACTTCCGGTGGACATGGTACTACGGCTGCCAGAGACCGAATATGCTTCAGTTCCAGCCAACGTCCAAGCTCTCCTGCAGCGCTACTATGCAGTGTATGATGCCATC
This sequence comes from Acartia tonsa, assembly GCF_053477335.1. Taxonomy (NCBI): domain Eukaryota; kingdom Metazoa; phylum Arthropoda; class Copepoda; order Calanoida; family Acartiidae; genus Acartia; species Acartia tonsa. The sequence continues at coordinate 13,147,767 of NC_137269.1, forward strand.
CAGCAGAAGGAGGAGGGAGCCATCCGGAGGAGCGCGGCAGCTTACGAAGGCACGGCCAAGTATGAGGTTGGAGACTTGGTCTGGTACCTGGCCCCCCGCCTGGTGCCAGGGAAGGCAGCCAAGATTACCAAGAGATGGACTGGCCCCTGGAAAGTAGTGAGGCAAGCTACCGAAGTACATTATGTCATCAAACCTGCCTCTCCAGTAGCCAGGATCTCAGAAGTTACCGCGCATGTAGGCCGACTGCGCAAATACACTGGAGATGTGACTGCCCACCAGATCCCAGCAGACATCCAAGTTGATGTGGACGGCAACGAGGATGCCACCGAGCTGCCAGTTGGAGCGGCGGCGCCCGCAGCTAGCGACCCAGGACAGCTCCCAGTGCACCAGCCAGCCGCAGCCGCCCCACAGCCTAGCGGCCAGGATCGTGACCCAGTAGAGGAGAACCTGCAGGAGCAGCCCAACGAACCACCGCCGCCGCCGCCCACTCCAGAGCCACCCAGAGATGCCATCTGGAATCCTGACGCGGACATGGAGAACCTGCCAGCCAGCAGCGAGCCTGTAGGAGAAGAACCAGCCACTGCGATGGAAGAGGCCGCCCCAGAAGACGAAGCTGAAGCCATGTGCCCCCTGTTGATGACAGCCATCCCCATCCGGGTAGGAGCTAGGAGACCAAGCAACCTGAATCAAGCAGGCGCCCCCATGGAGTTCTATGCGCCCTCTGCCATCGTCATTCCCCCCTTAGGAACCACCAGAGTCAGCCTAGGCCTCCGTGTCCAGTTACCAGCTGAGGCCGAGCTAATCCTGCAGACGAGGCAAAATTTCCAGCGGCGGGGCTTGGCCGTTGCCAACCCACGCCTAGAAGCCAACCAGGAGCTGACAATGCTGATATCCAACCACAGCCAGACCGAGCAACGAGTGTCCCGGGGAGCCTGTGTAGCCCGAGCTGTCCTCCATCGAGCTGTGCCCCAAGAAGAGCCTGTCCTGCGCAGGCATAGGCTGTCGTATCCCCAGGTTCAAGGCCTGGTGGCTCGGGAGCCACGCAACCCTTGAAGGGGAGGTTGTGGTAATACGACACCCAGACGGACAGGCAGTTTACAGAGTTGCTTCGCTGTGACTTATGATAACAAACCCCCTGCACTAAGCTTATTATATCACCATCTATCTCATGACCGCTGTTGACCCCGCAACCCAGCGGTCAAACTGGCCTGCCTAAATGTGGGGAGGGGACTCAAACATGCAACTATCACGCGTCCCTCACGCGCTTATACAACCGGGAGGCGCTGCCTCCCCTTTTACCACCGCTGCCCCCACAGCCTGTCTACCGCCGGGAGCTAAGCCCTAGCGCCCCACACCCCCTTCAAACCTAACCATTGTTATAATCTGTTGTATATATATAGTAAACATTGCTTGTAAATATTATTCAGTTTAAATATATAATTTCTGTATGATTGAATCCTGCTTGTTTGTTTTGGTAGAATAATTAAAGGCTAGGGCTCGTTGAACTCGAACTCGTTACCCTGTGGGCCGAGAACGCTCGGCTTACCAGATATATTTGATTATAATTTATTAGTAACTTTTATTATTTTACATATACTTATAACATTAAAGATTTTCATTCCTTTATGAATGAAAACATACAAGTCCTCATAAAGGTTATAATATTTTATTCTGTATGCATGGCAAAAACTAAAAAAAATATTTTTCAGATTAACCCTTTTTCATAGTGATACCAATTACTATTAACACAGGTTTTATTGCAGTTATTAATGCGTTTTCTTAATGACTTATCATAAATATTTTGTGATATACTTCACATTATACAAAGGAAGAAATTTTTACACGATATAATATACAAGGGTTGGGCTGGATATTTTTTTTTAGCGGATACCGGATATCCGGCTGAATTCTAATGCCGGATATCAGGTTTCGTCCGGATATCTGGCTAATGTTCAATATCCGGCAAATTACCAAATAACCGGATATCCGGCATTAAAAATCAGCCGGATATCTGGTATCCGGCATTAAAATCAGCTGGATATCTGGTATCTGGATAGTTTCAATATCCAGTATCCGGCCGGGTATTGAAAATGGCCGGATATCCCTATAATTTACCCAAGAAGTGGGACTATTTAAAGCTGGCTCATTATGCGTATGAAATGTAAGTTTACTAAAACCAGTACACTTTCTAACCAATAACATGGCTGGATTGTTCCTCCGCTATTTTCCTGTTTGCGGATTTACAGAGTATGTATCTAGATTATATCTATTGTATTAGATTTTCTTTAATCAATTAAACACTTTGTTTTAGTCAAATAAACAATTACACAATTATATTTAGATGAAATAGCTGAAATATTTGGATAAAAGATGGCTTTGACTTCCTCTACTTGGCTTGTTGCTTAATTTATTCGACTTCCTTAAAGCTGTTGCTGCAGCTGTTTCAAAACTGCGCAGTTTTGATTCAAAGATTCGAATTCGTTTCCTTTTCCAAGGTGCTAAATCAAAGTTTTTTTGTTGCATTAAATTTTTATGAAAGTAGAGATTAAATAGTAATTAAAAGAAAATGAAAATGTGCATATATATGCACTTTATAATATTAAATGCTTATTATTCTAGCAGTATAATGTCATAATTATCCACAGTTTTTGTCTTTTTTCCTTGGTGTTTATTAAATGAAACAAAACATATGTTTATAAGAGAAAATTATTATTTTGTGTACATATATGTAATTTTATGAGATTTAAAATTTTTTTGAAGCTACTCTTAGCTTATTTTTGATATATAAAGAATATATAATTATACATCTTTATTACAAATTTTATTTTACCTGTGTTTTACGTTGTTATCGCATACACCATTTTCTCCAGGGTCTTAACGGATAAAACATTGGAAGATAAATTAGTGATTAAAGACAAAATTATCCTGTCTGTAGAGAAAAATTATTTATTGAAAAGTTTGGATACAACAAGTTTAGAACAAAACAATTAAAATTCAATAAAAGTATTCAAAGTTTTTTAGGGAACGAATGGGATATAGTTTATATATAAACTTTGGATACCTTTGTAATTTTCAGTCCATTGTCCCCTCCCTCCCTTTTTATTTCCCTTAGTACACTTGATGTGTATAATAAAGCTTTGTATTATTATAAATGATACAGCACCCCCCCCCCCCCCCAAATAAAGTGTACCCCTCCCCCTGTCGCAGAAATATGTTGAACACTAAATGTTCTCTTTTATTTGAGAATGATGGCGTATGAACAAGAATGTATAATTCCATAACATAATGCTTATTTGAAAATAACAGAATGTCTGTGTGTCTCTTTCTTAAGATTTGCGAACCCCTGTAAGGTTCTCCTTAACAGTAAAGTATCCATTAATTCTCTAATCTATTTTGGGGGAGGGTACCTCTAACACCCAAAGATAAATTACCCCTAGAAGAAAATTAGCCCCTCCTCTCTCAAAGTGATTTATAAGAAATATTACATCAATGTTGGTTATAATTTGCATAATTGGTTGGGAGTGACTAGCTCACTTCATTTTTTTGGGTGGGGCGATTAAAAATTAAATTTGATGGTTATTTTAAACCTTTATTCTACCATTGGACGTCCTTGAAGGAGAGAGAGTTGGAGAATCTACTCTATCAAGAACAATTTTATTTCTAAATAAAGTGCGAAATGAATGAAAATATTATGATACATGAGGCTTTTTCAGGACTATAATTCATATGAACCAGGCAGGCACGCCAGGCAGGAGGTACAACCCTATCAAAACTTGTACTACTCTGTTGAAAAGAAATTTAAATGGTTTATGACTAGGTGGCATTCAATAATGGACATTAACCTGCGGCATTAGTGTAGATGATAACTTGCCGGCTCTCTGTCTGGTAATTGTTGAGTTCAAACTCAGCGTCAAACTAGAGAGGTTTGAAAATGGTACTCTTTGTTGCTATGTCTTGCACGTGACACCAATGTCAAAAATAGGTGGAACTCATTACTATGTACACTAACAAATGTGAATTCCAGACATAGGTCATGCATTACAAAGGGTTGGTTGTCTGTTGTTTGTTAACTAACCCATTAGCGGGTGTTAGTATCACATCCCATTCTTATGGATGTTGTCATCCTTTGTTTCAGCTAACTTTATTTTAATAATCATTTTAGACTAAGAGATGATTAATGTGTTGAGACATAAGAAATTACAACACCATGAAATAAGTAGAGGCTGTACTACATAGGGAATTTAAAATAAACAAGAATAACAATATCTTTAAATGTATATTGTATTTGTCTAAAATTGTTATTATGCCTACTTAGTTGCACATGTTACAATTTTTAAAAGCGAATCTTTTTAATTTCCGTACATCCGCTTGTACATAACGGATAGCTCTTATAGTTAATTGTCCCCGCTACTTCAAACGTTGCAAGACCATTCCTGTAATAGTGAGGTACAATTTTGAAGGCGCAGTAACTCTATAATCGTTACAGAAAAAGTCCAACATGCTGATTTTAAACTTTTGAAGCAACAATTTTTGTGATAATGATTCCTTGCATTGCATAATATCAGGAGCGAAGTTTCTCGATAATCAATCTTTGATATGTAAGTATGACCTTAAACAGTATCCTGTATTTAACCAATTTTGCATCAAATTTATATGCATTTTATACATATAAGATGATAATCTGCTCAATAATTTCTGACACTAAAGTTTTAATATTTTATTTTTGGATGTTGTCATCCTTGTTTTCATCACTCAACATTTTATATCAAGGCCTGTATAATCATTTTTCTATGAAATAAATGGTACATTTATTTTGTGTGTAGTTGATTAAAATTAATGTTTATATGTAATTAATTACAGTTCTTTGCTCATCTGTCATCCTTGTTTTACAAAGAAAAATGAAATATGAAACACAAGATTGTTATTTATTAATTCTCTCAAGTGAAAATTTAGAAACAGTAATCCTTGTATAAAAGTAACAGGATGTTTATCTGTCTGTCTATAGCTTCAAATCCTGCTAACCAAGAGACCATTATGATTCTCGATTACAGTGAAACAATTACATCCCCCCCCCCCAAAAAAAAAGTATTTCTATTTTTTATAAAAGAATTAACATTGCAGGGTGACTCCCCCCTTTCCCCAGGTGCCCCTAGATGCCTCTAGGGGCGTAGTTGCTTGAGTATCGTATTCAAGTAACAGCAAAATAAGTAATAAAATATACTTTCATACATAGTTATTAGAAGTGATTGCTGCCCGACATTTTACTACTTACGACTGAAGTTCAAATAATATGCAAAAATCTTTATCGGCCTTTTAAATAGCTAAGCTACTATATAAGTGCTCGTTTCTGTCTGACAGTCTCCCTTTGTTTTCTCCATGTTTTAATTGTCCTTGTCTAGAATATCAAATTGTTATAAGAAATACTTACATGCTATTATTAAACTAATCTTTAAATGCGGTTTGTTACATATCTTCTTTTGGGCTGCAGCTCCAGGTCTTAAAGAAATATGAATTTATCAGCGGTTGCGGATATTTTAAGTAATAGTTGCTACAACATCTTTTCTCAGGAAGATTATAAAAATTGTATAGATTTAGGATGCTGCTAACTGCAAAGCTGCTAAATGCAGCTGCAGCTGCTATCATTTGTTATTCGGTTTTCATTAGTTTAACATATGAAACCCGAGCGAAGCGAGGCGTGATAGTAAGGGGAGATAGCAAGGTAGAACCACCCATAGATAAGCCATAACGTGTCCGTACATCTTAATTCCAGGGATCTAAAGGGATACGTAAATGGTCGATAAATTATTGTGCTTCCCCAACTGATGACACTAAAAATGATCACTTCTGTAGATTAAAATAGTGGTTTGGAAACTCAACTTAATGAATCAACCAATTAAAATTCAATCAAAATCCCCAAAGTTTTGAGCATTCGAATAATAAAATGTTGATATGAAATTGGGGACTAGTTTAATAAACAGCCCAATGTCCTCTCCCTCCCTGTCAAAATTATGCTCCAGTTGCGGTTGCCGTGCCTTGTGCATAAAGTATGGGGGTCACCAACCTTCACTAATGACTTTGTCACTCTCTCTCACTCTTGATTACATATTTATATGCATTATAGCAACAGATTACTGCATAATGTCACAGAGAGGAAGGGAACATTGGAAAGTAAATTATTCTAATTCTCTCATTTGTTGCTTTTAAATCTTAGGAAGTTTTATTAAATCTTAATTTGGTAGAACATTTCCACCAATAATTTTTAAATGGGTATATTATTGTTTGTTTGTGTAGCCATTGTTTCTTAGTGTTTAGACCTAAGTAGTCATGGAGAAGGACGAGGCACTTTTGTATAGCCACTAGGGCTATCAAGCTCCACGCTAAAGTACATTATGTCTTGACCCGCTGTCTCATGGGAGCTACTCTACATTACCTCACCCTCGCCGAGTATGGCAGGTGTCCCAAATTAAGTCACCGTAATGAATGACGCTCTCTGCAGAGTAGTTAGGGATAAGGGTTGTACAGATATTATGTACGTGACTATTAAGTATCCAAACCACTCAATAATCTCCCTTCTTACACAACCAGGGAAAGTTGTGTGAATGTATTCAACGTAGAAATTCGAGTTGCCACATGGGGACTAAAACTCAAACTCTCATCATTGCAACTCAGTGCGTTTCCACTGAGCTACGACGCCCCCTATAGTATATTATTGTTTAACATAATAGTGGGTGTACATAATTTGCTCCCTTTTTCTTATTTGATAAGAGTTTTTTAATTTAGCGCAGTTACTCAATAGTTTAGGGGATGTTTGTAAGTTTTACAGAGTCTTTAGAATTAGTCTATGGTTCTTGGATCAATAAATCAAAGTAAATTTAGAGTTTTAGAGAGCTTTGTCGCAAATTTTTTTTTTTGAAACCTTTGACTAAGAATGGGTGTTTTTATTTAAAACAGTTTACCTAAACGCACATGAAATACATGCTTCCAAAATTAAGTAAATTAGATAATATTCTATTTTTAAAAAGTATTTATCCATAGGCAAAACTTCACGATGTTTAAAATGAATATAAAGCCTTCATGGTAATGATTATCAAATTACTACGTTTTCTAAATCGTACCTACTTGTTCCAGGAATCATCATGTTGAAGGACCAACACTAAATGATGAAAAGCTTTGTTTAAAAATGTATAATGTATGTCAATCTTTAATATTTTTCCAATATAAAACTTGTACAGGTTTTAAAACTATGCAGAGCAATCTTTTTCACATTTTCTAAAGCGTAGATTTTCTACAATTAAGCAAAACTACAACCCATATGTCTGTCCTACAAATGTACAGAAAAATAATCAAAAGAAAAGAAATTAAAAAAATTTTAAAATTAACATTTACATTTTAAAAAAATAAATAAATAATTTTAAAAGAATAAGAGGGGATATTTTTTCGTGGGGTTGTTGGTGGGTTGTGTGTTCCATCCCCCATTAAATTAGACCACCGCAGGACCAGTAGCTATATTCCCTGAAGAGTTTTGTTTTAAAAAATGAAAACAAAAAAGGGGGTGTATTTTTTTTTTTTTTGGGGGGGGGGGGGTCTAAGGGTGTCCACGACAGGACCAGTAGCTATGTTTCATAAAGTGAAGAGCCCAATCGGTTCAGCGGTTACCGAGATCTGAAGCTTCAGACAGACAGACAACGGTCTGCTTTGTATTATAGATTGCATTAATTTTATGGTCTGTTATCATAAAAAATCGTATTACCTTGAAGAAGCCTCGCTACTCATGAAAATAAATGTTTTAGTGGTAATCTAAAGTTTGATTATGACACTATTATATAAATTGTCTGTCCATTGCCCATCAAAAACTTTTCAAATTTACAATACAGGTTAAATATCAACATTTCAAATTTTCACGTTTTTAGAATATAACAAATATTAAAATTAGCTGGAAATTAGAATTAGATATTTTTTCGGAGACATTTCTCTTGGGAATATGGAAGTTAATCATAGTTAAAAACCTTTCGAGAACCTTTAAGAAGCTTCACTAAAAAAAGATACATATGGAGCGGTTAGCGAGATCTTAAGCTACAGACATACAGATTAAAATTCTGTTACTTTTACACGGATGTAGAATTTGAAAATAAATCAATTTTAAAGCATCTTTTGCAAATAACTATAAGCAAAAGAATATTCATAAAAAAATTTCAAAGTTACGGATTGTAAAAAACTATATCAAAATATGCAACACACAGGCGATGATCTCAAAGTACAGGCATGTCGTAAATTTGGCCAAATGTTACATAATGTAATTGCGCAATTTTTTTGTAATTGATCCATTTTAGGAAAGAATTGCTTCTCAGTTTTCGAAGATTTTATCATTAATGATAATCATTCTATTGGAACCAACGTTAGGTGATTGTTATTGTTTAGTGTGCTGTCAAATTTGCTCGATCATTTAATACCTATGGGATGTGGACACCCAGTTTCATATCAAATTATCAAATAGATGCCACTAGAGGCTACTGTCTACAACTATTATTGTAATTCTCCCCCCCCCCAAAAAAAAATTTCAATGATACAACAATAAGATCTCTTACCTTCATTCTCAACTATACTTTATTTTTTGTATATCTAAATTTTGGGTAGGGCTGATTGCCCGGCCTGTTCCCCCCACCAAATTTCTCCTTCAGAGGAGATGACATTGGTCAGTAATTTACACTGGTACCCAAATTTTGTTAACAACTTTATCCTATTTGTTGGCTCAAAACTGTGTTACTTTCATTAGATTGAATTTTTGGTTTCAAACTAGCGTGTCCAAACTTTAAAACCAATCAATATTATCTACTGAAGGGGAAATTTAGTTTCTAATGATAGGGGATTCACACAAATTCATCGTTAATTGTCTTATCCTTTAAGATTCCTTAGAGGAAAGGAGCAGGGGCGTCCAAGCTTTTTTATTTGGGGGGGGGGGGGGTAAATTTTTTTTATTGGGGGTAAAATTTTTTTTACCCCCCCCCCAAAAAAAAAAAAGTTTCTACCCCGGGAGTAAAATTTGCTTGGGGAGGGGGGGGGGGGGGTTAATTACCCCCCGTGAAATCTGTTGGTAGGGGTAAATTTTGTTTTCCCCCCCAAAATTTACCCCCGGTGTAAAATTTTTGAGGGGGGTACGGCACCCCCAAATTCGTTTGGGGGGGATAATCACCCCTTTACCCCCCCCCCCCCTTGGACGTCTATGGAAAGGAGACCTTCCAGACAATTTTTTTAAAATGAGTTGTTAACAAACAAAAGACAGGCTACATATTACAATCTTTAATAAATGCCCAAGGTTATTACAGACAGATAAAGGCCAGCAAGACACATTTGAAAACTTTGATATTATATTACACAAGGATATTAAATTTATAAGCAGACCAGCTTATTAAGTATTGATAAGATCCACAAAGAGAAGACAAACGGACCTTATAATCATTAATCATAAAAATGACTAAAGAGCATAAATCAAAAAATATTTCAATGGCCGAAAAGGTAGAGCTATATGTCTTTTTTTCTGCTTATGAAATATAAAAAATATATATAGATTCTACTCAATTATATTTCCTATAAAAGCGCCTAAATAAAACGTTGAATTCTTATTATTTATAAATTTATAATATCGCATTTTTATCTAGTAAATTTTAGTTTAAAACCGTCAGTATATATTGGATATATTATTTTTTTGTTGTTGTTTAGCTTTGCTCCCAAATATCGAAAATAAATTGTAATAACAAAAGTAATACATCAGGCAAAATCTGTTAACTTTTTAATATAAAAACAAATTTGTTTCTTTTTTTATTTATTTTTCTATAAATACAAATCATACACGCTAAATTCTTTGTATCACATGTGAATTTTTTATAATTTTTGTGGACAATTTATGAGATTCTATATAATAAGTTTTTATATTTATTTTTGATTTTAGTTACTTTAAAATAAGTAAAATAATTTTAAGAAATAAATAGAATCTAAAAATCTATAATAATTATCATTTATTCTAAATTAAAATAAATATACTATATTGGTGCTTTCGCACAAAGTACTTGTTGAGCACTAATAACCACTCCTTATAACTTAAAATGGAATGAAAATTGGGTGGGGGAGGGGGGGGGGTATTTTTTCCTATGCCTAGCCTTATAAGGAACCCTATAACATCGGACCCTATGCATTCGGTGGTCTAACCCTGCGGGGCTTTATAGTTACCAATATAACCTAACCTCACCCGACCTAAAGTAGTAAACAAACAAACGAAAATTTGCCTCTCTAAAATTTTAATTTATTTTAAAGATAAGGAGGGGAGGGGATCAGTGTACAACAGGGTAGTTTGTGTTAAAGTCCCTTTATTAACATCTATTCTACATATATATAATCTATATTTCTACATACATACACCATACACTAGTAAAGTCTTTTTTTTCGTAAGATTTGTATGTTTAATTTTAAAAAGTTATATTACAAGAAAGATAATTTTAGCGTTGGGACTAAAGACCTAAGATCTACTGAACAAGAAACCTAATGAACAAAAGAGAACGTTATCCTCTTAGAAATTTTTTTTTCAATTTAAAAAATTTGAGTAACCCCCCCCCCCCATCCTGACAACGACGAACAACTATTTAAGGTTAGGTTAGGTTTTAGGCTAGGGAGCTGAGCGCTGCGGCTAGGCAGGCAAGGGGGCCGAGCGCTGCGGCTTGGCACGCTAGAGAGCCGAGCGCTGCGGCCAGAGTTCATAGTTCGCTGTCAGGGGGGGGGGAGTACTCAAATTTACAAAATTGAAAAAAAATTTCTAAGAGGATAATACCCAAAAGAGCTACTGAACAAGTGACCTAATGTACAAAAAGCCAAATGGACAATAATGTTCAAAAGACGCAATGGACAATAGACCTAATGTTCAAAAGACCTAATGGACAATAGACCTAATAAACAAAAGACTCAATGGACAAAAGACTCAATGGACATAAGACTCAATGGACAAAAGACCTATATTTTTTGTGTCAGTGTTTTACCTCAGATAAGACTAGGTTAGGTACATGTTAACCCAACCAAAGTGTTATGCACTGCAGGATAAGGGTCTTTTCTCCATTAGGTTTTTTGTCCCTAATCTTCAAAAGTTACAAATGCTATATATTAAAATTTATAATTATTTGTTTATAGGACCCTTTTTGGTAGATTAATTCAAGGGCTTTGCAGACGAGCATAACCAACTGTTCAGACAACTGTGGCCATATTATTTCTTTACTTATTTTTAAAATATCAAATCTTACAAAATCAACTTTACTGTTTGATAGTCTTCACAATAAATGTATTTAAATTATGGTAAATTATTGTAATATTAAAAAAAGCTGATCTATACATAAATTTGGTCTGTGGTTTTTTGTCAGCTCAGTAAATAAAGAAAACGAGTTTTTTGAATCTAAAAAGCTTTCCCTGTTAAAAAATTGTCGTAATTCTATTGTTGATGTCTACTATATGGGGCTTTCATAATATTGGTCGTATCTGACATAATATCGATTTTTTAAATTAGATTCTTGGTTTACCTTTATAAATTAGTGAAATATCTTTTTTTGACAGGGTATCTTTTTCTGGCTAGATTTTTTCTTGTTATATTTAACTTTGCAAAAATTACTTGAGCTCATGATTACATTATTTCTAAATTAGTTAGAAATTGAAAATTTTAATAAAAACTCAAGCCTTTGTTTTAATGAGAAAAAAATACATTGAGCAGTTTTTACACCTTAATTCATATTTTTTTGATATATCATAATATTCTACAATAAATAAAATAATCTTTTAGACATATGATAACAGCACATAAATAATTCTACACCGTAACATAACATAAATTATTATTTGATTTTTTATCTGAAACGATATAATCTTTCATATAATATATTTATATAAAGTTCTGACTTTTTTTCCATAGAAATATATAATTTTTTTATTTATAAATTTATATTTAAAGAAATTTTTGTTATAGTTACATTTTATAGTTTTGATAATTTGGAACAAGTTTTTGGGTTTAATGTTGTCTTTTAATATTCATTATTTAGCAGCACTCCTAATCTTTGACTCGGGTGCTCGTTAAAATCCTATAATCATTAAAATTTAATGTAATCAGATATTAATAATTAAAGTGGTTTGCATTAAATTATCTATTCATATAAAAAAATGTTTTTGCTTCGCCTTATCTGAACATATATGTTCTGGTTTTTAGACCATTTTAATACTTTTACTATGTGGTTAAATGAAAAACTACGACGTTGCATGTTGACTTAAAATTAGAAAATTATATATAAATTACATTATACAATAACTATTATTTTTATACATTTTTTATACACAGTATAGGACCCACGGATTATGCTATGTTGGAGTTCTGAAACCAGACTTTAATATACATAAGCTGATCCTTTTTTATTCGATTTTCTTTGCTAAATCATTATTACTTAATTCGCAGATTAATTTTTTTATTTAATTTTTCAAATCGTGTGGTTAGGTTTTTGTACTCCAACAGGGAAAAATTCTGCGGATCCCCCGTAGAACGACGAAATATGTATTCATATCCGACCTTGGTCATAATTGAGAAATAAAATATTAATATAAGAATTTCTTTTTAGTTTGTCAATCAATTGTTGGGTCCTACAACAAACGTAGGAGTCCCAAACGTCGAAGTGGACAAACGCAGGAGTGGATACTTAACCTAACCTAACCTATTTTAAACCATTTTTTAGATTTTTTAAATGCCTAACCTCTGCGGGGGGCTTATTTGTATATTTATATCTTAACCTAACCTAAACTGTATAGAAATACTTAATTAAATTAATATTTTAACACTCCTGCGTTTGTCCACTCCGACGTTTGGGACTCCTGCGTTTGTCCTGGAACAAATTGTTGATTTTAGCAATTAACAGCAGTTTGACTTAAGCATGACATTTGATAATAAATATAAAAGAATAGGCGATGGAAAGTCTTTATGCTTAACAGTCAAGTTGACTTTGAAGGTACTTGTAACTCATTTTCCACTAAAAACTATTTAGGGCAAGAACGGAAAAGGGACGGGATAATATTATTAAACCCCTGACTCCAAAATAAGATTGTACATGTATTTGATTTGAAGAAATTTAATCCAAAACATGAAAAAACCCCTCCACCTTCTTATACATTCTTTGTCAAAATTTGGGTTTTAACTGATTAAGCTATGGGCGTCTTTGACAGCTACAAAATTTCTTGGTGTTTTTATTTTAGAAATGATTAAAAAGTGAGTGAATTTAACATATCAGTTACAAGACTAGAATAGAAATTCAACTTGAAAGTACTTTCAAAAACAATTACGACTACTTAGCAAAACCTTCATGCTTTTAAACATTTAGTTTTAATTTAAAAAAAGAATTTAAATAGTTTAATTACCACTTTTTTTCATTATTTGACAGTTAATGAGATGGATTTAAATAGTTTTTAGGTACTTTACCATTACGTCATGTTTTTAAGTGTCGGAATAACAAAAGAAATGTAAATTTTATTTAACAAATTTAAAAGTGGATTTTTCCATTCATTTAAACAAAACAAACAAAAATATTAAACACTAGAATCTAAGAACTAAAAACAATACAAGATAAATAAAATATTAAAGAACAATGAAAAAAATCTTGAAAATATCTAAATATTGAAGAGGAAAATTTTTAGAAAATGATTTATAAATGCTTAAAGTTGATTGAGTTGTATGAAAAAGAAATAATTTTTCTTTCTATTCAAACTTTTTTCAAGGAAACCTTTTAAATTAAGTTAAAAAAACCTAATATAATAAATACTTGATTGTAAAGATCTCAAACTTAAAATTAAAAAAAAATCTATATCAATCGGATTTTTTTCCATTACTCTTAACTTTAAGTGCTAATTGAAAAAAAAAAATTATACACTGTTAAAATATTATTCCCGTATTAGTAATGAAGGATGCTGTGAGTATTGGTGCAAAAAATATGACGTAACAAAAAAAATTAGCCAATGAGAGTCCACTATAAATTTTACCATTGGTCAATACCGGCCTCTCATTGGATAATTTTTTTTGTTACGTCATATTTTTTGCACCAATACTCACAGCATCGTAATGAAGTGTTTTGCCAAACTAAAAGTTTCATACATCATAATAGTTATATTTCTGAAAAATTGATTTATCCATTTTCACGGAATTCGATTAAACACACGAAATATATGAAACATTTTGGTTGATATCGAGTTAAATAAATACAGGAATATTATTTTGAACTTGGTACATATTTAACATTCATAATGTGTCTTGTTACATGCTTTACAATGAGAATGAGTGAGTGAGAGATTTGAGTGAGTGGCCCAGATATGCTTAATAATATTCAGAAAATACACAAAATGTTAATGTTCAATTCTTAATACATCTGTGTTTATCTTCCACCTAGAAATTATAAATAAAAATAAATAAAATAAAATAATAAAGACAGCATAATAATGTGCAATATGAGCGGCTATAGTTAAGACAGACGGACAAACATACAGAAAAAAAGTAAGATACACTGTAAGATTTTATTTAAACCTTTAATTCATTATTCATGTGAAGGAATTAAAACTGTATAGTAAGTTAAAATAAAAGATTTAAATAATTGTATAATTCTTACAGTGCAGTGTATTAAAGCATAAATTTCAGAACTACCTAATATTTTAAATATAAATTGTATTAGATATTAAACTAAAAGTTTTCAGCTAGTCTGAAAATATATAAACTAAAATTCTAATACATAAACAGTTTAAAATATTTCATTACGACAGTTGGTCTATTTGGCGCATAATAGTAAATGCAATACATTGACCAAAACTAAAAAAGCAAAGTTTTTCTATAATTAGTTATGTATGTTAGTTTGTTATGTGGTCTAGTTGATGAATTGTTGTTCTGAATAGAAGTTATACCTCCAATACATGACTGATGACCAATAGATGGCATTAAACATGATGAACAGAATGGGGAACAACACAAAGAAGGAGACATCCAATCTAAAGAAACACATGTAAAAGTTTTCAGTATTTCACTAAAAGGAAGGGCTGAAATAAAAGTTCTGATTGAATTTTCCATAAATCAAATGAAAATCTGTTGGGAAATTAAACTATTTAATATGATTAGCTACTTACATTTTAAGTCAGTTGAAAAATTTGCGTTGATATAAAAAATCGCAGATTGATTTTTTTTTCTAGTACATTTCAAAGTTCAATAACTTTTTCTCTTTTTATTGTTTCTCACCAAAGCAATTTTAAAACTTATAGCTTAATCAAACTAAAAAAAGTAAAGAAACAATTTCATAAAATATGAAATACTGTATTCTCAAAATTTGACAGATAATACATTGGAATACAATTATTAAAATTGTTTTATGAATAATTCATTGGATTTCTGTGAATCTGAACTAGTAAATCTTTCCTACCATTTTTTTAGTGATTTTCTTTCTTGATTGGTCTATAGATTAAAAACATTTGTTTTTCAATAAGATTATTTTTTTTTCATTTCTATTTAGGTTCTAGGCAATAGACAATTAATTTAACTCCCAAAAACATTATGTTAGAAAGTCTATCTTTGGTATTTGATATATTGTAGCCTAATTCAAAATGGTCCTTTTGATCTTTTGCTTACAAAAACTTAGTTGTGTTTTTAAAAATCTTGATGATTTTGCATGTAAGTTGCATTCACAAAAAGTGCATTAACCAAAGATTAATTCAACTATCTAGAATCCACACAAAAAAGATAGGCGAGTTTTTAATAGTTTAATTTTGTGCTATTTGATTTTTTTGCGATAAATTTCTCACCTAACAGTATTTGTTAACAGTAAATGGTATTTGAAAAGACTGGTCATGGCTATTTGAATTTATGAGGCCTTGCCTCGATTGTACTTTAAAAATATTATCTTAATTATGTATAAGTTATAACTATTTTAATTGTTTAATAATCTTATCTAATAATTAAATTATTCTAATGAAGGGCTATTTATATTTAAAGTATCTATTTTTACTTTTTACTTTTTTCTTTATATATTTGTTGGAACATTTAAACGTCGACTTTCACTTTGTCGGCCTTATGATCGCTTATAGAAGATGGATCTACCCATTAAGTCCATGTATCATACAATATTATGTGTCTAACGGAATAACAAAGTTTTTTCTTCTTCAAAAAGTCGGTCCGTCCGCACGTCTGTAACAGATAGCTCTTAACACTAATTTAGGCAAATAATGTTCAAATGGTTCCAACTTGGCATGATGATTCCTGTAACAGTTAGGTATTATTTAGAAAGCGTTGCAACTTACTAAACGTTACCAGAAAGGCCGTGCTGTCATTAGAAAATGTTATTTAAATATGCTATACCTATCCTATTAATCTGATTTTTGGAATAAAGATTCCTTGGACACTAATCTACAATGATGTCCTACGGTCTACTTTTAGAAGCTTAGCTTTTATGTATATTTTCATCCTTGGTCTGTCTGGTGCTATTTTTTGAACAAGGACAAAATTTTGATAGATTTTTATAAAATTGTAAATTGTCCCAGTCATCCCTGAGTTTTTTCAGATATGGAGGGGAGTGTAGACTGTAAGTTGACCCCCCCCCCCCACTCCAGTGTATAAACTAAATTTCCTATAAATTACTATGACTTTAGGTAAGAGTGAATTATAAATATTACCTTGTAAATCTATGATTTGCTGTTCCCTTTCGTCTTGCTACATTTCCTAAAATTAAAGATAGGTTTTAATTAAAATAATTAATCTAAAAACTTTGGTTTATCCATGGGTTTGAAGGATAAGACAATAGACATTGAATGTTAAACAAAATTTTGCCTTCTGTAAATAAAAATTATTTGTTAACATGTTTGGGCCCTACTTGTGTTAAACCAACCAATCAAAATTGAATAAAATTATATAACGTTGCTTATTTAAAACTTTGGGTACTAGTGTAGTCTACAGTCTATTGTCCCCTCCCTTCCTGGGTTCATCAATTAATTATCACAAAAGTTTATGATTGATGTTACTAAATGAATCATTTAGACAAATTATCAATAAAATGTTTTACAAAGGAAAAATAAATATAGATTTAAAAATTGTATTGTTTACTATCTATCATCTACTGAAGTAGCTGCATGTATGTTAAGTAAGATCTTGGAAATAGCGGGATAGGTATATTTCAGGTTTCAGGCTACATAGCCTAAGTTAGTTAACCCCTAAAAAAATATATTTTTTTATATAAAATATAATTGAATATGGAAGAGGTATACTATATTAACACATCCAAGTCGCTACAAAAGAGCAGAAAGCAATTTGCTAGCAGATAAAAAAAGTCCCCAACACTAGATCCAGGTAGTTATCTGGATTATATACATATCTAAACTTATACATTTTTTGTTTTAACATAATTAAGTGCCGCTGTATTTATACAGGTAATTATAATTATAAGTGTTGTGTGTAAAATTATAATATCCCTTAATTAAATACCTAGAAATTATATAGAAAACACAACATCATGAAATGCGGATTTCTTCATATTAAAACAGGGAAAATTATATCTAAAATTAGCGCAGTAATAGAATGTTAACAACATTAAAGAGTTCTACAAAGTATATTCTTTCTTTGGCAAAATGTAATCATAAAAGCTAAAAATATTTCTTTAAGATTTGATAAACAAATCATTTTTACCAACTTTGCTATTTTCATTTAAAGAAGTACATTTTTTCAAAGAACGTACCGACGATCATACTGAAGAAACGTAGCTGCTCCACTGAAAATGCGACAATAATTTTAGCCTCAAATTTATATGATTGATTGAATTCCTTTCTTATTACGTCACATGTAATGGCTGAACTTAACCCTTTTCCGAGGGGCTCCAAATAATCACTATTGAAGGGGGGAAGAGGTTAATTTGTCCCTAATTTTATCTCAGAAACTATAAGAAATATAAAAACACACTTAAATGCAGGAAAAGGCTTTAAAACTTATTATTATTGTTACTTTTTGTTGCAAGCAAAATTAAAGGCATAAAGAATGTGACTCAGTGTTTTTAGGCATTTTAAATACCTACCTGGATTTTCCTGGATTTTGGATGGCTCATTTGGACACCAGGATTAATGGATATAAAAAAAATCCAAGAAAAGTAACTATAAGGCCCCATCCTCACCAGAATAGGGTTAAAATAAAATATTTGCTTTGCAATAAAAACAATTCTACATATAATTGATTTTTATTTATTACAAACCTAGAACTAATTTTATGTTTGGCTCTAAATATGTTTTTTTAGTAGCAAAGTCACTCCATAGCTAGCGTTGTCTGTTCGCCTATTCGTCATTAAGGGAAAATTCAGTTCGCTATGAATAACTTGTTGCCCTAGGATTCATTATTCCATAAAAAAAACAGATGAATAGGATAATTGTATATTATTTTGCAAGCCTGAATTGACTATAAGCACTATCCATTACGGACAGACGGATGGACGTACAGACCCTAATTAAGGAAAAGCTTTGCTTTTAAAAACAATTAAAACAAAGAATTTTGTCCTAATGAATACATACATAATAATACATAAGTATAATTTTAACCTTACAAAACATATTTTGTCAAGCAAGTTTTTTTGGTTTATATAAATTACTGAAAAGCATGGCATTCTTATAAAATTATATATTTCACTATCATGCAATGTAAGCTAAACAATACAATGAATTATGTTAAAAAAAGAAACTTAAAAACCACAAAGCGTTGTAGTTAATCTTAGTAAATTATAGTTATTATTGTCCTAACTTTTGAAAAATTGTGTATTTAATGATTCATTATTGGCGGAGCTATTTTACAATTGGAGTATTTTAGTTCAAAATTATACAATCTAACAGACTTAAAAATCTTTACTAAATCTTCATGGAATGTAAAACAAATTTATGATTTTCATATTTCAGAATTTACTGAAAAAACCTAAAAAATCTTTTCATATAAAACCCATTAAATTATACCTATTCTTTCAGTAAGATTTTTAGTTTGATTTTAGGGGGCTGGGGAGAGTATTTTTCCCAAGGGTTGATTTAGCTTGGACGGGTGGATTTACTCTCCCCCAAAGTTGTAAAACTTCCCCGGATCTATCATAAGAAACATATCGATTCAGTGGTTAGTGAGATTCTTTGATACACAAAGACTCACTGACGTCTTGTTACTTTTATATGAAAAAGTCAAAAATTATCATTGTTGCGCTACTTTTGAAAATAACCGTCCTAATTTCTTAGGAAACATCAGCTACACATTCAATATATGGATATACTACCTAATGGTATTTTTATTACATACTAAAAATAATAAAAAATGCTTTTCATCCATAGTAAAAAAGTCTTTATTATGCAAGTCAATCAGAAATACAATGAAGCCATAATACATACGTACAGACAGACAGACATACATACAAAAAGACAGACGGACATGCATAATATTACATTCCATAAGCCTTTCATAACTTCATAACAAAAGGTAAAGAAAGGAACTCTCCATGAAACTGCAAGTTGTAAACCAACAACAACCTCTCTACATTTTTTATTTTTCAAAAAGATGTTCTAAATTTGTAATGCCCTGACAGGCTAAATTTGGTCAACGTTTTAAACTTTTGTATTGTTAATTGTTTGGCATAATATAATAGTATATTTTAAAAAGGTAAATATGGTTAAAGGTCCCGCAGGATAAGGGTCTAGCAGGTTTTAATAGTTATTTAACTAATTGTATTATAGACAGCTTTCCGCAGATATTGAAGTAAATAAAAAAATAAAATTAAATCAAGTTTTATTAGCCCTAAGGGGCTGACGGCCAAGGCTAACAAAACTGTTATAAATAATTTTTTATTTCAATATCTAAAGAACATTGTCTGTAATACAATGCTAAATATGCTTTTTCAGTATGGCTGAAAACTGGTTCTTATCCAGCGGTTTCGAAGCCATGCAATGGTGGGAAACAATTATGATCAAGATTAGTTTTGACGAAAATTTAAAAAAGAATTTAGTCCAATTGAGTAACTACGCTCCTAATATTTTGTAAAAATGTGTTTGTCTATTAATAGAACTGTAATTTTATAACTTCATTGATTTCATAGATTTAAGGAGAAAGGGGGTCAAATCCACCTGGATGGGGTAAACCCCCCCCCCCCCTCTGCCTGAAGGGCAGGGAGGAAGGGATCAACCCCCGGAATTGTTAATTATCTGTAAATATAGTATAAATTTATGTTAATTGTGTGATTATCCCTCCGATTACAACACAATCATGAATATAAGTATAAACCTTATAGACATAAAAAATGAAAGAGATACACAAAATTTAATTCGAAAAGACACACATACATCCCACTCCTGGCAGAAAGACTTCCAATCACTGCAGAGAATGATTGGCAATAAATATCTACTGCTTTCAAAAAGTCATGAAAATTAGGGGGGGGGGGGTGTTGGGGTTTGTACTATGTAAATATTTAATATAAGGATTGTACCGAATACAAGCTTATCAATTAATTTCCCTTTATTATTCACAAATTAATTAAATCCTCAAAGTTATTCAAACTACACGCAGCAAATCAAAATTTAAAATTGATTCATTTGGATCATTTGTCTGACAGATTGGAATATAACATGTAAGTACATTGATTTAAAAAAAAAACACACAATGAGTATTCTATAAAGCTTATGATCCGCCACTATGTCCGTATATAGTCTGTCTGTATATAGTCCGTTACACATGTAAAGCTCTAAGAGTGAATGTAACTTTTAACAGATTGTACACTAAACTCCTTTTTTTATATTTTGATAACAAAAGTTAATTAAATCAATTTATGGTATTCTGTTCAATTATATAAACATCTATGAACGTTTTCGGTCTTGTTTTTATGTTTTTCTTTATCATTAATTTCCAAACAAACTTTTGTTAAATTATTTTAACATGCAAAATGATATTTAGTTAAAGTTTTTTTTACCTTTTTTTTAACATGCAAATGAAGTTTATACTAAAATTTTCCATAAACACTAAGTAAAGGAAAAATCTAAACTTTTAAATCTAGTTTGTAATTAACAAAAAAATCCTGCATTAAAAGTATTTTTTTTAAAATCTGTAGAATATACAGCTGGCATGCATAATAGGAAGGGATAGGACAATGTCAATTGAATGAACCTACAACAATTTTTTTCACTACAAAATAAAATGTATCTATATATTGCAAATAAGAAAAATAGTTCCCTGTCCAATGTCCTATACCTTTATCCCTTCTATATGACATGCGTGTGCACATACCTTCTAAGCGCATTGATCCCTTGGTCCACAGGGTGACCTTGGCCTCCGGCGGAGCCCCTCCACCACCTCCAGCAACAGCTACACCGCCTCCATTAGGACACCCGCTCTGTCCTGGGTGAGAGAGAGAGAGATAGAAAAGAAAGAGTGGGTTAAAAGCAAAGTTTTTGTTAGTGGTGGCTAAGGATTCAGGGACGTCCAAGTCTTTGTAACCCATCAAAAAATATTTTTAGCTTCGCAATTTAGAAGAAACCGTAGTTAAAAATTCAATTAAATTTGGGGTCATTTTACACCCAAAATGTAGGTTTTAAGTTCCTTAAAACATTTAGGGGGGAAGGGGGGAAGGTTTTGCCACCTAATGTAAATTTTACACCAGAGTTGGATCTTTAAATCATTTGAATGGTGATTTACATCGGGGTGCACCGAATTTCAGCCAATCACAGCGCGGCATTTTTAAAATGCAGCTCTGTGATTGGCTGAAATTTGGCGCGCCCCGATCTGGTTCACCACTAAAATGATTTAAAGATCCAGCTGAGGCGTAAAAATTTTAGCTCCTGCACATTTCAATCCCATTCCCTATTGAGATTCTGTTCCCTCCCCCCCTCTAAAAAATATAAAAAAGCTTGGACGTCTTTGTAAGGATTAATCACTTAAATGTCTGAAAATACTCATTTTTTAATATTGCAACGAAATTTCATCATCTCATTATTTTAACAATAAAGTAAATAATTCTACTTTTATTGAATATGAATATTTCCAATCAAAGTGAAAAATCCTTGGTGAAAACGCGTGCGTGTGTTTTATTTTGGGTGCGTGTTAATTAATTAATATACAGTTCAATCTAAACAGGGATCTAAAGGGATAAGACAATGGACTTGAAATTGATGTACGTCCCCAATGAAGATAAACAAACTTACCCATTATAGTTATTACAATTATCGATTAAAATATTTTAATAATAATTAAAATTATTGGTTGAACGAAGATAACGTACTTTGGGTACCAGTGTAATTTACAGTCCAATGTCTTCTCCCTCCCCTATTACAAAGTGAAAACAATCAATAATGACACACAAAAATCACTATGAAAACATATTTGCAGTGTTAGTGTGATGCTCCTAAAGTTTTTTTTATAAATATAGAGTAGGTCCACTTTTAATATACAATCTTATAACCAAGAACAATTATTTACAGATCTTAATTGCTTTAAATCATGTAATTTTTAGTAGAGCAAGCTTTTTATAACTAGGGTCGGTCCGTCAGTCCGTTCTAACTGCCCCCATTTCTCTTTTTTAAAAGCGAAGCTACTCTATAATTCACTTTGTCTGTCCGTCAGTCAGTTCGTTAGTAACGCTATAGGGGAAACGTGATTTTCTCGGCTCCTATTCAAGATAGACAGCTGAAAATTTTAGTGAAGATTCCCATTATATATGCCTATCTAATATATTCATTGTTTTGTTTATCTGTCTGTTATTTGGGGTGCTAGCTCGATTCCTAGATTTATACGTTTTTGAGATTTTCTCAACTCCTATTCAAGATAGAGGGCTGAAATTTTCAGGGATTATTTTCAATAGGATTTGTCTATTAATTGCGGTGCTAGATCGATTCCTAGATTTTTTAGTTTTCATGATTTTAAAGGTTGCGTGATATTAAGGGTTTCCTGATTTTCCTATTTTATAAAGTTTAATGTTTATTGTATGACACTGATCTATATTAAATTTTTTCCCGATATCCCTTCATAATTTTGAGCTTCGCTACTTATGGATGGTGCCATCCTTGTTTTAATATTTTCTTTTCTCTAAATTTCTCAAAATCTCTTTATCCCTCTTACTTTTGCATTTACTATTCTCCGCTTCTTATCTTTCTCATAACTCTTTTTAGTATGGAAAGAAACGTACGAAGTAAATAGGTAAATAAAGATATTATTTATTTTAAAGAACGTTGCTCTCTTCAGACTAATAAGATAATCAAATGTTTTCATTATTTTTTTTTCAGTCCATAGTTTTATGTAAATAAATGATTAATTGTATTAGTAGGAATGCCTTTTAACTAAAGGTTTCCTAAAGAATAATACAGAGGAATAAATTGATGTACAACCCAATTATGAAAAACTAAATTATCCCTTTTGTAGATTAAAATTATTGGTAAAAAAATTAGGAAACTTTTAGTTTGGAACCAAACAATAAAAAATCAATAAAAGGGACACAATGGGAGAAGCAGCTTGAGCTTGTATTGTGTAAAATAGAGTAAGCTTCCAGTCAAAAGCGATTATTAAGTCTAACTGTTCTTAATATTGACAAAACACATAGTATAATAAAAGCATATTTAATAACAGTTAGACTTAATAATCGCTTTTAATTGGAAGCTTACTCTCAATTTTACACAAAACAAGCACAAGCTACTTCTCCCCTTGTACCTCCAACTTCAAGTATATCCGTTTGGTACTAACATCTGACATGTCCATAGATAACTTAACTATAAATCTAAAAATTACAAAAAACTATAGAGTACCTTTGCTCAAAAAAGTTTGACTTGTTGCATTAATCAAAGGCTTGATTTCACAATGAACGTCTGAGACGGTTATGATTGAATTAATCCAATCAAAGTTTTATACGAGAAGCTTTTCTTTAATTTGGGTCGGTCTATACGTCCGTACCGGCTTGTTACGAATCATACAATTGATTTCAAACTTTGCATGAGGATTCATCAAAGAGTTAGATATGATTTAGAAAGTGTAGAAACTTGTTACAAGAAAGTCATATAAAACAAGCTGATTTTAAACTTCTTTGACAAATTTAAAAAAAATTATAGAACTTTCCTGTTCATCTGACAACATGGTGCGTTGTTATCAGCGAAGATTCTCTATAATGTTTTAAAGATATAAGTAAATCCTCAATATTGTGTATGAAAATTTGCAACAAATTTGCATAGGTACAATTTTACTCAGACTTATAAATTCAAATTGTGCTTATTAAGTTTTGGCAATCTACAATTGTGAAAACCTTATATTAATTGATAAACAAAATTGCCCCAAATCTTTCCCTTTAAAAAAAAACAGGAATGTGTACAAAAAATACAGATACAATAAGCTAAAAAGTTTTGTGATTAAAGGAAAATAAATGATCTGAGCTTTATTTTGTCATTACTTACATTTGATTAGTTTCACACAGTGGCGTTCACAGGGTTTTTCCAAGGGGAGTGCACTCGAAGATTTTTTTAACCTCCCATTAAACAAAAATTGAGGGGGGTGTACGCTTTCGAGTGTTTTGATGATAA
Organism: Acartia tonsa; assembly: GCF_053477335.1. Classification (NCBI taxonomy): domain Eukaryota; kingdom Metazoa; phylum Arthropoda; class Copepoda; order Calanoida; family Acartiidae; genus Acartia; species Acartia tonsa. The sequence goes on from NC_137269.1 coordinate 13,172,352, forward strand.
ATTCTAAAACATTTCCTTTAACTAGGGGAATTTACACAAAGAATTAGATACATTTCATACACATCATATATTTATACTTATAATATATAATAATTTTAAGGGGTGTATTATGACTTTTTTTTACTAAACGCCACACATAGCTGTTTTAGGTTGGGGGAGGGTGGTTGTGGAGTAGTATCCACCACACTTAATTTTCCCTTGGAGGTGGAAACAACACCCTTCACCCCAATTCTGCACGCCTCTGGTTTCATATCAAATAAAATAGAACAAATGTTAGATGTTCTTTTGTTTTTGTGTAGGACCTTCTTTGGCAGCGAAGCTACTCTATATTATGAAATGTCCGTCGGGCATCAGACTGTAAATTATAAAGTACCCTAAGTTTTATTAACTTCATTGTCTCATTCGTTGGCTCAATAAGTGATTATATTGGTAATCGTTTTGGATGTAAATCAATTTTCTTTCATTATTTTATCCCATATGATCCCTTGATAAAATAACTCTACAATGGTAACTTAAAAATGATTATTGTTAAACGTAGACTGTTGCAGACATGATTATATATGCCTTATAATTGTAGGAATCCTAAAAAATTATACGCCAATCTTACATAGTAGCTACGAAAATTTGAAAAAATATAATATTATCACATCAATGATGAAAAGATATGATATATTTTTCTCATTATTTCAATATAAATCATAATTGGAAACATTATACACTCTCTCAGTGTTATAAATCAATATAATACATAATAAAAGATTGGATGACCAATACTTAATTCTTTTGTCCAAAGAATTCCATGGTATTCCGTTGAAAAATTATGTCTAAAACTATAAAAACTATTTCTACTATAAATTTCTTTTTGAGTTTGATAGCTTAATGTCTGATTGACCATCTAGATTAATAAATATTCTATAATCAATTTTTAATTTCCTGCGGAAGTCTATCTTATTTTGTCAAATAGATCATCAAGGGTAATAATTCTTTCATTTACAAGTCTGTCTATCGCAATTAAATAGTTATTTTATCGCAGCGTTTTTCCTTGCTGGATAGTAAAATTAAAATTATTATATTAATTTCAGTTTTGTTACACCTGAGGGCCGAATGGTCGGGCTCACAAAACTGGTATTTATGTAATTATCTTATTATTTGTAAAAAACTACCCTGAATTTTTCATGATTTTTCAGTATGGCTCAGAACCGGTTCTAATCCAACGGATGTTAACCGGATTCCAAGACATACTGGAAAGTCTGTACCTTGTATTTCAAATCATTTAGCAACTCTTAAAATCCGTTATACGACATACTATTTTTTAAATTACAAAATGTAAAATTTTATTTGTCCTTTATTAAATTTTATATTTAAATTTTAAAGATATCGAAATTTTCCCTGGATCGTCAAGAGCTAGAACTTAAAACTATTCTATTAACCCCACCTCTCCCAAAAAAAGTAAGGATATAAAAATAATCAAAAAAGTACATGGCCCCTTTAAGAAACAAGCGAAGCTGATAGTTTTACAATAGTGTAATTTTCAGTGAAACATTTAATAGTGAAACACAGTGAATTGTTACGATTTAAAGATATTTAAACCAACCTTTCATACTGATGTAGGTAGACTTAATTTTCTCAAGCTTCAGAAGGAAAAGAATGACAGAATATTCTAGTAGAGCTCCGAATACAAAAACAATGCAGGCTATGATCCACGTCTTGATAGCTGTAAAGCCCTCCGCCTAAATATAACATCATCAATAATTGGAGCATAAGAAATAAAAATATCAAGAAGCTGCGTTACTAAAAGTCAAAGGCTCGAATCTTGTGCTCCAGCAAAATCATTTACTGTTATTGACCCCCTTGTCTCAGGTCAGGGATCTTAAGGGATAAGACAATTGATGATGAATTCATGTACATTCCCAATGATAATAACAAAATTAACACATTTGTAGATCAAAATTATTTGTTAAAATGGTTGGACACAACTTGTTTGCATCCAATTAATCGCAATCTAGTACCCAAAGAATTTGTGATTTATAAGACTTTGGGTACAAGTGTAATTTACATTCAATTGAACCGTCACCTTCTGCTTGAGTATGTTTAGTACAAATGAAAGTTTGAAATGAAATACAATTACTTAACAAAATTTTTGGAAAACTTTAGCCCACTCATTTTTGACATTTCAGTGGGTTGTAGATATACAATTTTTGCATGGAGTAATAAGAAATTAAATTTTGAGCTTTTTTGAATTTTTCCTCCAAAATTGGAGGATTTACTGATTCAGAAACATTTGTATACCCTTTCTTTCTCATTTTATTATGAATGTAAGTAAGGGGTGTTGTTTTTTTCACCTATTCTAACTGATGTAGTGTGCCGTATCCTCGCGGTTCCAACAGTAACCAGTATTTTAAAAAGTACTGAATAAACAAACAAAAAAATAATAATTACTGTACAATTTCAAACCAATAATATGGCCGTATTGATATCTAAGCTTCGGTTTTCCTGTTGGCCCAACTTACTAAGTTTGAATCTATATCTTTATTTATATATTTATCTAGAAAAGTATGATAGCAATGCCAATCATGTTTTTAAACTTTGAGTCGTTCCTAAAATCATTTATTGTATCTAAAATCACAACAAATTCAAATAAAAACTGAACTGTAACCATATTTTTAAAAAGATTTAAGAAACCAATCATGTTTCCGCAGTGTAAGATAAAGGAAGTTTTGAGTACTTTTTCCACTTTGGGACTAATATAATAAAGAATAATGGTTTTGTCCATTTAAATCTCAATTCTTCAGTAACGTGCCTTTAAAATACAAGCTTTTCTATAATTGGGGTCTGTACTTAAAACTGTAAATGATTATTTCTGTGATAGTTAAGTACAAGTTAGGGTTCATGTTTGTTTGTTATAACTATTGATTTCAGATTTTTATGGAAGTTGTCATACTTGTTTTTTTGGCTGGAATTATATCAATATATAAGACTAAGAGGAGGTCTTTAGCTGATGTTATTAGTTGGTAAGGTTAGGTTATATTGGTTACAGGGAAGCCCCGCATGGTTAGAGCACCGCAGTTATTGTTCCGTCGGGGTTAATATTAAGAAGGAATTGAGCATAAATAAAACAGAGGGAAAGCACCGAAAAAATAACTGAATGTAATCGCCAAAAGTACTTTGTTGACAATTGTAAATTATCTCACAGAGGAGGTCTTTAACCCAATTGCACGGAAAACAAGGATGGAAACATCCATAGAAACAGAATAATAAACGATTTATTCAAAGGAACAATCAAGGAACGAGAGAAGAAAATGTTGCGACGTTCATTTATTGGTAAATTGAAGAAATCCAACGAATCAAGAAATAAAAGATAATAGTTATTTCTCACATCGTATTATAAACACCTTTTCGCGGATATAGCATGTACAATTATAAGATTAAAACCAGTTTTTTTTGTCCCGAGGTGCCGAAGGCACGGTCAAAAAAACTGGTTTTAATCTTATGTTTGTACATTTTTATATTCGTAGAAAGCTGGATATAATACGATGCTAGACATAGTTTTTTCGTATGTATAAGAACCGGTTCCTATCCACCGGATTCGAATGAATACGAGAAAAAAATAACATTTATAGGTATAAAGAGGGAAAGACTAAAAATGTAAGAAAGACTAAAACGATGCAATGGCAAGGTACATATTTTCATATACTTTAGTATTTTGTAAATAATATTTTTGAAGAAGCACAAACTTTCAACAAATATAACAAAATAAAGCTTTTCTAAAATTTTATGGCATCTTTGTACGGAAAAAACCAGCTTAATGATTTTTTGTCGTAGCCCTGGGGGTCTACCCTGTTCTCAAAATAGCCCAAATCTTGAAATTTTGAGAAAATTAGATTTGAAAATTTCAAGTTCAATTTTCATCCCCTAGGAGTTACCGCATAATCATGACAAGAAAAGCAAATGTTATTTATTTAAAATTTTGAGCAACTCTGCTTTTATAAAGTTCTTCATAAAACCACTCCTGAAGGGAGTTAATTAATAGGGTGGGCCCATTTCACCCTTTTTTTAGATTTTACTGTTATCATAAGTTGTGGAAGTCATATATATGTATGATAAGCCCCATTCAAGTTTCAAAAGTGACTTGGCTCTTATGGCTGCCGGCGCGCGGGGGGTAGAAATAGTACCCACCCCCTTATAAAACCAAAAATTTAAATTCCTTCAAACACAGGCATGTTGCATATCAAAATGACCGCATTGAAATGCTGATTACGAATCTGAAAACCGTTTTGAAAAATATTGCTCCTAGTTCGAATAAGATCTCATTAAGTACCTAAAAACAGCTGATTTAGTCAAAATTGTTCATTTTAGTAGGTTATTTGAAAATCATTTCAGACTGAATCAATATTTTTCAAAACGATTTTCAGATCTGTAATCAGCATTTCAATGCGGTCATTTTGATATGTAACATGCCTGTGTTTGAAGGAATTTCAATTTTTGGTTTTATAGGGGGGCGGGCACATTTTATAACCCCTGCGCGCCCGTTGTTTTTGAATTAAAAAACCTCTTTCAAGTTTTAGAGGGTTTTATAATGGCCCAGTAACCCTTCCCAATGTCTACTAATGTGAAATTCCAAAATCGACCCACCCTATTAATTAATGGCCATTTTTATCAGCTGCTTTGCTAAGGTCACGGAAATTCAGCCTTAAATTAATCATATATAGAGAAGTTTTATGGAACACTTCATAAAAGCAAAGTTGTTGGATGAAAATTAAACTTGAAATTTTCAAATCTAATTTTCTCAAAAAACCCTCGTTAGAATATTTTGAAAATTTCAGGATTTAATCTTGATATAAATATCTAAAACTTTTGTTTTCTTCTTATAGGGCACACATTTTTTGTTTTCCATTTACACTTCAAGAAAGATGTGTTAACCTGAACTAAAGTTTATTTATTATCTTCTGATTTAGAGTTAATTTTACATAAGATATGACACTTTTTAAAAGCTTAATCCTAAATTGTCATTCTGAGCCAACCTAGCAGGCCACCAGACACATAACATATTTAGGATAATATACTTTTATGCCATACTTTCTATTTACAGTTCTTGCTGCACATTTTTAGTACAGACAGCTTCGCCTCTAGATTTTGCTGAATAATTGTGGCCATTACAAGCACAACAAGAGCATGTTAACATCAACTTAGCTTAAGTTAAAGGCACACTGTTATCAATCCATTAGTTTTGAGATCTTATTAGGCACAATTTGTATTGCTGAATTTTTTTTCTGATTATGAAGATGTATGGCAAACCGACTGACAAATAGTCCGACATACAAAGTGACAAACAGACTGACAAACATACCGACTAACAGACCGAAAAGCAGACTGGCATACAGACTGACAAATAGTCTGACACACAGAAAGGAATACAGACGGTACGTACATACGGACAGACAAGCAGACCCACAAACAGACAATTACTTTATAAAATGGTCTTTTTGATGTTTCAACTAATCTTATTTTAAGCCTTGTTATTTGATGAAAAGATTATTTTATCACATTGACAAAGAAACGATAATAATAAATGAAGAAAAGCTTAAGATAAAAGTTACTTAATCTCAGGGAGGGAGAGGTCAAGAGAAGATAAATTGATTAATATCCCCAAGCGTATAATCTATATAAGGGAGAACATTCATTATACATGATAAATAATTATGTAATTTTATCGTTCATTGTTATTCCTGTGTCCTTGTTAACACACAATACAACAAGGATGACATGATTCATAGGTTTCTATTACGGTGAAGAAAAAAAGTGGCCAATTATTCTATCATATAAATGCTATCTGTTTTGTCTAAATCTTGATTGATTTTTCTTTTTTAGATAAGCTTAACCTAGATATCAGAATTGTTTTAGGTTCACTCCTTAGCCCTTTGAATACAGAGTCCCTAAATGCTATGGGCACAGCAACAAGTTACTCAAAATCCATTTAAAAATCTTACTTTTATAGATGTAACCACTAGCATGACCAATTTTAACTTAACACCCCCTTTGGCTGTTTCAGTAGGGCGTAGTAGACCCCTGTTAAGGGGGTTGTATAAGTGGGACCATTAGGGGTATATTTACCCCCTACAACACATTATTGAACCAAATAAATGATAATATTTAAAAGCAGGGTCGCAGTAACAAGCTAGAATATTTGTACCAGCCGTTTTCGGGATCTAAATAGATTTACACACATTCAATTACATACATTATTAAGGATACTACAAACTATTTATCTTATATGTTTTATTTTTATATGTTTCCTCCATAACTAAAAGTATGCCTATTATTGAGCAGCTTTGCTATTAAATGCCAGGGATCTAAATGGATTAGAAAATAGCTGATAAATTGATGTATATCCCCAATAATTATACACAAAGTTAACCCTTCCATAGATCACAATAAGTGGTTGAAACGTTTAGACACCAAATTTTATGAACCAATTAATCAAAATATGATAAGAGTCCCCAAAGTTATTAAGCCAATGAATAAGAAAGTATCTATTTATAAATCTTTGGGGACTAGTGTAATAAAGAGCCAAATGTCCCCTCCCTCCCTGATAAAATGCACATGGATACACACACACAGACACACACACACATCTTGTTATTGTGACAAGAAGGAAACACTTACAATAAATGAACATAATTTTTCATGCATCTAAAAAAAGGTTCAGGAAAAGTAGGATAAACAGGAAAAGTGAAATTGCAGTTTTAAAACATTGAAAGTTTTTGTTTGTCTATAGCTTTAGGTCAGATTTGGTTTGGTTAGGTTATATTGGATAGTGGGTAGCCCCGCATGTTAAATTAAGTTCCTAAAATTTGAAGCAGCGAATAATATCAGGCAGTAATAAAACTTTTGCTTGGTAATTTACAGTCTAATGTTTCCTCCCCTCAAAATATTTTTCTATTTTAAAAGGTAAAATGTTATTTACTCGGCTGCTGTATAAGACATACAAAAATGCTTCTGAAATTTCTTCAAGCGAATATAAATATATAAAAGATATGAATATCATAATAAAAGTGTTTATAATAAATTAATTAAGCAGTGTGCCAAATAATAAAGAATAAATATGTATAACAATATCTGGTGCAATCCTCTATTTTATAATTAGGTCACCCCCACCCCTTGTTATTATCAAAGAGGAAGGGGACTTTTGCCTGTTTATGATACCAGTCCCCAAAGTTTTATAATAATAATAACGTTTTCTTATTCGTTAGATTTACAACTTTTGGGCCTTTTATTGAAGTTTGATTAGTTATTTCTTTAAGTTAAGTTTCCTCTAATTGTAATCTACAAAAAGGGGTAATTTTGTGTATAATTATTGAGGATGTAAATCGATTTATTTATTTTGAAGAGGGGGAAGGGGAAAGTATTTATTCTTGATTTTTTGTTCGTAGAGAATATGGGGAAAGGGCATTACCATAACGAACAAAATACAGGAGTTACGAAATAAACATATGCAAATAGGGAAGGGAACATTGGACTGAAAATTTAACTTGTTCCCACAGTTGTTACATCAATGGCTCAAAAACTTTAGCTACATTTATTAAATTATTATTGGTTGGTTCAAAATAGTGGTTTTATCTCCATTGTCTTTTCCATAAAGATCCTTGAATAATATATGAGAATATCTAACTGTAGATTGACATAAACAAGACATATATTTATACACTATATTAATTTTTAGTAGCAAAGCTACTCAATAATTCCCTTTGTCTGTCCGTCAGTCAGTCCGTGAAGAAAGACAGCTGAAATGTTTAGTGAATGCGCATCTAGTCTATAAATTGTTTTGTCTGTTTGTCTGTCGGTCATGCTTCAGCAGACATAACTCTTACTTTTTTTAAGGTTTTGTGATTTTCGTTGAGGATTTGCATATTACCTCACTTTATTTCATTTGTTATGACAACTGAACATCTGCTCTATACCTAACTTTTACCGTTTGCCCATTTCATGATGTTATCATCCTTGTTAAACAATATAACCATAAGAAAGTGGGTGTAGAATACAAAACACTTTTAGCAGAAACTTATCATTTCAGATTTCAAACAATAAAGAAAGTTATATAGGAAAGAAGAAATTTTGTCAACTTTTAAAAATCCTTGTTTTTAATTTTCTGGAATTACAACGTAACTTGGTGATTAATTTTAAATTTAGATTATTATATCACATGCGTGTAATTGGTTGTTTCTATTATGATTAATGATCGGTAAAAATAACCATAATTAGCAATGAAAAGAAACATTTTTCATGTGGAAATATTTTCCCATATCTTTATTGGCGGAAAGACAAACTTGTTAGTTATGGAGTAGTTCCTAATTAGTCGTTGTAGAATTCTTAAGTGATTTTGCATATCTTTTTCCACAATTCAGTCAGACTGGAGGATGGACTGACAAAAGTTAGTTGACGATTAATTTTACTTTAAATAAGGGCATGAGTAGCGCAGCATTGCAAGATTTTAAAAAAATCGTTAATTCCGAAAAACATTTTAGGAGAGAAGCTACTTCATAATTCGAAGAAACGGTATGGAGAAACGAGATTGTTTAACTGCTCTTCAGCCGACTATCTGACTAGTTGGCTGATTTTTTTTCTGAAGTTTCATTATAAACTTTTACCATCTAACTTTTTTGTGCTTTGCTACTTATAATTATTGTACCCCTTGTTTTTTGCTTCTTTCTACCCAATATTTGCAAATACATCTAAGCTGGAGAGAGACTGTGGAGGAAAATGAATAAGATAACTAATTAATTCCTATCGTCGATATGTTTATTAATAAATATTATATTTGTTACTTGGGGTTAGTTTAATAGGGTTATATAGTCTTGATAATATTAACACTGGTCATATTAAAGCAACAATGGATATCGAATACTTGGATATTGTACCCCTTGTTTTTTGCTTCTTTCTACCCAATATTTGCAAATACATCTAAGCTGGAGAGAGACTGTGGAGGAAAATGAATAAGATAACTAATTAATTCCTATCGTCGATATGTTTATTAATAAATATTATATTTGTTACTTGGGGTTAGTTTAATAGGGTTATATAGTCTTGATAATATTAACACTGGTCATATTAAAGCAACAATGGATATCGAATACTTGGATATTGTGAGAAATTCTCGTAACCCTGGTAAAATGTTTCTCCCAGCTGGCCAATTTAACGATCCCCATCTCACCCATAAAACTTTTCCCAATCCCCTTCCTTGACCATGGAGGAAAGTATTGACCATTAACTGAGGAATGTATTAGTAACCTAAATTGACGACAAAATGATATCAATACTATCAACTATCTAGGCTAATATTTACATGTAGTAAATTGTTAATTTGATACACCATAATTTTTATGTAAATGATGACACATCCATAAGAAGCGAAGAACAAAAAAAACATGGATAGAAGAACAGTCAAAGTGAGCAGTTATTTAGACAGACTGGTTGATCAAGTAAATTGTCTACTAGAAGCTGTAGTAATTGGTATCTTCACAAAAAAACAGCGGCATATCTTAGATAGAAGCACATTTCCGCCCATAGAGTCAAGTACAGACGGACAGACAAAGTTGATCATAGAATAGCTCCGTTCCTAAAACTGTAACCAGCCTACCTTTGGTGAGTTAGTTTGTATGGTGTTGTGTATATTGATGAGTACAAGGAAAAGTGTTACAAGCATTGTCATACGTCCAGGCACCACCTCAGGATTTACCAGAAAACTAAAATAGTTATTTATCATATTTTCGTAATATTGTGAATGCTAGAAAGGATATTAAAATTATTTCAACAATTTTGGTCATGTGATCAAAATTTGAATTTTCCTTCTACTATTGCCCCCTCTGGGGGCGAAGTAGGTGGAAATTTAAATTTTTGTCACTTGACCTTAATATTGGTGAAATAATTTTGATTGACCTTTCTTGTATAAGCAATATTAATAAAATATGATACTTGGTTTTGTCTCATTCTCTATCTTTTTCTTAAATTCAAAAAAGTCTATCAAAAAATTTACATCATCTAAGGGTGAACAATAAATATCTCTGTCTATTTTTCTCTATATTTCTTCCCCCTCCCCCCTCCCTCACTTTTCTGTCTATTTCCTTCTCTCTCTCCTCCTCTTTTGTACGTTCATTTATACAATAGAGATAACCTAGAGACAGCACAAGGGAATTTTGTTTACATTATGTATCAGCTATAAATTGTTAAATATCTTAGGTTAAAGCTTTCCTTGGGTGAAATATTTGAAGAAAATATTTCTTTCATCATATAATGTGAAGCGAATGACACAACATATAATAAGTTAGTTATAAATAATTTGATTTCTTATAATAAAGTTATCTTTCTAAAAATTATATCATTGCAAAATTTAGTTGCAAATAATGTTGCTGTATTTCATATACAACAAAAAGTGAACAAAGGTTTCTTTTTAAGAAAAAAATGGGGTCAGATTGACCATCTATGTCTAATGTTTATACCCACATCAAATATTAAATTATAACAATGTACAGTAGAGTGGATCAATTTTGGACATTGAATTTGTAATCAACATCTACAGTTTAAACGTCATATAAGAAACCTAAATATAAAAAATTTATTTTGTCCTTGAGGGGAAATGGGGGGAAGGTGTTTCCATGCCTTAAAAATTTTAGAAGTTTATTCTGGAGGTTCAACTTTTTTTCTTTCAAAGTATTGCTTTATGCATCTTTTTAATTTGTCTTGTTGATTAATATAAGAATATCAAATTGGTTTTAAAAAGTATTCATCCAAGCATGAAAAATCTTAAATTAAATGTAAAATCTCTTGGTTTTTAAATTTATTTATGGATTTTTCTTGCTAGGATCAATAGTTTTAAAAACAGATTTTTTATTCTTATTCTACTCTTCAAGACAAAATTGGGAAGGTGCATAAAGCTATACTTTGAAAGAAAAATAATTGCCCCCCCCCCCCCCAAAAAAAAAAAAATTCTCCCCACAAGTGTCTTTCTAAAAGTTTACATGCATCAGCGAGCCTCCCCATTATTCAAAATATTTTCTTTTCATTTTTTGGTCTCTTATATGATGTTCAGACAGAAAGTGTATGTAGCACATTTAAAATTAGAAAATCAAGCCACTCTAATGTACAGCATTTATTTCTTCAATTCCACAGTACAAAATTATTCCTGTATTTAAATTTAACATATCATATACAGAAATAATGAAAGATTTAAAGAAGAGAGCATCAGGGGGGGGGGGGTCAAGGGGGGTTTCCCCCCTCAGGAGAGGGGGGGTTGAGGGGGGTCTCCCCCCTCAGAAAAAGCTTGGGCTTAAATCTTCAACAAATAAAGAAAACAACATTATTTTAAAAATTTCTTTTTTATGTTAAATATTATTATTTTTGTGACACTTGATTTTGAATGACAAAATATGTTGAAATAAATATTACCCACTGTATGAAATGTTAAATTAGAAATCAATAATGATCTTGGAAAATTTATTCTCATTTTATACTCTGAAAAAAGGAATTGACAAAAAATAATAATTTTTATTCCAAACTTTTAAAACAGCATGCCTATTTCTTATTGGTTGACACTCAAATTAAAATAAAATAATGAATATTATTTCAAGACCAGAAATAAATTTGAAATAAATAATTTTCTTTCCCCTATATTTTTTATTCCAAAATGCTAAGAATTAATTTGAAATAAAATAATTTTCTTTCCAATATTTTTATTCCTTTTTCTTATTGGACGTCATTTTGTGTCCAATGAGAGACTAGTGTTTAAATATTTTAAAGCTTATTACAGCATTTATTTTGAATATGATAATAGCAACATTCTCACATTAAATGTGATAAATAGAGTTATTATTTTTTTTGTTTATAGACGGATTTTAGTGCTTCTTCTCAAAGTGTCTAACGAGCACAGCCAACCTTTTCCCCTTATTTTTTATATAAATTAAAAATAAGTGAAGGGTAGGTGATTTCCCTTACCTAACCCCCATCCTTAATTTAATATAAGTTTAAATAAGGAAGGTTGGATAGTTGGTTTCTATGCTTAACAAGAACTGTGAAGGAAACCGCACAGTGTTTTGTTATCTTCAACTACAATGTAAATTTGACCAGTTATCAATATAACAAAAAAATATCTTAATTATTTTATACTATATTGTCGTTCCAAAAATAAGCTAATTTTAAATCTAAACAGTTTTTGTTGTTGTACAAAATATTTGATGTGAAAAAAGTAATTTTTTGAATATTTTTTGCGCGCATTTTGTTTATATTCATAATACCTATTTCTATTCCAATGTAAGATAATGTAAACCCCCCAAATGTGTATGTAATATGTATATTTTTGCACAAGAAAGGTATCTATATATTTATTTATTTTGCAACGCTATTCAGGGTTCAGTGTACCGCAAAAAATCAGAATTATAGGGAAAATGACAAATATTGTAAAATTTTCAAGAATAAAATTTCAGTAAAAGCAATAAATGTAAAAGTATAGATATATAACTTAGACAACTGACTGGTTCCAGCTGTGGGGATATTTTTCGACTGCTAGCAAATTGATATTCAAGACCAACTTGAAAGTCGACACAGGGTCCCCACAGTTACAGTTATTCAACCCCTGCTCCCTCTATTGATTTACTTTAGTGTTATAGCAAAGAATCATGATACTATTTTTGTAAAATCTATAAGTGTTTTTTTCAAAAGTCATAAAAAGTATTGCAAAAGTACAAATAATAAACTAGATCTTTTATATAGATATAATAAAATTAATGTAATTAAAAACTGTAATATTCTTTTGAGAGCAAGTAGGTTGATTTACTTTAGTTCCAATCAAGGCAGGGAGGCGGCAGATATAGTAACCCTCCTTCTCACCAAAAGAAGCAGACTAAAATTAGTCCATTACATTTAATAAATTTTTATTTTCAGTGGTTTAAAAATCCTACCATAAAAACACACAAACATTTACACATCTAGTTACTTTAGTAAGAGCATATAAAAATGTGGAGGTAGTTTTTTTCTTTTTCCTAACCCAGCGGGGGTTTGTTTGTTCATTACTTTAGGTATGGCTATGTTGTGTTAAATTGGTTACTTGTTAGCCCCTAACAAGTAACCAATTTAACACAACATAGCCATACCTAAAGTAATGAACAAACAAACCAAAAATACTCTTTTTTTGTTTCAAAATAAAGGGAAGGGAGGTCCGTACATAACATGGAACTTTCAGGGAAAAAGGCAAAATCTTTTTGTTTAATTTACTAATTACTTTGCTCCTTGGCGTAACCTTTCCTTGCAGTGATGACAACTATTTCTATTCATAGCACAACAATTTTATACATATGATGCCAGGCACCCAAGCAATTATTTCATTCAATAAGGTTACAAAAATTATTAAGTTTGACCAAAGCTTTCTAAGGTTCAACAGTTTCTTTATAGATTAAGGCGCATAAAGTAGTAAGTTGAGCAGTTGTGACAATTCCAAATACTCGGAGCTAACAAAACTGGTATTTATGATTTTTATTTTCTGTAACACATTGTTATCAGCTAGCTATAACCAACAAGCGAATTAATTATTTAACCCTATTTCACCATACTTGCTGAAAACCTGATTTTTGGATGATACAATTGTTAGTACCAAAACCAGGGAGTAAGGGAGGGGACAATGGATCGAATATTCAATTTTTAAGGAGTCTCAGACTTTGGGGACTGGCTTAAAGGGAATGTGCACGAATACAGCAGATTCTTACTGATTTTGGGGACTTGCGCATCAATGCCCCGCTAACTAGCTGAGCTAGTTTTGAATATGCAGACAGAAAAGTTTGGTATTTATCGCTGGTTTTAACAAATATTTTTCCCCAAGAAAATGTCTTTTCATGTATAGAAACTCTACTGTGATATTTATGTATTAAATTATCTAAGAACCGCTTGAATTTAGGGGTTAATTTATAAATATATCAGAAGGGTTGAGGTAGTTCTAAACAAGATTTTTCTAGTGATTAATTACAGAATGTTTACTACATTGTGATGTGTTGATAATTTAGTTTTCAAGTAAATGATTTTTTTCTTAGAACTAATTTTGTTCTAAATTAGGTTACCATGATCCCTTTACAATTAAAGTAAAATTTTCTTGATAAATCTGGTTTTCATTGCTTTTCAGCGAACCCTCTTAAATTGAATTAATTGCCCATTGTTCCCTCCCTTACTCCCTGACCAAAACATTCATACTATGGTTATTGATGTATTATTACATGGATATTACACCAGATTTTCATGTACTCCAATAAAAATTAGACTCGCAGCTTGCTAAAATAACAATACCCCCATATCCTATATCTCATCCCCTTCCCTCCTACTGAATGAAGAAACTTACCAATAAAGGAGTACCATACCATGAAATTTTCATATAAAATAACCATATCAATAAAAATTTGCCTGTATATATAAACGTAGATAATATTAATTCAATTCATTTATCATTGTTGTTCTTTTTATACATGTACATACATAAATAAATCCAATCTACTCTAAAAAACAACCAAAATTGACGACAATTTTCTCCTGTTAATATATCCACATATACTATATCCATTAATTTTATGAATTATGATGTGTTACGTGTTAAGTTATTATTGGTTGAATTGTTATATTGGATATGTTATAGATGCATAATCTCTAAATCAGATTGTAGGAAAAAAGATAAAGGATCAGGCCATATTAATGATTAGAAAGTGTACAGATTTTGATAAAAAAGGACAGTTATTTTTTTAAATTTCATTTTGTGTTAATATTAACATTTATTAGGATAAAGCTTAACTTGGATTTATATATCATGTAAAAATTTCTTCCCTTGTATCATATGGGGCCTATGACATAATTTTTTCCTTGTTTGTATTAATGGAACGAATGATATATATGTATATATATAAACAAAAAGGTTTTAAGTTTGGCGGATTAAAAGGCCAGATTGTCCATCTAGATCTACTATGTCTATTCATATTATAACTAGATTTATTTTGGTCAACTGAAAATAGTTGCCGAATGTGTACGCAGTTTCCTGAGTGTTTCCTCATCCTAGCTCAATATTTACTACTAGCTAAAAAAGCTTCAAACTTCAAAAAAAAAAAATCAAAATTTAAAAAATTCAAATTTATAATGTATAATGTATAAATCGTTTACACATTCAAATTTTGATTTTTTTAAGGGAAGTTTGAAGATTTGTAGCTAGTAGTAAATATTGAGCTAGGATGAGGAAACACCCAGGAAACTGCGTACACATTCGGCAACTACTTTCAGTTCATCTTTATTTTTTATTTTTAAAGGTGTGTCTTAATGAAAAAAATGGAATTATAAAAATCTTTAACTTTTTTCCTAAAACTAATGTTTTCTGTTTAATTTTAAGCGGATTTTTTAAAGACAGCATGGCAATCAAAGCCTTTTGAAAAATTAAACCTCTAATTACTCTCCCACTGAGCGCATTTAGCATTGTGAGAGGAAAAATTGGAAAGAAAACTTCAAAGGTCACCACCAAAAGAGCACAAAAAGAGTGGGATACTTCATAGTTAATAGGTCAGAATTTTGATCATGATGATGTCAACATAAAATCTTCTTTTAAAAAAATTTCTGCTTGTGGACAGTTCTTTTTTTAACTTGACAAACAATTTTCTGCAATCTTTGGATTTTTTTGTTTAGAAATAAAGCACAACATTTAGTAAATGCCGCGATTCCTCTTGTTTTCTTGATGGTGAAATACAAAATTTGCCCCCCAACGGCAGCTGAAAAAGGCAATTTAATAAAGGTTGCGTTATTTTGCCCTCCAAATTAATTTTCGATTTAATTTCCTTGTTGGTTATACCTTATTCCTACATTGTTATATGTGATTTTTCAGTTTGGCTAAGATCAGGTTCTAATCCAGAGGATATTTATTATTACTAATGATGTCACAAGCCTCACGTAACATTAGCTGATATCAGTTTTAACATCTCTGGTATCAAGGGTTTAAACAATATAAAAATAGCTCTAAAAATGTCTAAAGTCTTATTTTAGATACCTTAGATACCTACTAATCATTCATGACTTTAAAGAAAACTTATCATAAGAAAACAACCTTTTTATAGACTTTACAGTACAGCAACCTTGACTCTAGAAACTCTGATCCATGATAATAATAATAATTTTACAAAATTTTGATGTGCCCGCAAAACTTTGTGTGTTAGGATAATTCAGGGGGTTCATTCTAGATACTATAGATGTAGGGCTCAATCTACCAAACTTTCTTCCCCCCCCCTCCACCCCCAAAATTTCTTCAAGCTGACAAATCCAGAATTTAAAAAAAATTATTCTAGTCTCATTTTTTTATATATCCTAAAATATAAAGGTTTTTCTATATGGAGCTAAAGATCTCAAAATACCAGATCTGATAAGGTTGTGCTTTTCTGGAAACCCTTATTAATGCCATGCTGGGGTTTGGGGTTTTTCCTGGCTATCCCCTAGAGGCTGTGTTTGAGAAAAAAAACTAGTATTTAACAAAAATCATATTATAGTCAGTTTAACTTCAAAAGAGCCTTTATAGATTATTTAAAGAATTTAAGAAAATTAACAAATACTCAAGAATCTTAAGGGATTTATGCAAATTACCCATTCTATAGATTATAACTATTGATTGGCAAGTTTGAACACTACTAGTTTGGAACCAACAATTAACAATTTTATAAAAGTACCCAAAGTTTATAATATGAGCTCTGTTTTTCTAGTTTGAAAGAAATAGCCTAAAACTATCCAAGATGTTAAATCTAAAAATAAAATAGCCTAAAACTTCCCTTTGCATTATGAGAAGCTTCCCTAAATTGGAGAACTAAATTAATTTATTAGATTATGAAATCTTATGCTACAAACAAAACCACTTGGTCCTTTAAATAAAAGGATAAAGTTTCTCGATTTCAGGGTCTTGCAGGAGCCGAGAAATATTGATGTGCACATCGTAATGTGAACAATGAACATTTAACACGTACACACACACACACACACTAACACACACACACACACACACACATCAGGGATATAAAGGGACAGGACAATGGCCGATAAGATAATGCACAAAATTACCTCTTTTTGTAGATAACAATTAGTGGTTGAAACATTTGGACACTCAAATTAATGAACCAACCAACCAATAATTCAATAAAAGTTCCTAAAGATGTTGATCCAACGAATAAGAAAAATACAATTTTGGGGACTAGTGTAATAAACAGCCCAATGTCCCCTCCCTCCCTGCACACACATACATACACTCATTAAAACGTATGTTTGAAATAAAAGAACAATGTTGGAGGTTTTGTATTTTGTTATGACCTATAGTGACTTTTATCTTTGCGTTTCACCGTAGTAGAATCTCTTAAACTGTTTAACTAATTTTATATACAAAAAATTTAGATAATCTGAGAAATACAAATAAAGCTGATTTTAGTAACGAAATCATTCTAGAATATAATTCTTGGTGTCTTTTTAAGCTTGACAGACAGACCGACTGACCAAGAAAATTATATACTAGATACTCATTTGTACAGGTGATCATCACTAAAAAATTAAGATGTATAATATATCTAAAACATCAGCTGAAATAGTCACATTTTCCCAATTGCGAAAAGGAAGGAGACACTGAAAATTATAAAGTAGCAGCGCTACTCATAAACACGGAATAATTAACTCGCTCCTTCAAAAAAATGAGTTTTAAAACGCTAATTCAAGAAAAATAATTGACATGATTTTTCCTATTCATTTCATGTTAAAAAACTAAAACTTTTCTACTGAAAGATAATATATGTAGTTATTAGGAATTAAAACAAACAAAATTGTGAATGAAAAGAGCAAAAAAGAAACCTCAAAAACAAAATCAGGTTAAAAAATGAAGAAATTCTAAATAAATTTCCAAAAAAATATTGCATAATGATTCTAGCAAATTATATTGAAACATGGATGATTTTATCCATTAGTAGCTCAGCTATAGCAAACTATCATATTAATCAGGAATTTGAGGGACGATAAATTGACATGTATCCCCAAAAATGATAAACAAATTACCCCTGCATGCTGAAGATTTGGATTATTCGTTGAAAAGTTTGGACACCAATCATTAAGAATCCAACCAATAAAAACGTGGTTATAAAACATTGAGTACCAGTGTAATTTACAGTCCAATCTCCCCTCCCATATCATAATAAATAAATAAAGCACAATATTTATCCCTTATTGTAGATTAAGTCAGACTTACATATTTACAGTATTTCTAGAGTAGCTGCGATGCTGGAAAGAAGTGAAATAAAAGATAACACGAGGAAAAGAAATAAATTGATTTGTTTGGAAAAGTTTGTTTCCATTGTTCCTAACAAATTTCTAATTACAGAAACTCTTAATTGAAGCAGATAAGCAGGGCTCGGCACCTTCAGATAGTAAAAAGATGAACAGGATTGAGAAAGTGAAAAATCGATTATAAATTATAGTGGTACCCAAAGTTTTATAACCACTTTATCTTTTTCATTGGGTCAAAATTTTTAGTTACTTTATCAAATTTTGATTGGTTTGTTACAACCAAACTTTTCAACAAATTGAATTTAGATTGATTTACTGTCAATTGTCTAGTTTATGACTGTGGCCGCGGATTTTAAAGCTAAATGTTCTTTAGACTGATTTTGATGGGTACCTTTGGCAGTAGCTTGATTAAAGAAAAGAAACTGATTAAGACAACGTCTGCCGAGCCCTGGAAATAAGGTTTATGTTTAGTAATACAAATGTTTGCCAAGACAACCTTCTCAAATTTTACTTTGCCAACTTATCTTTCATTAAACTGATTAACCATCATTCAAATTTGGCTTTAATTTGTTTAATTAATTTTGCACAATAACAAAGGTTGTGAAAAGAAACAAAATTTATTTTATCTTCTTTAATCCTCTAAAATGGATACATAGACTTTTGGTAATGATTATAAAGTTACTATGCTTTCAAAATTGTTCCTAACTGACACAGGAAAATCACATTTCCCCCATATCGCTACGGACTAACGGACGAAAAAAGTGAATTATAGAGTACATAGCTTCGGAACTAAACCCAAACTTTAGTTCCTTATGTAATTCTCTCGTTAAATAAGAAATTGCATAAGTTTGTAACATTGAGTTAATTTATTGTTCATTCATTTTGGCAATTCTGTTTATTTCAATTTCAATTGTTGCAATTACAGTGTGCCCGTTTTGCCGCAAATTGTCAATTCTAAAAGTTTGTCATATTCGCAATAAAATATTGAGAGAGAGAGAGAGGGAGAGAGAGAGAGAGAGAGAGATTGAGAGAGAGAGAGAGAGAGAGAGAGAGAGAGAGAGAGAGAGAGAGAGAGAGAGAGAGAGAGAGAGAGAGAGAGAGAGAGAGAGAGAGAGATAGATAGAGAGAGAGAGAGATGGAGAGAGAGAGTGATAGAGTGAGAGAGAGAGAGAGAGATAGAGAGAAACGTATATATTTAAGACAATGGAATGGAGATATGAATGTAAAAGTATCCAAAGTTTCTAAGCCAACAAGTATCCTCCCTGAGCTGGATATTTAAATCATTTCAATGGTGCGCTTAATCACCCCGTAAAATGCGCCGCTGTGATAGCACCATTGAAATGATTTAAAGATCCAGCTCTGGATAAATGGAAAGATACGGTTTAGTAAGAATTTGAGATTGTTATGATTTACAGAAGTGATAGAACATTAAAGGTATGTGATATTACATAACATTTTTGCTCAGAAATCAAGGGGAAGGGTTAACAGTTATTTTAAAAAATCTTAAATAGTTATTTATCGCATCGTATTATAGACATCTTTCTGCAAATATCAAAATAAAACCAGTTTTGTTACCCCCAAGAAACGAAGGCCGGGACTTTCGTTACAGAGATCTTCATGTAAGTACTTGGATTTCAACCTTCATGATTAGTGGACGAACGAACACAAACTGTTTAAAGAAAAAAATATAATATGCCAAAGGGTTCAAATTTGTTTAATTTTATACAAAATACTAATTTTAGAAAATAATTAAATTTTGTTTATTTTGGGAAATTTTAAATTTGTTAACAAAAATCAGTTTAAAATTTTCATCCGATTATGTAAAGTGCATAGTACCGGTATTTTGTCTGAAGCTTAAGATCTCAAATACAAATAAACTGATTAGATTCTCTGTTTTAGGTAAACTTAAAATAGGTCCCTTGATGGTTTTAGATTTAAGTCTTGGGGTGGTATAAGATGTTTTAGCCCCGTCTTTCCCTTTTAAATACAGAGCCTCTAGACGCTAGATACGTAGACGCTAGTATGATTTATAGTACATAAATTTGAAAACATTTTTAAAAATTCTGATTACTTATTCACGAGAGGAAAGTATTATATTATATGGCTTTACATATGTGTAAATGTTCGATAAGATCCCCTAAACAACTTATTTTATTGGTCAAAAATTTTAAGGGATATCAGGTTTTCAGCCCTACTTGGTGTAACCGCTAGTATTCTTTAAAGATAAATAAATGGAAAACTGAAGAGCTTTATCCACAACAATATGTACTTTTTTTTATGAAAGTCGTAAAATAAAATTATATTATGCTCATAAAATAAGTGATGTATGACTTTTTTACTCCCCATCTGTGTTTACTGTATAAGTTTTATATACAAATTTCATTATAATATCGGAAAAATATTTTTGTTTATAGTCTTGTGCAAAATACTAAACCCAAAATGGTAACTGGGGCGAAATTTTTCAAAAGTAGCGAAGCTTCTCTGTAAGAAACCGTGTCTGTCCGTCGTTACTGACCTGATCCAGCTGACAACAACGAATAATCCTGAAGGTAGATAGTAGGTGATGATGTAGAAACTCATTTTCCGTGTCAACACAAGTTCGAAGCCAGCCGCACTGTAGTTCATACCTAAATAACAACAAAAAATCAGCTATCAAAAATGTTCAACTGCAAGCCATCAACACATTTCTTTTTACAAAATGCAGCAGTAGCAATTAAGAAGCTTTTGGCAGCTGAATAAATGAAGGAATGTGTATAAGATGATTGTAATATGTTGCTTTACAGCAGGGATAAGGGATGGGAAACCTGACCGAAAATTAGGTCTCAGCCTCCTTTTTAAAGTGATGGGGCAACTTTTCTTTTTTGCCTATAAAATCAACTCATTTTCGCCAGTTCATTATTGGCTGTAGGCTACTATCCAATAGCCTGAAATTTGCTTTTAGCATTAACCAATTATTAATAACAAACGCGTCCCCCAGTTCATTATTGGCTAAATTAATTCAAGCAAACATAAATTTCTGCTATGAGAAAGACAACAATGGAAAGTTTCTTAGAAGGACAACAATATATATGACGTTCAATCACATCAACTTATTATTAAATCTACACATTAATAAATGTCCATATAGCAAAACATAAATTGAGAGATCGTTTTTTGAAGACTGAGTAGGATTCAACATTTTATACTTTAGAACAATGTGAAAAACTCATTGTCTTTAGACAATTTAAAAGTTACATTTCATGTGGAATTGATAACCCACCTAAATGATTACAAATACAAAACTAGTTCAATATGTAAATAAAAGTGTACTGTGTTTTGTTAAAAAAAAATTTTCATTAATTTTGGTAAAAATTATTGCACACTTAATTGAACTTTTCTGTTAATATTTAACGTAAAATAAATTTTTTTAAAAATTCTTAATTTATATGTATGCTATGGAACAATTAGTTGATAGAATGTTACCCATGTACTTATTCAAATCTACTTAATTTATTTATTAAAGCTGGGGGGCTAAAGCGGTGTTTATTTCTAAATACAAATTTTGGGATGAAGTAGATCCCCCCTTAAAATGTTTGAAAATAAATCAGATTTAACCATCTCAAAAAAAACTTTTTTTTTAAATGGGGGGGGGGGGGGGGGGTTGGCGAAGTAATAACGGGATTCTACTTAAAGCCACTAACATATTGGTTCTTTGAAAAGTTTTTATTATATTTTATGATTGGTGAAATCAACTACCTGAATTCTATTCTATACTTTTTTTCTTTGCATTCATATAATAGCTATTTCATCATTGTTCATAGTTTTCAAATCTAACTACTGCGTCATCCCGAAACTAGTTTTTTAGGCCTAGTTGGAAAATAGGCCTGGAATAATATTTTCTTACGTTTCCCATCCCTTATCCCTGCTTTACAGCATTTGGTGTTTTCCTTCAATGTGTCTGTTGAGCACAAATGACCCTCCCCCCCATATTCTATCCAAAATGTGTTACTTAGGATCGGTTAGGTTAGGTTATATTGGGGTACTTGGTAGATCCGCAGGGTCCTGGTACCAGTTATGGCTCATAATAGGGGTAAGACGTAGAAAAATAACCTAACCTTATTGTGATATATCTTTTATAAAAATAGGTGGAGAGGGGGTTCTGTGCTCGACATGCACTTTGTGAGAAACCACCTGCATGTTCATCCTATTACATGCCCTTTAGTTCCTTACTGTGTCTTAGCTATACAAGTATTTTGATCTTATATCAAATTTGATATATTAGCTATATAGGCCTTTACTCATTAGATATCCACGCTTAAATCATACTAAAATGAAATTTGCCGCAATTTAAGTTGTGGATGGTTAAGATAGGAAATTAAATATTCAAGCATATAATCACGGCAGGGTAAGGATATTCAGATATTTTTATCAATGTAAGTAATTTCTAGCCCCTATAGACATTCTAACTCTACTTTTCTATTTATTTAGACTCTTCTAACCTTTACTTAACCTAACCAAAAATAAGCTTAAATTATTTTTTTTTAAACCGCTGAACGAATATAGTTCTCATTTACAGTGTACCTTTTCATTAATCCTAGGTAGGTTTATAGCTATTTTGGGTGGATGTACCACCACCCTACCATTAGAAATCGCCCTTAGAAAAAATAACCCCCATAAAAATAATTTGTTACTTTTTATTTTTAAAATAAAAATGTCAACTTTAACCCTCCATTCGAGTGCCCCTAGAGGCCTCTAGGGGGCTTAGCCGCAACAGCAAACTACAGAAATGTTTATTCGTACACCGTATAAAAATGATTTATTACCTAGAGCAATGTAGCTAGACTTAGCCTTGGGCAGGGGATTAAATTCAACTTGATAGTCCAGAACTGATTTTATGTCTTCAGCACGTGGGATTCCCTGAAATATTAGACAACACATTCAATAAACAGATTTTCTACAGATTAGAAAATAAAACAGCATAGGTAGAACATTTTTTATGCATAGATTGACAAAGAAAATTATTATTTAAAAAGTTAGATTTCATATAAAAATTACAAAATTCAAAATAATGATTTGACTATAACTAAATAACTGAAACTGTCTCTATCCATGGACTAGGAAAACATTTTCGGTTAAACAAAAACTAATGTTAAAATTTTATGGCAAGAAGAATAATTCACAATCTATATACTCTAATATTTAATAGACTCAAAATTTTTCTTTTCCGTTTATAAGTTTTAAAAGTGTAAAAAGTTGGCGAAAAATTATTTCTTTGATGCAAGAATTTTGGAAAACTTTTTATAAAATTCATTTAAAAAAGCGCAAAGTAACTGGATTAATCAATTAAAAACAGGCAAAGGCAGAAAGATACATTGCAAATAAAGGTCAAGAGATATAAGGTCGTGCGTAACATATGCATAGTATAAATAAAATTCAAAAGAACAATTATGATTTTATGACTAGACTTATAAAATTTATTTTTATGACACATACGATACAAATACAATGTACATGTACGAAAATACGGAAATATATATTTTTGTATTCAAATGTGCATTAAATGCTTTGTCAATTTCAAAAAGACATAAATTCATTAAAAATTAACATTTTAAAAACAAATTATGTTATGACGTAAAACCATTTCTTTCTTTAATAAATAAACCGAATTTAGTTATCACTACAAGATTCAAACCGACTAAAACCACAGAAATCAATTAAAAGAAAACAAATAACAATCATATACGCCAATAAGTAACGTAGCTATAATATGATATTAGCTGGATAATGAACAACCTGAGTTCTGTGCTACAATAGAAATTTTGGGTATAGTCTCTTTCGTGGCAACGCTCCTTAAGGGGCGATTCTTCGTATTTTTACAGTAGCTATTCTCCTATTTCTAGCCCCTGCGGTGCAATCACCTAACCCAATATAACCTAACCTAACCTAAAATAACCTATTTACAAGCCATTTTAAAAATACGACGTATCGCCACTTAAGGGGAGTTGCCACGAACGGGACAATACCCGAAATTTTAAATTTGTGTTTATGTCTGAAACTTATTGAATAAGGCAATTTTTTTCTTTTTTGGCAGTTATTTCTAGTAAATCGCCCAATAAAAACCATGGCTCGTCAGCCGCGTGTAAGCCACTTAAATTATTGTAAATTTGTACCAATCAATCTTTCCGAAAACATTTTTTGTCATAAAAAGCGGGTTAACATTTGAGGCTTATGCGCGGCTGAGGCACGGATGACGAGCCCTGATAAAACTGGTGGCAAAATGACATACAGGCAGATTCCATAGTTATAAAGTAACTGTGATTTGAAAAAATGTTACCTCGTTTATAAAAGTGATTTTCTTGTACGGGTAGTTAAAACTGCCAACTCGAAAATGACAAACCTACAAAATTATAATTTCCTTTAATATTTTTGGTATGTATATAGCAATTTATATAACTTTTTGTCTTTAATAAGTTCTGTTTGTATCATTAATTAATTCTGTTTAAGTGTGTTGTGGTAAAAAACGACCAGACTAGAAATGTTACAACAATATTTCATTATACTTTTGAAGGCACCAGGGTTCTTAGGGATTAGACATTGGACGAGAAATTGATGTACATTCCCAATGATGATTCAAAAAAAAATTTAATGGTTGAAAAGTTTGGACATTACCTACCAACCGATCAAGATTTAATTAGTACCCAAAGTTTTTTAACTAACAAATTTGAGAACGTTTTTGTAAACTTTGTGTACTAGTATATTTAACAAGTCCCTGAATGGTACAAAATAAGGTTGGTTACTAAGAGCATAAAAAAAACAGGTTTATAGACAGTTTCAGCTGTAACATCTTATGTTAGATTAGGTTAGGTAAGAAATAGGAGAGCTCTGCAGAAATAGGCACCTGCAGGGGTTACATACATGTTTTTAAAAGTCTGCTTTAACAGATTTTTACCACGAACATGCCTAAACCCCCTTGTTTTCATTAATTTTGAAATATAGGTGGTGTGCAGAGGTTGTGCTTAACAAGGGACTTTGAAGGAAATCGTCATTTTTTTCCCCCAACCCTGAAGTACAATCACCTCGCATCTTGTAAAAAGAAAGAAATATTGTTTGGAAAGAAACCATACGCCTTGTTGTCTAACATTTTAGGTTTGTCCATGTGTATGTGTGTGTGTGTGTGTGTGTGTGTGTGTGTGTGTGTGTGTGTGTGTGTGTGTGTGTGTGTGTGTGTGTGTGTGTGTGTGTGTGTGTGTGTGTGTATGTTTGTGTGTGTGTGTGTGGTTATCTCAGGGATGGAGGAACAGACGAAAAAAATTCCTAAGATATTGATTATTTCTTGATAACTGTTAAAATTTTGTCAACCCAAGTAAAAACTGGTAACAATTTGTCGATATGAAGTTTAATATTTTAAATTGACTTAACGATTTTTAATTACATTTTATCTAGTTACTTTCGTTGATATTATAGCTTTTTTTTTAACAGGGAGTAAACAGTATGTAGAGCAAATTCTAAAACTGATTCCATATCTTTAATTTTACATGGATCTTCGGGATAAGACAAAAAAAACATCACAAATAATGATAAACCAAACTACCCCTTTTGCTAATTGAGATAGTTGGTTGATAAGTTAAATACTTTTATTTTTGGACCAACCAAGTAAAAAAGCACCTAAAGTTTTTCAGCAAGTTTTTCAACAATAAGATAACGTGGGCACCAATTTAATTTACAGCCCAATGTCCCCTCCCTGCCTGTATTATATATTGTAAGAATGGGCCACCGGCACATTTTACATTTTACAAACATCTACTACAAAAACGCTCTAAAAAACTGTATCGTATTTGAAACGATAATTTATGTATTCTAATATATATATACTAGCGGCTTTGCCCCTAGCCTCCCATCCCCCAAGAAAATAGTTTTAAACCTTCCCGTGCCCTATGAGAAGCTACCTTGTAAAGGAGAACCCGATCGGTTCAGTGGTTTGCGAGATCCTTCGCTACAAACAAACAGACAGACAGACAGACAGATTTAAATGATTTAAATACTGTAATTCATACATTTTCGTTTAAGTACTAAAAAATCATGTAACGCATTTTTGTAATAATCCACATACGGGAATATATTTGCAAATTCTTCTGTCAATATAATGACCACAGAACAAAATTTCTACCTTCTTTGTCCACAAAATGGAGTCAGAAATTTTAAATTGTGCCCGATGCTGTCTAAAATGGTGCAAAAAATGGGGACAAATTTCAAATTGTTTTGGCGTGTGACGTCATACCCCCATCTCTTTTCTAGGGGGTTTCTTTCCTCCTTTCCTCCTTCCCCTTTCTTTCCCCTCACTTGTGACGTAAATAAACAGCCCCGTCAAATCAATTTGAAATTTGTCCTCATTTTTTGCACCATTTTAGACAGCATCATTGTGCTCTATGCTCGCACATATCCAGAATATTTGGAATATTAAATATAGCATCATAAATATTATGACAATCTTTATCAAATTAAATCTTTAGCAGTTAATAAGCCTAATTTATTATCTAGGTTAGCTTAGCTTATAAGTTCTGTTCGTTCCTTTTTTCCCCTAATCTTTTCCGAAATAAGAAAGACTAAGTAAGAAGATATGCTAACATTGGAAGCTAAATAATACAAATAACTCAGCTGAAAAACCATTTAGATAAAAATTAAAAATCTTACCAAAATTATTGATATTACTTTTTAAATCAACTAGCAGCTTCGCCCCTAGAGGCCTCTTGTGGCACTTTAAATGTTTGACTTAAAAAGATAATACGCTACCTATCTATTCGAATTTTTTTTTGATCTATTGCGATTTCTCTTGGGAGGGTAGTGGTACCCTCCTTCAAAATAGTTATAAACCTTCCCGAGGCGACAGACAGACGGACAGACAGACAGACAGACAGACAGGCAGACGGACGGACGGACAGACATCATTATACTTTGTATTATAGATTGCCTTTCCTTAAAAGGTCTCAGGATGAAGCATTGTTTTTCTCTGCCACAGTTATTTATCTTTTCTTAAAGGGGAAATGTTGACTTTTATTTATATACTTTACTATACATTTATTTTTACTAAGGATAACAAAGTCTCAAATCAACCTAAAAGATCAACCTTATTCTATAAAATCAAAGGCTATATATTTGTGGCTATGCCTTTAAATTAAGAAAATTAAAGCAGTCTTTGCAAAGAAGCAAGAGCGTTTGTGTCTTATGTTATCGAACATTTGTAGCAAAAGTGAACCTTATAAACATAAGTTATTTTATTCTCAAAGCACCAAAAGGCCGTTCAGGAACAAGCAACCATGTTTAGCTCATCAAATCCCATTTAATACATATTCACTGGTCAGATTGGGGCGTTGCACGCTTCTTAATTAGGGTAGATACAAACACAACTAATCATAGAATAGTTTCGCTACAAAAAAGGTAAGATACATGAGCTAAACTTTGATATCAAATTATTGTTTAAGCAACTGAGCTTAGAAATAGTAATTTTTCTACACATATAGACTAAACTTTAGCTTCGTTTTTGGAGTGGATTAAATTTTATTCCAACTTGAATAACCTAACCCAAAACTTTAAAAACCTATATAATCTGATTTGTAATTTGTGCTATAGAGTTATACATCTATATATGTCCTAATTGATCTTGGTACAGTGTACACCACCACAGTGTACACCACAAGGTTTTTACACATCTATTATATTTATTGTTGTGCTTTCTATTATAGTACAAAATAATTATGTAATCCTTAATAAACAGTTTCATTTATAGGTTTATAAATAATTAAATAACTCTCAAGTATATGCGTTTGCTAAAGGCGAAGCTTTTCTATTAGCATTAGGGTAGATCCGTCCGTACATCCCACTATGTTCCACGAGTGACAAAAAATCGTTTTTTACATTTTATAAAATACACTTTTAAACAATTGTTTAGTAATATACACAAGTTTTGGGAAATAAAGCCGAAAGAATTAGCTCTTTACTATGAAAAATAAGAATTTTACATGTAATTATACCAGAGGTATGGAATTAAGTTCCTTTTCATCATTGTAAACAACTATTTTTAAGGTCAACTAAACTACATTTCAAATCAATGTGGACCCCTTATTTTTAAAGCTATTTTTAAGTATTATATATTTTTGGAACCAGTATGTAATAATTTATACGTTTAGCCTTTAAAAGAAGTCAAATCTCCATTTTTTGTTGTAATTGTAGATGGTTTACTTAGCATACTCGATTTCTGTAAAATAGACAATTTTCTTCTAATGAAAATTTTACGTTTTTAAGACCAAAAGAGTCCAAGCAAATCCTCTTACATGGTGATATTAGATGTATGTACAATATCAGAGAACTTTACCCTGTGCATGCGAAGGTATGCGAAGTTTGTTTTTTTTAAGCCCTAAAGATACTGGGTCTATAAAAAAATAACAATTTTTTAAGATATAAAAGTAATTTATTTTTCTACTTATTTCCAACACATAATCAATTAAACTAAAAGTAAAGAAAAGTTTTAAATAAAGATTATCCCTAAATGTCTAGGCTCTTATTTGAACTATTTTACCTTTTTATTGGGGGGGGGGGGGGGGTAATGCCCCACTTATATCCACATCTAAACCCATTAAAGCTAGAAGTTTAACAAATTTTATGTGGTTTCCTAGTTCAAATATATATTCTTATATAATTAGCATTATTTACTCCCTTCACACTTATATTAAGCAATTTTTTTCCAAAGGTGCTTTCAAAAAGACAAGTAGAATTTGTATTGTTTAAGATAGAAAATGCTTCCTTTCAAGTAAATTGAAAATAAAATGAAAGTCTTATATCAGAGATTTATAGGGATTATACAATGGCCGAGAAATTAATGTACATTCCCAATGCTAATACACAAAATTGGCCCTTCTTTAAATTACAATTAGTGATTGAAACGTTTGGACACACAACTAATAAACCAACCAATCAAAATTCAATAAAAGTCCCACAAATTGTTATGCCTACAAATAAGAAAACGCTATTTTGTGAATTTGGGGACTATTATAATAAACAGCCCATTGTCCCCTCCCTCCGTACATTTACACACAGAAAATAAATAAGAAATAGGCACATCTGTATGTAAACTTGAGATTGGAAATCTCAAAAAATAAATTTCGGCGGCGGCGATTGGTGGTAAAACGGCGGCAGATTTTCATATAGTTTCAGTAGGTCATACATACTTGTTAGAAAAGCTTATGTTTAAAATCTAAAGTCTGTAGGTAAAAAATTGCACTCAAGAGCTGTTTTAAGATTTCTGAGAGATCAGGACCTGCAGGATCATACCTGGACCCTGAAATTGACTTAAACACTTAAATTTCATATTGGTATGTACTAGTATAGGATATTTTAGTATTTGGTAACTTAAAATGCTTAGTTTAAGGCAAACAAAATATTTTTGCTCTTTACCTGTATGACCCTGCCAGGTCTGCTGGCATCCTGTGCCAACCAGGATGGAGATATTCAAAATTTCGTCATTACATTGAAAGATATATGGATACTTATTACTACTTAAATAAAATTTCGTCAAAATTTTAAAATATACACTCGCTATGATTTTTTGTCATTTTTTGGCTTTTCTGGAACACAGTGCATCCGTGCGTTATTATCGTTAATTTAAACATGATAGAATTGCCATATCAATTTGAAATTTTGCCTGTAAAAGTTAGGTAAAATTAAGAAAGCATATCAACTCTATAAACATTACCAGAAAGTCCGTAAGTCCATTAAAATTAAACATGGAGATTTAAATATTTTTAACACTCAACAAATGTAAATGATTATTTGTGATGTCCTACCGTTTTATAGTGAATATGTAAAGTAAGATCTCAAAACAGCTGAATTTTAATAATGAAATCAAATTGTAAACAAGAATAATACATAGATAAATAGCGAAAATTCATAATTTTGATCCATTGTCCTATGCCTGAATAATAATTGTTAATACTGCTGGTAGAAGCTGAGATATCATACATCAAATATATATTAGTTAATGTTAGGTGCCTTTTCCCAACTGCAAACTATTTTTACATTTTTTTATGTTTTCGTTATTGTTTAAAACGACTTTAAGATTTTTTTTGTCTCTTATTATCAAGCTTTTTGTGGAAAAATCTTCCTATTTGATTGTTAAATTTTGCTATATGATTAATGATGATTTGCTGTATTATTAAAACACTATGGCTGGTTAATCCTAATAGGTTATTAACCTTATTTGTTGTCCCATAACCGGGATTAGCCGCCTCTGCAGGGATCTTAAGGGATAGGACAAATGGCGATTATTTGATGTAACTCCCCAATAATGATAATTACAATTACCCCTTCTATAGATTAAGATTATTTGTTGAAAATCTTTGAAGCTGCTTGTTTGTCTAACAAATCAAGATCTACTTAAAGTACCTTAAGTTTAATTAAGCCTTACCTTGACTAAAAAAAGGAGAAAGTTAAGGTTTGATAAAATGTAATCTGAATTAGGTGAAATAATCTATGAAAGACAAATAAAAAATAATTAATATAAATCAGGTGCATTACGTCCAACATTAACGAAGCTGTTCTAAGTTTTTAATAAAACAGAAAGTTAAAAAGAAAGCACATGAACGTAAAGCAAAAAGACAAAAAAAATTTCAGTTTTGTTTACTTGCATATTCGTTAAAAAGTTCACAAAATGAATAAATCTATTGATACTAATAAATCTAAATTAAAGTTTTAAATAACTTTTTAAAAAGTTTAGCAACAAAAGTTTCATAAAGAAATTACTCAAAAAATCCATCAATAAACATTATGGAGATGTTTAAAAAGAAAAATGTATCAAGAACAATTAGATTCAATAGTTATGATCCATTGAATTTTTTTTCCCGGGAAAACCATACAGTATATAATATGTATACCGGACAAAAAAAATGATAGGGAATGAACGATAAAAGATAATTAAATAAATAAAACTGGATCGATTACAGCTTCAAAAATAATTTGTGTTATCTATTTAAATTTTAGGTAAGCTGTAAATATTAGACGAAATAGGGTTGGTAATTTAATTATTAAACCCCAGTGTTAGTATATGAAATTAAATAAGAATGATCCAATATGAACACATAATTTTATATATTATAATAGATAAAAATCTTATTTTTGATTTTGACAAAAACAGTTCAAAAAACATAGACTGTTAATAGAACATTAAGGACCGGAACAGACAAACAGACAAACCTTCACGGCCATCCAATAGAAAAGCTTCTAACTTAATGTAAAGTAAAGTGTATAAATGAAATAAGCTTATCCATCTTCCGGAAATTAAAGATATCTTCTACCATTCAAGGAAATAGACTATTTTTCGTGAAAAATTATATTAGTAAAGGAAGATTTTAAAAAAATCACCTACTTTAACATTCAATTGTTGTATATAAACCCAGTGTTTATTAAGATCTCGTGAACTTATAAAAACAATTGATATTAAATTTCCATGGAAAATTCATGTTTTCAATGTTGTAATCAAGTAGGTGGGCGGGGAGGGGAAACCCCCCAAAAGAGATGATCCCTGGAAAACATTCCCACTAAGAGTTTTTTAGGATTTCTAAATTATATATATGTGTTATTTTAAAATTATATTATTGCTTTGCTACATTATTACTATTATTAGATGATTTTTACATATAATTTGTGTATAATATCTGTATCAATTTCTTTCCGTATGTAGCTACTTCTCCCTCTTTTTTTCTGCTCTCCTTTTCTTACATTCTATCCTTTTATTAACCCATATTTTCCTGTAACAAAGTACGACAAATAAATCCCAGCTGCCCTGAAAATTTTAAACATGTTTAGGCAATGGTGAATTTGGTCAATTCATCCTTGTTTTATACTTATTTTAAAATATACATTAAATGTTTTGCCAATGTCTAATAGACATAAATCTATTAAAAAACAACATTTTAAAACAAATTAAACCATGACGTCAAGCATAATTTTTCCAATAATTTATGCAATTTAAATTAAATAAAATATTTTTCGAAAAAATTACAATTATTTAGTGAAAATCAATAAAACTTGCCAATACAATGGAAAATAAAATTATATACATCAATGATTATTAACAAAATTACCCCGTCTGTTGATTAAAATTATTGGTTGGACACTACTGATTTTGAACCTATTAAACAATATTGTTTAAAAGTATCCAAGCTTTTTGATTCAACGCACAAGATAATTCGATTATAAAACTTTGGGTACCAGTAAAATTTAGGTCCAATATCCAATCCCTTGAATCCAATTTGATATTATCCGTGTATTCTAAATGTGTGAGCATATAAATGAGGAAAGTGTTCCTTCAAAACAGCTGACACCTGAAAATTATGTCTAAAATTAAAAAAAAAAAATTTAAAAACAGCCAATTTTTAACATTTGTTATTAATAAAGAACCCAGTAAAAGTGTCTGACTATGACATCAGAAAAAATTAACAATTAACCAATGAGAGACCGCTATATATTTTACTATTGGTCAATTACAGTGAATACTGGCTTCTCATTGGTTAATTGTTATTTTTTTCTGACGTCATAGTTCGACACTTTTACGAGGTTCGTTAATAAAATACTCTAAAGTAATAAAACTATATAGTAGGACGATTGGCGTTAAATGCTTCTACTTAATTATTAATTATGAAATACTGCTTTTGTTCGTATATCATGCAGCAAAAAATGCTTTAGATCTGTTTATGAGCCATTTTAAATCAAGTGACTAAAATCTTCCCAAAAGTAATAAATATTCTTTCCTAGACATTGCGCCCCTAGCTTCTAACAAGGTTGCTAGATATCACTAGCTTCCCTGAAAAACATGACCGGTTCGTGCTAACCTTTTTAGAGATATATTGCTAATAATTATTTGTTCGAAATAACACCTATGAGTGACAGAAAAGGCGGCCACAGGATGCAAGCTTCAAGTATCAGCCAACCCATAACCAAGGTTTAGTATACAGGTTGTATAATTATGGTCACAGGATGCAAGCTTTATGTATCAGCCAAACCATAACCAAGGTTTAGTATACAGGTTGTATAATTATGGTCACAGGATGCAAGCTTTATGTATCAGCCAAACCATAAACAAGGTTTAGTATACAGGTAGTATAATTATGGTCACAGGATGCAAGCTTTAAGTATCAGCCAACCCATAAACAAGGTTTAGTATACAGGTTGTATAATTATGGTCACATGATGCAATCTTCAAGTATTAGCCAACCCATAAACAAGGTTTAGTTTATAGGTTGTATAATTATGGTCACAGGATGCTAGCTTCAAGTATCAGTCAACCCATAACCAAGATTTAGTATACAGGTTGTATGATTATGGGCATAGGATACAAGTATCAGCCAACCCATAACCAAGGTTTAGTATACAGGTTGTATAATTATGGCCACAGGATGCAAGCTTCAAGTATCAGCCAACTCATAACCAAGGTTTAGTATACAGGTTGTATAATTATGGCCACATGATGCTAGCTTCAAGTATCAGCCAACCCATAACCAAGGTTTAGTATACAGGTTAAAAAGATTAAGAAACCTGATAATATTTATTTACAAATAACCTAATACAATTTTCTATGGAATTTGCCTACCTTAATAATCAATTTTGATCCAACATGTTTTTTGATGATGTATAATAATATAAAGTTGGCAGAGGGATAATTGTTGCAAACACCAGCTCTTTTATTTTATCATCCTTGCATTATTCCTCAATCTTTCCTTTTTATCATTCTTTTTACATACATATTCTTTACAAATATTCTGTAGAGCAATCCTACTCTATAAGTTATTTCATAACAAAGAAACAAAAAATCTAATTAAAAGAGTAGTTGAAGTCTATATGTTTGTAACATTTGGTTCTTTCTTTAAACTATAACAACAAGATTAAAAACAGCTTTTTATTTCGTATTATTTGATTACTTGTTTCGAATTCTATTATGATATGAATATTAATGAAGTTTTTATGAACAATGAAAAAAAATGATTTGATAAGTTTAATCTGTAGAATAAGTTATTTTGTTTGTCATCATTGGGGATGCATATCAAAATATCATCCATTGTCTTAACTCTTTATATCACTTAAAATGTCAATACCTGTATGTCGACAGGGAAGGCATTGAAGTTCATCTGGCAGATAAAAGTAATTTTACTGGCCATGGCGTACAGTACCTCTCCAGAGTTATCTATCCATACTCCTATAATAAATATATTTTACTAGCTGTGGAGTACAGTACCTCTCCAGAGTTATCTATCCATACTCCTAGAATAAATATATTTTACTAGCTGTGGAGTACAGTACCTCTCCAGAGTTATCTATCCATACTAATAGAATAAATATATTTTACTAGCTGTGGAGTACAGTACCTCTCCAGAGTTATCTATCCATACTCCTAGAATAAATATATTTTACTATCTGTGGCGTACAGTACCTCTCCAGAGTTATCTATCCATACTCCTAGAATAAATATATTTTACTATCTGTGGCGTACAGTACCTCTCCAGAGTTATCTATCCATACTCCTAGAATAAATATATTTTACTATCTGTGGCGTACAGTACCTCTCCAGAGTTATCTATCCATACTCCTAGAATAAATATATTTTACTAGCTGTGGAGTACAGTACCTCTCAAGAGTTATCTATCCATACTCCTAGAATAAAATATATTTTACTAGCTGTGGCGTACAGTATCTATCCAGAGTTATCTATCCATACTCCTAGAATAAAATATATTTTACTAGCTGTGGAGTAGTACCTCTCCAGAGGTATCTATCCATACTCCTAGAATAAATATATTTTACTAGCTGTGGAGTACAGTACCTCTCCAGAGTTATCTATCCATACTCCTAGAATAAATATATTTTACTAGCTGTGGCATACAGTACCTCTCCAGAGTTATCTATCCATACTCCTAGTATAAATATATTTTACTATCTGTGGCGTACAGTACCTCTCCAGAGTTATCTATCCATACTCCTAGAATAAATATATTTTACTATCTGTGGCGTACAGTACCTCTCCAGAGTTATCTATCCATACTCCTAGAAAGAAATATATTTTACTAGCTGTGGAGTACAGTACCTCTCCAGAGTTATCTATCCATACTCCTAGAAAGAAATATATTTTACTAGCTGTGGAGTACAGTACCTCTCCAGAGTTATCTATCCATACTCCTAGAAAGAAATATATTTTACTAGCTGTGGAGTACAGTACCTCTCCAGAGGTATCTATCCATACTCCTAGAATAAATATATTTTACTAGCTATGGCGTACAGTACCTCTCCAGAGTTATCTATCCATACTCCTAGATAAATATATTTTACTAGCTGTGGAGTACAGTACCTCTCCAGAGTTATCTATCCATACTCCTAGAATAAATATATTTTACTATCTGTGGCGTACAGTACCTCTCCAGAGTTATCTATCCATACTCCTAGAATAAATATATTTTACTAGCTGTGGAGTACAGTACCTCTCCAGAGTTATCTATCCATACTCCTAGAATAAATATATTTTACTAGCTGTGGAGTACAGTACCTCTCCAGAGTTATCTATCCATACTCCTAGAAAGAAATATATTTTACTAGCTGTGGAGTACAGTACCTCTCCAGAGTTATCTATCCATACTCCTAGAATAAATATATTTTACTAGCTGTGGAGTACAGTACCTCTCCAGAGTTATCTATCCATACTCCTAGAAAGAAATATATTTTACTAGCTGTGGAGTACAGTACCTCTCCAGAGGTATCTATCCATACTCCTAGAATAAATATATTTTACTAGCTGTGGAGTACAGTACCTCACCAGAGTTATCTATCCATACTCCTAGAAAGAAATATATTTTACTAGCTGTGGAGTACAGTACCTCTCCAGAGGTATCTATCCATACTCCTAGAATAAATATATTTTACTAGCTGTGGAGTACAGTACCTCTCCAGAGTTATCTATCCATACTCCTAGAAAGAAATATATTTTACTAGCTGTGGAGTACAGTACATCTCCAGAGTTATCTATCCATACTCCTAGAAAGAAATATATTTTACTAGCTGTGGAGTACAGTACCTCTCCAGAGTTATCTATCCATACTCATAGAAAGAAATATATTTTACTAGCTGTGGAGTACAGTACCTCTCCAGAGTTATCTATCCATACTCCTAGAATAAATATATTTTACTAGCTGTGGCATACAGTACCTCTCCAGAGGAATGAGAAACTGTCCCAATTTTGTATAACTTTAGCGGAACAAGTTCCAATTACGTCATATTTTTCTTTCCCGAAAAAGGGAGGGGGGGAAGAAAATCTCTTCAAAAGAGATGGGGAAAACCTCTTTTCTCCCATCTCTTTTTTCTTCCCCCCTTCCCTTTTTTTTCTTTCCCCCTTCTCTTTTTCGGGAAAGAAAAATATGACGTAATTGGAACTTGTTCCGCTAAAGTTATACAAAATTGGGACAGTTTCTCATTCCTCCCTCTCGAGAGTTATATATCCATACTCCTAGAATAAATATATTTTACTATCTGTGGCATACAGTACCTCTCCAGAGTTATCTATCCATACTCCTAGAATAAAATATATTTTACTAGCTGTGGAGTACAGTACCTCTCCAGAGTTATCTATCCATACTCCTAGAATAAATATATTTTACTAGCTGTGGCATACAGTACCTCTCCAGAGTTATCTATCCATACTCCTAGAAAGAAATATATTTTACTATCTGTGGAGTACAGTACCTCTCCAGAGTTATCTATCCATACTCCTAGAATAAATATATTTTACTAGCTGTGGAGTACAGTACCTCTCCAGAGTTATCTATCCATACTCCTAGAATAAATATATTTTACTAGCTGTGGAGTACAGTACCTCTCCAGAGTTATCTATCCATACTCCTAGAAAGAAATATATTTTACTAGCTGTGGAGTACAGTACCTCTCCAGAGTTATCTATCCATACTCCTAGAAAGAAATATATTTTACTAGCTGTGGAGTACAGTACCTCTCCAGAGGTATCTATCCATACTCCTAGAAAGAAATATATTTTACTAGCTGTGGAGTACAGTACCTCTCCAGAGTTATCTATCCATACTCCTAGAAAGAAATATATTTTACTAGCTGTGGAGTACAGTACCTCTCCAGAGGTATCTATCCATACTCCTAGAAAGAAATATATTTTACTAGCTGTGGAGTACAGTACCTCTCCAGAGTTATCTATCCATACTCCTAGAAAGAAATATATTTTACTAGCTGTGGAGTACAGTACCTCTCCAGAGTTATCTATCCATACTCCTAGAAAGAAATATATTTTACTAGCTGTGGAGTACAGTACCTCTCCAGAGGTATCTATCAATACTCCTAGAAAGAAATATATTTTACTAGCTGTGGAGTACAGTACCTCTCCAGAGTTATCTATCCATACTCCTAGAAAGAAATATATTTTACTAGCTGTGGAGTACAGTACCTCTCCAGAGTTATCTATCCATACTCCTAGAATAATTATATTTTACTATCTGTGGCGTACAGTACCTCTCCAGAGTTATCTATCCATACTCCTAGAAAGAAATATATTTTACTAGCTGTGGAGTACAGTACCTCTCCAGAGTTATCTATCCATACTCCTAGAAAGAAATATATTTTACTAGCTGTGGCGTACAGTACCTCTCCAGAGTTATCTATCCATACTCCTAGAATAAATATATTTTACTAGCTGTGGCGTACAGTACCTCTATCCAGACTCCTAGAATAATAAAATATTTTACGGGTTCTCTCAAAGTGCCAAGTCGAGCACCCCTCCTTATTTTTGAATTATTAAAAAAAATATGGGTGAGGGGTTCAGTGTCCGATAGGCACTTTGAGAAAAAGAAGCACAATCAAAAAACGTTTATACAAGGAGTAAAAATAACTCGATATTTACACGAACAATGTTTACAGAACATAGGTTTGAGGACTGGAAGACTAAAGCTAAAAACTTACAGAGTTGCTTTGCTACAAAAATTGTATGATATATTATCTAATATGAATTATGTATTTACTTATACAAATTTATGCACAATATGTTTGTTAACAATAAGCGGTTTCCTAACATATTTTCTCTGAACAAAATTACAATAGGATTGAGGGGGGGGGGGGTGGATTAAAATTAATATATGCTGTTAATACGTGATTACTTGGGATAACTTTTTTTGAATGTTTTTATGTATGTTACGATATATTGTTTCGTTTGGTATTTATATGCAATTTTGGATGTGATTTTCAGAAAAGTAATGTTTTTGGCATATTTTGCAATTAAAAAAAAAACCATGGACAAAGTAGTGATAAATAGGGGGAAGGGGAGAATTTTATAATGAATTGAAAGTCTTTATACCCGGCATAATACTGGTGCAGATATAATAAATATTATAGGGAACCATAATACCCAAGTATAGGCTATAAATCATGCACATAAAATATCTCTCAGCCTTTTCTTAAAAATCCTTTTTTTTATATTCCTTGCAAATAAACGCTTTTTAAGATTTTTAAAAGCTTCAATTTTATTTTCAACATTTCTAAATGCTGTTTACGTCTCATGATTCTAATATCTTTGTTAGTGTTAAACTAAGTTATTTAGAAATATCCGCTCGTCTATTAATAAGAATTGAATTGGAGTAAACTTGAATTCCTCGGCTGCAATTTAAGAAACACGGTTGAATTAACTTTGACAATTTCTTATATCAACAAGCAACCAGCATATAATTTGTTTAAAATCTAAATGGCTGCCATTATTAATTGCCGGCTGATTTTCTCAGTGTGATAAATCTGATGACCATTGAGCATCTACTCTATAGCTCACTACTTGTTTTCATTGGTATTTAATCGACGAATTCACCCTACACAGTGCATATGAAGGTGCTTTGACTTTTGTGTCAGAACCTAAATTTGGACATAGTGCATTTCATTACCCTAGGTTAGGTAACTTCATTTCACTTTTTAACAAAATCTAAAATGCAGTCGTTTTTGAGAAAATTAGATTTGAAAATTTCAAGTTCAATTTTCATCTACTAGGAGTTACCGCATAATCATGACAAGAAAAGCAAATATTATTTATTTAAAATGTTGAACAACTTTGCTTTTATAAAGTCTATCATAAAATCTCTCTATATATGATTTATTTCAGTCTGAATTTCCGTGACCTTAGCAAAGCAAATGATAAAAATGGCCATGAATCAACTCACTTAAGGAGTGGTTTTATGAAGAACTTTATAAAAGCAAACTTGTTCAAAATTTTAAATGCTTTTCTTGTCATGATTATGCGGTAACTCCTAGTGGATGAAAATGAAGTTACCTAACCTAGGGTAATGAAATGCATTATGTCCCAATTTAGGTTCTGACACAAAAGTCAAAGCACCTTTAAACGCACTGTGCCTAGCTTTAAAACTAAAATTATTACCTTCTAATCTTGAAAGAACTTTGTGTGTTTCAAAGGACATAAGATCTGGGAAATTAAAAACAAATATCTTTACAAGTCAGAGCCACTAATAAAAATAATTTAAAGTTATAGAAAACTATGTTTCCAAATGAATTAAAAAAGAAAGTAGAAACTTTTGAAATAAAATGATAAATGATATTTTTAAAGACAAAGAATGAAAATCAAGGAAAGGGAAATATTGAGTACCTATTTTTGGCATAAAAACGGCATTAAAAGGAAAAAAGGTATGATCTTCCAACTTTTAAACTTTTTGACAACAATATTTTGTATGATATAATTATCCTATCATCAAATTTTTGTAATAATGATTCCTAGCACAATAAGGTAAAGTATTATAAATGTGGCATCTCTATAATCAAATCCTAAAAATGAGAGAATGTCCTCTTATTGCATCCTGTACTTACGAAGTTTTGCAACAAATTAATATACATTTTTGTTTAGACTAACAAATTAATGTTCTGCTTATTAAGTTTTGACACTCTACAAGTGGTTTTGTGCGTTTGTCCTTTCTTTGAAAGCTTTGCTTTGATAAATGTTGTCATTCTTGATTTTTACCATTTAAGATTTTTTATACAGAAATAAGATTGAATAAGATGAATTTGTTTTTAACCTAGAATTTCTATATCAGGTATCCAAAGGTTAGGTAGCACGTTCAGGTTGACCGCTGTTAACCCTTCCTCACCACCAGAGCTTAGCTCCTAAATAGATAGTAGTTAGATAGAAAGTAGGTGGATAAGTTGACCGCTGTTAACCCTTCCTCACAACTAGAGCTTACCACCTAGGCACTCAGATAGATAGATAAATGGATAGACAGAAAGATATATTGTTTGGTAGATAGATATAATAGACAGAAAGGAAGAATGATAGATGTATTGAATAGAAATAATTAAATTATATTTTTTAAAAACAAGAATTTTAGAAGCAGTATGGCTTCTGATATATTTCAGGCTTAAATATTTCTTACTACTGTCTAAGAATCTACACAAATAAAATCAGACACCTACCTCACAAAGTAACAATCATTTTTTAAAACATACTTTTACCGACTAATTAAGAACAAATACAAATCTGTAGTAAAATAAAAACAAACTTCAGTCAAAAAGAGCAGTTTAAGATTGAGGTGGTTAAAACATTTGGACACTCAACTTAATAAACCAACCCAACAAAGTCTTATTAAACTCCCCAAACTTGTTAAGCTAACGAATAACGCTATTTAAAACTTTGGGGACTATTGTATTAAACAGCCGAATGTCCCCTCCCTTCCTGTGAACGAACGGACTGACCCTATTCACTGAGCGCTACAAAAATACCATTCTATTTCCTTGATACTACATTACTTGACTATTAGTCCAGAAATACTTGAGTAGGTTTGTAGGGAAGAGAAATGGACATTGAATGGCTTTGATTGCCACTTAACAGACAAACAACCAATGATATCCTAGGTAAAAGAATAATGTAAAGGGTTAGGAAGAGGAAAATGTAAGAGAAATTAATACATCTAAAACCCTTTTTACAATCTTAATACCAAAAGCAGCATTTTACCCACAAAAATGAGTCAGTTATTGTCCATTGTCATATCTTTTTATCTATGACAGAGTATTACAGAGACATAATGATTGACCACATGGAAGAATAAAATATTTTAAGGTTACGTGCGTGCAAAAAAAAGTGCTTAACAACCACGCGGATTCGATTGTGGCAGAGACTTTAGTTAGCTTATAAATTTGTTTTGTGGATTAAATTAAACTCTTAAATATCCCTTTTCTTATAATTTAAGGGGCTAACATCAAATGACTAACTTTAAAATTTTTTTTATTGAATATTAGCGGCTACGCCCCTAGGGGGAAGGGATTTATTAATCATCTTTCCCTATACTGCTTAAGTTTGGAACTTTTTAGTGATTTTATTTGTCCTTTCTTTATATACATGTATATAAATAGTTTTATTTTGTTGTAGCTGCTCGCCTTATGTATACTTTAATACTTTTTTTCTAGCGAAGCTACCCTGTAATTTAAATTTACTGTCAGTATATAATTTACTTGGTCCTTCGTTCTGTCAGTTCTGCAACAAAAATATAGATATCTAAACTTCTTAACTTATGACTTCTGAATGTCTGTTCTTTTAATAACTTTGTTTTGTCAGTATTTGTTTCGCGTTCATGATTTTTTGTGCTTCGTTACTTATTGATATTATCATCCTTGTTTGATGACAATTCATTAGAAAACATTGCAACACAAAATTAAACTATTTTATATTCAAAGTTGAAATTGAATTCAGGGATCTAAAGGGATAAGACAATAGCCGATAAATTGCTGTACATCACTAATGACGATGCACAAAATTATACCTTCTGTAGATTACAACTAATGATTGAAACGATTGGACACTCAGCTTAATGAACCAACCAATCAATATTTAACAAAAGTTCCTAAAATTGTTGAGCCAACAAATAAGAAAACGTCATTACAAAATTTTGTGGACTAGTGTAATAAGCAGCCCAATATCCCCTCACTCCCTGAATTGAATTACACATTAGACTTACCAAGATATAGACTGATCTGATCATAGATCTTATTTATCTTATTTTTAATTAATTCTTATGCTATATTAAGAAGAATTAAGATTATTTTATAGGATATATATTTCAGTTATTTACTTTAGATTTTTGCCTATGTCTAATTAAGATATCTTTATCCGTCAATAATTAAAGAAAATGATATTGTGACTTAATGACTCGAAAGTCATAAAGACATATTCAAGTTAAAAAGTAGCCGCAAAAATCGGATGTACTTCTTCAAAACCTTTATTTCAATTGTATTAAAATCAAATTAAAAATTTGATTTTTAGACCTTTTTAAAATGATAAAATGAACAATGAAAAAAAGAACATTACGTATTAAGATTTGAATATGACCTTTTTATATTAAATTTTTGAATTTCTCTACATATTTTCAAATCAATTTGTTCTAGATGAGTTTCTGGTTTATTTATGATAAAAGTTTTGTAATTCTGACTTTTTAGAGCTTTGCATTTTTAATTGTATGCAGAGCAATGCAACTTTTATTTAAAAAATGCAACTAGATTTACTTTTAATAAGGATTTTTAAGCCCGGGGGTAAAATTTGCTTGGGGGGTAATTACCCCCCCTGAATTCTGTTGGCAGGGGTAAATTTTTTTACCCCCCACAAAATTTACCCTAGGGTAAAATTTTTTGGGGAGGTAAAATGAAAAAATTTTTGGAGGTGCCTACGGCACCCCCAAATTCGTTTGGGGGGGGGGGTTATTCCCACTTTACCCCCCCCCCCTTGGACGTCCTTTGATATAAAGCCAGCTTTGTTAGCCCCAAGGGATAGAAGATCTGGGCTAAATAAACTTGTATTAATTTTTTAATTTGTTTTTTTTACTTATTGGAAGTCTATTTAATATTCATACAATACAATACATAATTTTAAGTATAAAAAAGAATTATAGATGAATAGGTCATATATTTAGGTTCATAAATAATTCATTAGTGCTGGCCCAAGTACGGTTGGCGGATTTACTATTAATTTCTAAATTCTATTACCCTAGCATGGATTTCATGAAAATCTTTTACATTTTCACAAAGCTCAACTCACAAAGAAAGAAAAATATTAGTTGAAAAATGGAAAATTTAATGGACAGTCACTAGCATATGTAAAAGTGCTTATATCTGCTGAAGACATATTATTTGATCATAATAATTTAAACATAAAAGCGCAATAATGATATTATTTGTATTTGATAAATATGCAATATTGTTCCATAATATCAACATTCTACACAAAACAGATACACTTTACATAACCCATGGAAATTATCACATATTGGTGAAAACAAACCAGACCATAAAAAAAACTTTCAAACATTTTATTATTGACTGTTCTTAAGAATTATTTTGCCCAGAAAAAGAACAATTAAAGA
Source organism: Acartia tonsa (assembly GCF_053477335.1). Taxonomy (NCBI): domain Eukaryota; kingdom Metazoa; phylum Arthropoda; class Copepoda; order Calanoida; family Acartiidae; genus Acartia; species Acartia tonsa. The sequence continues at coordinate 13,216,076 of NC_137269.1, forward strand.
GCAATTAAATAGCTTCTTTAGGAAGGTACACTACAAGAATTATTTCACTTTTTACACTTTCTCTCAAGGTATGTGGTGTTTTTTTTCGACATAGCAAATTCAGTGGCTCCTCTGATACACATTACATTCAAATAAAGATAAACTATGCAACATTGTCTTAGTAGTTTTATTTTTTTTGTTACGTGAGTTTTTTTGGAGGAAAAGATTGGATATTTTCCTAAGGCAGTATTCGGTCCACTCTTACACTCGCAGAAAAAAATACACAAATAAGCTTACTCCCTAGTAATGATTGTTGTCCTTGAAAGATTAAACATTCTGACTGGAACCAGTTTTAACATTTGCGACGCGGTGTTGAGCCGAGGTTCGAACCCATACACTACCCAACGACGAGCGGAATCGCAACGTGATAAGCCTAAAAATACATAAATTTAAACACCCGTCCATAAACAAATCTGTCATACGACAATTTAAAAGTTAGAGTTTCTCTTTTGATATGAAATTAAATGCATCTATTTGATTTCCTTTGTAAGTATCATTATTCCCTTCATCATTTACATTAGCCTGTACCAAATTGTTTTCTTATATGTATGATCATAGTCATACTTTCATAGGTTACTTTATCCTGTACCAAATATATATTTGAAATGAAAATGTGATATTACCCTTCATCCTTTCTATTAGCCTTTACCAAATTTATTTTTCTACATAAGTCACTATTATACATTATCTATTTGCATAAGCCTGTACCAAAACATAGAATAATTTTTCTTAAAACATTACTAACTTAGCCAAAATATAAGTTACAGAATCATACTATATGATTGAACATATACATAGTTGTTATGAAAACAATTTTCTAAATATTTGTATTTTCGATCCAGTCTATATTGAATGTAAATTTGATTGTGTCCAGGCTAGCCTTTCATCTTTATGATGCAATTGTGTATCAATTATAATTTGAGGCCTGTTCAATTTTTTTTGCAGTATGCAGTTTTATATCAATCAAAATGAGATGTTACATATCATATGCAAAATAGATTATTTCTGCCAATTAAATAATTTCATCATTAGATAATAAATTACAAAAAAAGTTAAATAAGGGATATTAAACAAATTTTAAAATACATAAACTTCAATTGGCGCTCATGTAGAAAGAGCTAGGTCGTAAAATAGCCTTGAAATAGTAAAATACCTAAATGAAGGTTCTACAAAAAGACTAACAATCTTATACAACTTACATGGACGGACGGACCGTAACTATACAGTAGCTTGGACTACTAATAAAATAGGTTTTTTCAAGCCTTTTAGAATAATAATTGCAGTTTTCTATATCGGTTAGGCTTGAGTACACGATTCTTCTTGCTAACTACTATGGCCAAAGTTAAAGCATCTCTTATATACCTTTTAATGAATCTTTCAAAAAAGCATAAAAATAAAAGTTTATGAATTAACCTTAAAATAGTAAAATATAAACCTGTGTTTTGGGTTCCATTTGTGTGAGCAGTCGTTCATCCCTCCAACGAACATTGAAGTAGGTATCAATTGTGATAGAAAAGTCTTGATCAGATATCTGAAATAAAAACATAGAATAAATAGATAGAACGTTAGAGTATGCAAGTTACTAATAATACAAATTAAATAGCTGAAATAAAACATGGAAAAAATTTATAGAACATTGAAATAGGTATCAATTGCCATAGAAAAGTGAAGTTTCTTAAAATTCCAGTGGAGAGGACCTTGAACCCAAGAAAAATGGCCCCCAGAAAAAACCTCACAACCTCAAAAAAAATTCAACTCACTTTTTCTTTTAAAATCGAAACTAAAAGTAGAGTCCGATTTGTCACTTGAGTTTCATATCATTTATGTTTAACAAACACTTTTTAAAACTAAAAACGTTGTCAGCTTTTTAGCTCATTAGTCCATGACTTTCGTATATCTCAAGGACTTTTATGGACAATTTTATTGTTAGATAAACCAAGAAAGTTCAATTTAGATATTTACTCTTCATTTAAAGAGAATCAATTGTTTTTTTTGGAAAGTCTTTATCTTTGTCTACAGCTAAAGATACCGAAAATGGCCATAAAGAGGTATGGAGGGGAAACTGGATTGTAAATTTGGTGGTACTTTTAATTTTTTTTTCACTTCGTTTTCTTATTCGTTGGCTCAAAATCTTTTATTGGTATGTGATAATTTGGATCCAAACTAACAGTGTTCAAACATTTCAATCAACAATTTTAATCTTTAGAAGAGGTAATTTTGTTCATCATGATTTGAGTAACGGGTGGTATATTAATCAATCATCAATTTTCTTATCCCTTAAGATCCCTGGGGAATGAAAAATTATTGTTTTTAAAAATATACATAAACAAGAAAAAGTTTGTATTTTCAAAGAGAGATTTAGAATACATTATGTGAACAACTTGGACACAATCCTAATTTTAAGCGATGAAGGTTTTACATTTTGAAATTAGTCAATAAGCAATATGACAGTCTGTTACAAATAACGCTTTGAGACGGACCAACAAAACAAAGTAATAAAGATTATTTAGTGCTAAAAATGACATTGGAAATTCATCCAAAAATTGTGATATTTTTTCAAAATCCAGAAGTTATAAGTCTGTCAGTCGGTAGGTGAGGTCAATAGGTACATAAACACATTCTCACTTGTTAACACGCATACAGACTCGTTTTCCATTTCTGTATCAATTGTGATAAATTATAGCTTATCTGTATTTAAGATATTTTGATTTGATGCCATCTTTTGGGTGCTATGCATGTAAGCGTTCCTGTTTATTTCCTCCTCTTAAAAGCTTCATGCAAAAGTAAGAATGTTTATTTCGACCAAATTATGGATTCACCACTAAAACCTTATTCCAATAAATCTTTCCAAATATTATTCCAATGTTGATCTGCTTATTTTCATACTTTATTTTCTGTGTGTTTGTGTTTGGTTGTGTGTGTGTGTGTGTGTGTGTGTGTGTGTGTGTGTGTGTGTGTGTGTGTGTGTGTGTGTGTGGTGTGTGATTAAATGTGTATCACGTGACCTGACAAATCTAGGTAGATAATGGTGTGGAAACATCGTAATGGTTCTGCCGCCCAAAACCGAAAACAAAAAAAATATTCACTGGTCGCTGTTTAGATATTTTAGGTCATAAAATAATCAATTTCTATACTGACAAATAAAATTATAACAAAAATATATGTTTTAAAGATACCAAAAATGTTTGAATTGTAATTTCTCTTTTAAATATATTATCAAATGTTTTTTTAATGTAAAGAATATTAAAATTCATAAATTCCTACATAATTTGTAAACATTGGCCTCATTTTAATGTCTAAAAGGACTTAAAATCAGGTTTGGCAGCCAAAAATATTCTACAATTATGAAATACAAAATGAACTTAATGTCTGAACCTCTTTCTATCATGACTCTAAAATCGTTCAGTAAACTTGTTTTGTCGGATTTGAAACTGCTTAACCGCGGCTGCCGAGCCCTGCTCCAAAGAGAAACAAATAAACAAAGTTTGTCTAAATATGGTTTTAAGTTTAACCCAGTGGTGGTTTAGCCAAGTGTGATTATTGGGAATATTTGAGGTAAATTCAGGAATCTTAAGGAATTCGACAAAGAATGTTAAAATGATATAAATCTCCAATGATGATAAACAAATTAACACCTCCTGTAGATGAAAATGATTGATTAAAAAGTTTGGGCACTATGTAGGTTTGAACCAATCAATTACAATTCTATTAAAGTACCCGAAGTTTATTGGGAATATTTGAGGAAAATCCAGGTATCTTAAGGAATAGGACAATGAATGAAAAACAAATTAACACCTTCTTAAGAATAAATTTGTTGGTTTAAAAATTTGGACACTATCAGTTGTAACCAATCAATCACAATTCAATAAAAGTATAAGAAGTTATTGAGCTAAGGATAAAGTTAACATTGTTTTAAATATTTGGGTACCAGAGGAATTTCCAGTCCAATTTCCCCTCCCTCCCTGGATAAATCCAACAAAACTATTCTATCACCATGAACTATAGTCTCAAAGGATCGATTAGATATTGAATCTTACAATTTTGTAAATTGAGATATATCAAATTTAAATTTACAAAAAAACAATTTCATCTTATAGGGTAAAAATATACACCTAAGAACAACATAATGGAATAAAATCATAACTCTATTTGAAATAATTAATATAAAATCATATAACATAGTTTTGGTTGATGTTTGTCTATAACATGCCGTAGATCTAATAAATTAAAATAATCTAGAGAAGCTTCAGGGACAGCGGAAAGTGTCATGAAATACGTCATAGAATACGTCTAAAAAGGATGAATGGGAGAAGAAGTGGAAAAAGAAACCCTCAAAAGAGAGATGAATTACATACGTATTTTTATGACGTCACATATGACACTTTCGGTTGTTCCGAAGCTTTAGATAGTTCCAATGATGATTTTGCGCTATTTTAATTCTAAATCAAAAGTCTTAGGATCGGTTTAAGGCTATATCTGTAGGGTAATTTTCGGGAAGGGGGCAGGGGAAGAAGCCCTTTAAATTTCACTTACAAGAAGAAAGATATTTTGTAGATCCAATTGCCCTTGAGGTTGTAATTACCCTACCGTACAATAGTTATAAACATTTCCTAGACCATTAAAAAGCTTCGCTGAAAAGGAGCAATATATCGGTTTTGCAGTTAGTAAAGCCTTAACAACAGACAGACAGATACAGATTCTATAACTTTTATATGAGGATAAACTCAACTCTTTAAAAATCCCTTTCACCAAAATGTTGACCTTATCTAAAACTGACTTTTCCTTATTGCTTTTTCTTTTTATCTCTCTCTCTCTCTCTCTCTCTCTCTCTCTCTCTCTCTCTGTGTATAACATCATTATTCATCGACTCCACCATACCTCTTCCTGATAACCACACCCCTGTCTACATATATATACTTATGGAAGTTGTTCCTTTCCCACGAATATTCAGGTATAGGGCACCTAAAGAAAAAACTCCAAATTTCCTCTGTAATTACAGAATATAATGCTTTTCATTATTGTATAATAGTAGCCTTCCGTCCATTTATAAACATTTTTAGTTTAGTAAACTAAAGTCAAGCTTTTTTTTCCTTGCAGATGGATTTTTTTTTATATTTTGGTTCAGTATCCTTTAGACCCCTGATAAATTGTCTGAAGTAGTGGTAATGGTGTTGAACCTGATGTTTGTAATTTCCCACCAGGCTGTACTCTTTCTTTTTCAATCCCTCTTAAAGTAATCATATTTTTGTTATATTAAAACAAAAAAACAAAACTCACACCTAACCTTAAATAGAAATCTGAACTAAGTAGGAATATATAATATATCTGCAAAATTGTTGTGTGAAAATAATCAGCTTTTCAATAATTATTGTAACTTTAAGCGAATTAATTTCGTTTGGTATGCTCAAATATCTTTCTTAAAGGTTTCCATGAAGAAACTTAAAAGTGAAAAATAACATATATAGTTTTTTTTAGTATTTTCTAATCTACTTGGAAATTGCGGTGATGTTTGTATTGATTCTTTCAAACTATCATTACATCAAGTATGTTGTGTCTGGAGATAGATAGCTAGACAAATAGATAGTTATGTGGATAGAAAGGTAGATAGTTAGGCAATTAGATGGATAGTTTGGTGGCTGGATAGACAGGTAGGTAAGTAGAATCATTTTCCTAAGTATATAGGACTGATAAATAGATAGAATTGGTATAGATAGATTGTTTGAACGGTAGATAGAGAGTTAGTCATGTTCATAGATGTTGCTATTCTAACTGGAAATAGATAGAGAATAGATAGGTGATTGACTGATAAAAATATAGATAGTTAGCTACATAATTTACAAAAATGGGTTAGCTATATGAGTTAATAGTTAAAGAAATATTTCTTTTTATTACCGGAATTCCAAATTTACACCTAGTCTTCCAGTAATTATCTTAATCGTAAACACTATGCTTATTTAATCAAATTAGTATGTTGTTTTCTTAACCTTTCTCAAAGATATAATAATTAATTTCTGTGTTTTTTTACAATTAGAAATAATTGAGGGACGTAACAGAAATGGTTATGTCCAAAGTTATGAAAGCTAAAGGACATATAATTTGCTAACCAAAATACAAAATTGGGAATATTGTAAACTTTTGTGTGTCTTTAAGATAAACAAGTATTATAGTTATAGATTACAAAATGGTTATAAATAAAATAAAACTTTAAGCACTCGTAAGAAACTGGAAACTAGATGTATTAAGCGACTAAAATCCTCAAAATGTACTGCTAAATTTTTATAAAAAAAAACATACTGATAGATTGGTTTGGTAATTTTAAAAACTCAGGATAATATATCCTTTCATTTCTTGTAGTTTTAAATTTATTCATAATCATTATGATAGAGTAGATACTCTACTGAAAACATGCCTATAGGTAAAGTTCCTTCATTGCAATGTCTTTTTTTCTTGATAAGTATTTGTTTGTTTAGCATCATGTTTTTCCCGGCATGTCTATCTGGTAAGGCCGTATTTGGTCTGATTAGGGGTGGTGGAAAAAATAATATTATAGTTCATAATGTCCATCCGTCTATTCGTCCATTGTTTATTGTGTTTTCAAATTTTAAAAACACTATAAGTACAGTTTATGTTTTTATACATTTCTCATCTTCATCAGAAATGATTTGTTAATCAAAATTTTACTGCAATCAATGCATAAAGCCTTCAGATTATACTACAGATGTTTTAAATGCCAGTGTGTTTAAAAGCTAAGAATCTAATTACTTTAGGTAAATAAATGTACCTTATTTATTTACTATAAAACTTTTTATGTTTACAGGTATGAAGCTGGTGTCTGCGTAATACCAGAAACCACACTATGGGTCCTTGGACAAAAAAGTTGACTGTAAAGGGGTGACAAAAATAAAAGATACATGCTTATTGCATTTTTGGCAAAATGAAAATTCTGTTCATCTCACATGTATTGTATTTTGTAGAATTTATTTTACAAAAAATAACACTTTAATAAACAACTTTGCTGTTTAAAAAATGAGTCTACATTTGATATTCATAACATATGTTTGTAGTTTTAAATTGTTGTGTAGTAACTACATTCAACTTTGATGGATTAAAAGTCCATAGTAAGCAGATATCACAGTGACCAAGCCATTGCTTTCACACAAAATGCCTGTTGAGGTCACCCCCCCCCCCTCAAAAAAATTTAAAATGGGGATGAGGGGGTTAGTTTCTTTCTCTATATTCAGCCCTGATGGGCCTATACCTACAGTGAATTAATTCGGCTAGGCTACTTAAAATGCAATTTAACATACCTAACCTAACCTATAATAATAAACTAACAAAAGGAAAACTACCACTCCCATATTTTAATTTTTTTAAATAAGGAGGGTTGGGGGTGCTTATCAGTGCAAAATAAGGTTCTTTGTGTGAAAGCACCATCCAGCCACTGGTAGCCATAGCCATCATTGTAAACAAACAACATTGTTCAGTATATGTACATTATACAACCACATTCTGGGGGGATAGGCACTTTTTAGTACCAAACACAATAAAGTTAAAATTAAAAAATGCAGCTGAATTCTAAATAGTTTAATCAAAGATTAGATAGAATGTTAATGCAGAGATTAAAAAGTAACGCGTGAATTAGTAAAATTAAGAATTAATCAAAATTTTAACTCATTCTTTCAAGCTCTTTCATGAGTCTATTCTAAAACTCGTAAAGAAGTTGTATCAACTTTTTTGCCTTTTATTTAAGATAGCTAGCCGGTCCTTTCAGTAAGTAGTAGATGTAAAATTTTTCATAGAATTCAGATATGCAATCGTTTTTTTTGTAGATCTCTTATTTTTTAAGTAATTTAAGTTTTTTAAAAAAATAATTAAGTCGGTTTTAAGGTACTAAAACGCAACAAAATAAAAGAAGAAAATGGCCAGTATGAACAAAAATAGTAAGATCTTTAATTTGACACCTTACTTTTAAAATTCTGTTGCGTAATTGTTGAAAAAATCAATTTTTTTAACCTCGGTTTAATCAAAACATTAAACCTAAATATTTTCTCATACAGACATAAAAAATATGGGTTCATATATACCATTAGAATGAGAAAAATAATATGAATCCATTGTAAGCAAAATTGAAAAAGTTAAAAAAAATTGTAATAAAAAATAGAAAAAATAAAAAAGTTATTTTAAGAATTGTAACTACTAAACTAGCCAATCACAAATCGCAAAAATTGACGAATCAGGAAGCTTAATCTATAAAATTAACCTATAGAATTGCCAGAAAAAAAGGAGAACGTTCATACAATATATACAACAGATACTACAATAAATATAGTGATATTAAAGAACATGTAAAGAATGAAAAATTATGAACAAATATGCATCAGTCTGTTTATAAACTTCAAAACAATGCAGTTAAAAATACATTATTGTTTCTTGTGTTTAAAAAATATCTGCTACATTGCATTGTCTTTTGTTTAGGTTTTGTTCAGGTTTGGTTCAAGCTAACCCTTTAAAGCCGAAAATTATGATTCTTAAAATAAACTTATTTTTTTTATTATAGTTTTATAAAACTTTTTCAATTTTGCTTAGAATAGATTCGTAATATTTTTCTGATTCTAAAGGTATATATGAACCCATGTTTTTATGTCTGTTTGAGAAAATATTTAGGTCTAAAGTTTTTATTAAACCGAGGTTAAAAAAATAGATTTTTTCAATAATTACTCAACAGAATTTTAAAAGTAAGGTGTCAAATTAAAGATCTTACTATTTTTGTTCATACTGGCCATTTTCTTCTTTTATTTTGTTGCGTTTTAGTACCTTAAAACCGACTTAACTATTTTTTTTAAAAACTTAAATTACTTAAAAAATAAGAGGTCTACAAAAAAACCGATTGCATATCTGAATTCTATGAAAAATTTTACATCTACTACTTACTGAAAGGACCGGCTAGCTATCTTAAATAAAAAGCAAAAAAGTTGATACAACTTCTTTGTATAAATTATTTGGAAATTTCAATTTCACAGTAGCTTTAGATAGGTTATTTTAGGTTTGGTAAATTATAATGAATGCCCCGCAGGGATAGAACCCCCCGCAGATGCTAGAAATAGGAGAAAAGCTATTGTGAAAATACGACGAAATCCGCTAATTCTTTTTCTTTCCATGATCCGAAGAAAATAAACTTTTAGGATAGGTAAGGAGGGATAGAACCCAACAGTGTTGGAGTTTTCCCAGTGGTTAGGAGGGTTTTTGCTGTTTTATTTGAAGAACTTAGCAAAGTTTTTAAAATTAATTTTATGGAAATATTTAATTTTTAGAGTAAGTTTTTCCTTCTCTATGTTACCTTGATTAGATTAGGGATTTTGTGTCCTCTATCTTGATTATGTACTCTGGAATTCGGTTACTTACAACAGCCCAAACATTTACCTTTTTCACAGGGATCTTAAGGGATCAGACAATGGACGAAAATAATATACCATATATATACATCTTCCATGATGATAAACAAAATTACCCCTTCTGTAGATAAACAATACTTGAAAAGTTTGTACACTACTTATTTGGAAGCAACCAATCAAAATTTAATAAAAGTACCCATAGTTTATGATCCAAAGAATGAAATAATGTGGTTTTAAAACTTTGGGTACCAGTGTGATTCACTATTTTCTTGCCTTTTTCACCATAGTTAAGCTAGTCACTGGGATGTGGGGCCATTCGAGGAGGGAATGGACAATTATGGTTAAATTAATCTACAAAACTAAAAATGGCCAGAATTTCTTTTAGAAAAGGGAAGGTGGGTAAAATTTTTTGACTTTTGTTAAAAATGAACATCTATAAAAAGCGCAGCAATAACAAGGCTCCACAGCCCTGGGAGAAGAGTATATGATAATACATCATGTTCTATTACGGAGAGACAGGTTGTTCAATTTATGTGATTATCATCAATTTGGCCACATTTTATATTTACCAACATTTTGTTAGAAAAAAAAAGATTTCAGAGAATGCTTACCCATAATGGAAGTGTCAGGATGTTAGAATGTCCGTCTGTATATCACTAGGATCTTTATAACCACTGGACCTTGAGTTTTCAATCTTAAAGATTCCTCAAATATTTCAATCTTGGCATATTTCTTTTGTAAGAAAATTTTCCTTTTAAAAAAGCAAAGATTTGCCATAATTAGGGTCTGTACATCCGATCGTTTGCCCATACGTAATGTATAGCTCTGTTAGAGTTGTCTTATCGATTTCAAGCTCTGCATGATGATTTCTATAGTGTTGGGAACGATTTCATACAATTGCAGGTATCTGAATTCTGCCAAAAAAATGCAGCTTATTATATGTTCATTAATTAAAAAGATATAAAATCTTAATAGAATTAGAAATTATACTGAATTATCATAAAAAAAGAGAGTCATAAAACCATATATTAGTCTAATTAGTCCATAATTGTCTAAAATAATGCTTATATACTTTTTTAAAAAGCAAACAAAGTTTGTATTTATATTAAGCTGTAGACTTGTTAAGCTGTTGTAATATAAGTTCACACATAAATCTCTAACTTATAATTGACTGCGTCCACTTTTTTTCTGTATAAAAATGGTTGGAACCTTATTTTTTCTAGACAAAATAAACATCCACTCTTTTTCTTCTATAATACAATACAATTACGGGGCGAGTAAAAAGTTTTTTTTTATACATCTAATAAGAATCAAACGCTTCGCTTATACAGCAAAAAAAAATTGTGTGTTCTTTTGAACTTTCTGTAAAAGTCCATTGAAGATATAAAAAATAAAGTTTTAATTGGGTATTTTTTAGTAGCGAAAGTACTCTATAATTCTTTCTATGTCCGTCCGGGGGAAATGTGGTTTTCTTGGCTGTTATTAAAATTAGACAGTCGGTCATACTAAAGAAAATTATACTTATTTATTTTATAAACCGTTTATGATTTTTTTTTCAGAAATGAATGCATATACCTACTCTGTCCAAACGTCATATCTATATTTCTATTTGTAAGTTTGTCCATCTGTGATTTTTTGTGCTTCGCTGCTTATTGATATTGTCATTCTTGTTTATTTTTTTGCAAAAAAAAGGTATAATGTAAAAGCTTGAAAATGTTATTAAATAGAAACATAAGATGTAGAATTACTTAAGCAAAAATGGTCACTGACTGATTAAATAAATATAGGGTCTTTAAGGGAGAGATAAGGTAGCGTCGTCGACTCATTTCTGTAGAATTCTAACATTATTAGCTATTTTTAGTGGATGGAACAATGGGTGCAGGTTAATTTAGAAACCATTGTCCACTCCATCCCTCTAAAAAAAGAGTTAATTGAATATATTTTTTGTATAGCCTGTAATATGTGTATTGAGATAAATAACAGAGATGTAAGACCTCAGAGTCATTAATCATACATAATATTATATATATATGAATATATAATACATGTAATAATCGTACATATTCAATAGACAACCTCATGATTTGTTCATGTTGGAGAAAAGAAACCTGTCTTCAAATTTGGAAAGATACGCTTCACAATTTAGAATGCCCCAACCAAAGCACTTAAATCGGTTTTATTGCATAAAAGTTTTTAGGGTTGTCTATACTTACTTCAGAGCCTTTAATTTTGTTTTGACACAAATATAAGTTTAAAATGTCTTATTTTTTAAACCTAATCGAGCGTTTGGATGGTTTCTGTGCTCGTTAGGCACTTGGAGGGAAAGAACTTTATACATATATCAATTAGTCACATTTCTTAACTACAACACTGCAATATCCGTGGGTCCTCGGCCTAGTACAGATGCTCCCTAATGTAGAGTAATTGTTGTACAACTTTACAATTATCATTTCTATGGAAGAAAAGGCATTTTTTTTACAATTAGCTTTGTCTGTTCCTCACTTCACATCCAAGAAAAAATATAGCAATATGATTGATTTTACTGTCATGTATACAGTAAAAATTCAGTTTGTCATAAATACATCCATTGCACTGGCGAAAACACATCCACTGTAAATTTGCTGGATGTGTGAATGGCAGTCCCCCATATGTTTTAGTCAATAATTTCAAGAACAAAGAAAAATTGTCTTGACTGACATATTTATAAGGATTTGCCAATTAAAAATCATATAAATCATGAAAATGTTTTTAAAATTTATCTACGGATCATAATAAAATTATTTTCTGCTAGGCACGAACTGGTTCTAAACCATTTAAAAGCTGGGCTACCTTGCTATACACTCCTTCTTGTTATAGATATCCTTTTTTTCTTAGTCTGTATTGTTTTATCAATATCATAAGAAATATTAATTAACATTTATAGAACATGCTCTCATAGTACTACAATAACTTTAGGGATCTTTAGGATATGACAATGAATGATAAATTGATGTATATTCATAATAATAAACATAATTACTGCTTCTATAGATTAAAATCATTGGTGGAAAAATTTGGATACTATTAGTTTTTAACCAACCAAATACAATTTTATAGAAGCACCTAAAGTTTTTTTTTAAGCCAATTGAACTGGTTCCCAAAGTTTCATAACTACGTTATCTTATTCGTTGGCTTAAATTCTTTTTTTAATTTTTATTCAATTTTTGGATTTCAAAATTGTAAAGTCAAAACTTTCCAATCAATTATTTTAATCTACTAAAAATGGGTAATTTTTGGAAGAATGCATATCAATCCATTGTCTAATGCTGATGCACCCTGATTTTAATTTGACTAAATCCAGGTTTTTGATTCTACAAATTAAAGGTTTAAAATTTAGATTTTAAAATTCTAATAAAAATTTGTTGTCTCGAATGAAATGTATTCTATTTGTGAATGTTTATTTTGTGAGCTAGACATAAATTATTGCTTTATATTAGAGATAATGAACTCAAATTAGTTTATCAAAAAACTGAGGGAGCAGTAAATTAGGTTTACAGATATTATCCTCTGATAATTCTCTCTTGGAAATGGACAAATTTGCCTTCCCCCCCCCCCCCCATAAAAATGCGTGGGGGCAGGGTTCTTAAGGTATAAGTCAAATTTATGTGCATCTCAAATGACGATAGACAATATCAACTCTTCAGCAGAATAAAATTATTGGTTGAAACGGTAGGACAGGACACTGCTAGTTGATGAACCAACAAAAATTTATTGAAAGTACCCAAAGTTTTTGAGCAGACGAATAAGAAACTGTGGTTGTAAAACATTGGGTCCTAGTGTAATTAACAGTCCACTTTCCCTACCTGTATGGGTGTTATTTAGATAAAATGTTTGAAAGAACTTACAAGTAAAATTAAGCATAAATAAGTGAACTTTTAAGCAGGGATTTTAAGGGATAAGACAATGATGGAAAAATTGATGCGCAACTCAAATTATGATTTACTAAAATCCTTGGATCATGGAAAGAAAACGAAGTTGCCGGTTTCATCGTATTTTCACAGTAGCTTTTGAAGGGTTATTTTAGGTTAGGTTAGGTTAAGTAAAAGTTAATTTTTGTCCCGCAGGGTTAGAAAATATGCCCCGCAGGGCTAGAGCCCCCCGCAGGGGCTAGAAATAGGAGAAAGGCTACTGTGAAAAAACGACGAAACCGGAAACTTCGTTTTCTTTCCATGATCCAAATCCTTTTACTGATGGAAAAGCTTCGACACTGCTAGTTTAAACCAACCAATTAATATTTAAAAATCTTTTTTATTAAGAGTTGAATTAAATGAATAAAGCTTTCTTTTTCAATTCATAGAAAAGATTTTGAACAATTAAAAAATATCACTTTGGTAGATTTAAGTTTTTAACAACACATGCAAAACAAAATGCTTTAAAATCTTAAATTATAAAATTTCTTTAACAATCAGACAATTTTTTGACTTGTCATTGCTTCGCTACTTATGCATATAACATATAATTGTCCCATGTATCGAATATGAATAATTTATAATTGGTTATTGTCATCTACTATATTCATCGGAAATGTACATGAACTAATATATTGTTGTCAATACATAAATATGACAAACTATAATGTATCTTATTATCTTTTTAACATTCAGAATTATCTTTTATTCACATTACTAACCTTATAAAAAAATATGAAATTAAATAGTTTTTGTCTTAAAAATGTAAACATAAACATATATCAGAATTTGGCAATATTCTCGAATGTGAATTGTCGAGCCCATGAGCAGGGTTAGTGCTTCTCAGTTATTGGCCCTCAAGGGCAAGGACTCTCTCCATGGGTTAGGCATACAACCTTCCAACCCTTTAGAGCAAGATACACACTTTGAGGGAAAGCACCGAATATTTGAGTAGAAATGTATCAGTAATACTTAAAGAATTTTAATCATCAAACTAAAGAAATTGCACACAAAAAATTCCAAAGCAAAAAAACTAATCAAGTTGAATTATGTTTTTATGAACTTTTCAGTTATTTTACTATTTACTAACCTTAGGTATGTCTTTCAGGTTTATTCCAATGGTGACAAAAGTAGTTTTGTTTGGGGATGGCAAGTCAAACTTCTGATACTCCTTCGGAAGGCACAATCCACGTCCACCCTAAACAAGATAAACCTTTGTGAACAAGGATTACAGCATCCATAAAAGTATGGTCACACAAATGGATGAATAAATCATGATTAAAATTGGTTGTCATATAGCTATTAAAAAATTTACATGTTTAAAATGGATCTAATGACTTTTTGGTGATTGTAGAGAGTTCCTCAGATTTATAATGTCTACTCTACTCAAGAATCAGCATGCAAAGTTTGAAATTAATATGACAATTCTAACATGCCTAAATTAACGCAAATCAATCAATCAGACTACAAATGTAGAGAATCTTTGCTTAAAAAGTAACAGGATGTCTTAGAGTCTTTACAATATGGTTCTTCTTTACAATAAAGCTTTTTATAATTCCTGGGAAGGTTAATGACTATTTTTTTACTTTTTCTTCTTGTCGACTTCTACGTCCCCCCCCCTCACCCACCAAAAAAGGCGCTTGTAATCAATAAGACTTGGTAGTATAATTTAATTCTGTGCAATTAGAAGTAATACATTAACCATTAATCTTGTAAAAAAAGGTAATTTGTAATATTTAAGATTATTTATTTATATGTTGTATGATTGTATTGCATCAATTACTCTACACCGAAGCTTTTCTACCTATGGGGTTGCCGTTATCTACGTCCGTACATGTTAGCCTGCATCGATCTCAAGTTTTGATTAAGACATGTATTCATTATCAATTCAGAAACGGTATTGTTAATTAGTTTACCGAAAATATAGAATTATGCCATTAGTCGTCTTATATCTAAATGATGATTCTTTCTTAGAATGATCAGGCTTTATATAATAAACATTTAATTTCAAAAAATCATATTTTAGAGGCAATCTCGTCAATAATAAGCATCCAACTGAAAGGCCTATCTTGTATGACGTCATTTTTTTGGCGGCACTTTCCGCTGTCTCGTTGCGATTGTCTAATTTTTAGCTTCGCTGTTATGGATGTTATTATCCATGTTCTTTTTGCTAACCGAAGAAAAATAATTAATTTCAGCATTGAATGTTGCTAATTTTCAATTATCATGAAACAAACGAACAATCAATTATTAAAATGTTGAAGAAAGTATTATATTAATCATTTGTTAATAACAATTTGGCTAAACCTAAAATAACCTAAAATCATAAAAAATGTAGTTTTAACTTAACAAATATAATTATGTTATTTAGAAGCATAGCAAAAAATGGCTGCAAAATCAGTATACTTAGCAATGTTGCTCGTACTTTAATATAAAAGTAACAGGTCGTTTGTCTGTCTTTGTGGCTGTCTTTACCGCAGAATATTGCTATCCGATGGGCCAATGTGTCTCTCCCCTTACAATATAGCTTCTCATAGGTCCTAATTATTTTAGAAGGGGGAAACCACCATCCTTCCAAGAGAAATAACCCCTAGAAAAAAGACCCCTCCAATATTCTACAGTTTTCATTGAAATGAGGGAGGGGCTAATGGGATTCAACATCCCCCCACCTAAAGTGCCTTTAGAGAAAAGAAAAACAGATTTTGATTATTAAACAAGGAGCAGACGGACATGACAAGATTCAAGAGAAACTGTACTGCTTCTTAAAGGCAACAATTTATTTTGTTAATCCTTATAATTAAGTAAAAGGATGTTTGTCTGTGTGTCTGTTTGTACCGAAGGATCTTGCTAACCGCTGAACCGATCGGGTTCTCCTTAACAGGGTAGCTTCTCATAAGTCCCGGGAAGGGTTAAAACTATTTTGGAGGAGAGTACTACCACCCTTTCAAGAGAAATCGCCCCTAGAAAAAAATTACCCCCCACAAAAATTTTTTTTTGTTTTTTAAAAATTTTCTTTTAAAATCTAAAATAAGAAATTGGGTTATCAAATAACCGCTAGTTTTATAATATCGTGACTCAGTAAGCCCGAGTTTTTTTTGTTGCATTCTTTCAATCAAAATTTTCATGAAGCTTTTATCAGGAATTAATGGTATTGCGATAATTGACAAATTTGAAATTCCGTTTTTTGAATCAATTCCTATTACAGGGAAGTTTAAAGATTTGGGTTTGAATTAAGGGGAAGTGTGTTTTAAAGGGAATGATTTAAATAAGTTATTTGAAATACCTATTGACTAATTATTCTAAAGGGATAAGATAATGGATAAATTGATGTAAATCCCTAATGATTAATAAAATTATTAGTGAATACAACTAATATGGACACTACTACCAGTAGTAGAATTACAGTCTAATGCCCCTTCCCTCATCGTTTTTTCTAATAATTTCAAATGTAACCCTAATCAATGTAAATCTTAAGTTTTGAGGCTTAAAGTTTATAACAATCTGTGTATTTTTTATTTGTGAGTTTAATGTAATGAAGTAAAATAAAAAAGTTGCAACTATTGCAAAAGCTACAATTAGCTTACAATACATTTTATTTCATACTGGGGCGTGCATAGAAATTTTCCTTGGGAAAGGTAGTAAATAAAATTTTATTTCATGTTCTAAAACTAGCTGCTTCGCCCCCAGACTCTAGAGCAAAAGGATTAAGACTTATATTAAATCTATCCCTGGCATTTATAACAGTTATAGCCATTTCCGAGATTTTTACCTTTAGACTATTTTATATTGTAGAGTGGTGTTTAAGCAAAACCCTGAAACTGGAAGATATCCTAAAAACAAAGTGTTACGTATTCAAAATTTTGTTCTACATCTAGAACTTTTTTTAAGTCGAGGAGGGAAAAAAGCGTAACAGAAAGTTTTATTTAGTTTTTATGCAAAAACTTTCATTTACTTAACTTTACAGTGCAATGTTACAAAATCAGGGAATGGCAGCTGCTGAAAATTCGATTGCAGCTTGTGGGAAGCGAATTGTTGTGGCGGTTTCAGGCTTCGGCTGTATCAAACTTTTAATAGAGTATTATCAGCATTAAATCTAAATTAAAGAGAAGACTCTAAGGGAGAGAGGGGACATTGAACGGTAAAATTACACTGGTATCCGAAGTTTTATAATTCCGTAATCTTATACGCTGTCCAAATACTTTGGGTACTTTTATTATATCTTATTTGGGTGGTTTTAGTAGTGACCAAACTTTTAAACCAATAATTTTAACAGAAGGGGTTATATTGTTTATAGTAACATGGGATGTACATCCATTTATCTATCCCTTAAGATTCCGAGCAGATTGTTTGGAATCCGATTGTTTAAAATAGTGCAGCTGTCATTCGGTTTTTTGATTTTTAAATTGGTTGCGGAAGGCTCCTGTTGCTGCTTCCTGATAACAAGCCAGCAATTACATCTGCGACTAGCCAGCCCAGAAAATATCTATTTCAGTGTGTCACTAAAATCCAGGGATTTTAAGGGATATGAACGATAAATTTATTAACTTCCCCGGTGATGATAAATAAAATCATCTCTCCATCAGATGAAAAGTTTTAAACCAACAAATAGAAGTACTTAAAGTTTTTGTGCCAACGAATAAGATAACGCGTTTGTAAAGTACCAGTGTAATCCAATGTGCCTCCTATTAAAATCATACCATACACTCATATTCCATATCAAATAAGGTTTTTTTCAAGCTAGAAGATGAACAGTGACACTGTTGTTTTAAAATCATTCCAAAACACCATCTATGTATGACGTTGCAGGCAGTTTTTCCTTGGATACAGGGATTTAACAACAAAGAATAAATTAATCTTCAATCAAAATCAAATGATGCCTTTATTTGCCTTTTATTTACAAAGGAACAGTTGTATAGTTATTGCGCACTTGTCCTTTCGCTTGCTGCTTTACAAATGAATTTTGATTTGGAAAAAAATTATCTATCCTTTTATGCCTATTTTTTTGCTTTGCATTTAAAGTATGTAGGGTATTGTAGAAATTGAAATATTCAAAAAAGGAAGACCGTAATCATCATGCTTATTATAAGTCTCTTAGTCTATATATTAATGATGTAACTTGAAAGGTATAAAAAAAAGTGTTAGGATCTGGTGAAGTTCATGGAAATATGTTTATTTGATCGATATCTCCCAAAAACTATGAAATTTTTAAAACTGCTAGTTGCCAAACAGTTAAACTTATAAATTATGTTCACAGCCGACAAAAGAAGGCTTACAAATAATCTAAAATGCTCAATAATGCACAAATATTTTGCACACATAAATACACAAAAAGTCATGTTTTACGTCTGTTTCCTTAAGCAATGCTCTTCCTGTATATGATTTGATCTTTGCTATTCCAGATTACTTATATCTTATACCGATATAACTAGGTGTTTGGTAGCTAGCAGCCTTTAATGCTCATAGTTTTGGGGAGATAATAGATCCCCGAAACATTTTAAAGTGTCACAAGTTCTCAAAATCTTTCATGATCTATTATATAAATTTTTTTTTATCCACTTAAAACTACCTTTCAAATCTTTGGTACAGATCAGAAAAAAAATAATAAAAAAATGTTAGAAACTATTAAAATTTGAATTAACCATTATCAAGTTGTTATATAAATGTTTTCTCAAAAGAAAGAAATAGGGATAAAACTTAAAAAAAATTTGAACAAAAATTTCTTACTATAGAATTAATCTTGCAAATATAATATGACTGCATTTTTTAAGGTATAAGATTTTTAAGTATCTTTCTTTTTGTTCAGATTCTATATGCATTCTAACATAGAATTATCATGATGTTATGGATAGGGCAATTAACTAATAAATAAACTTATTGATATCCTTCTTGTAAATTTTTCCCTTTGATAGCTAAAAATCATTTAGGGGGAAGAAATTAATGTAAAGTAATATTGCAATTGTTATTTCCCTCCCTGAAATCTATATTGAAATGTGTTTGTATTGAAGGATGGAGGACTGAGTGTTGTGCCTTAACTTCCGCAACAAGTTTAACAACATCATAGGCTATTCGAATCCATCAACTATTCGTTGTTTACTTCACTCTGGAGGATTAGACACCCAGTTCATTTTTTTCTAAATATACTTTTCAAAACTAATTGCTGAATCGATGGCACCCCGAATAGATACATCAACTAGGATCTTATATCTGTCAAAATTTGGGACATTTTTGTTAGAATTAGGAGAAGGTAAAACGTGGTTCTATGGATGATTTTGATTGGGAGGGTGATGGTACCCTCCCCTAAAATAGTCCTGGAACTATGGGAAGCTACATTTGAAATCTATCGAGATCCTTTAGTACAGACAAGTAGACATCCTGTTACTTTTATACATGGTTAATGAAATTTATTTAAATATTTCCTTTACCCATCAACATTTATACTTTAAAGCACACATTGATAATATTTATGGACGTTATCATTCTTGCTTTCGTCAAATTTGGGATGAAAGATATATTAATTAATTATATCTTCAATTATTTATTCTCTTTCACTTTTTGCAATAGATCTATCCTTCTAATTAAAATTTCATAGATTTTTGGCGGTTTTCTCAAAGTGCCTAGTGAGGCACAAACCCTTCTCTTTTTAAAATCATAAATTTGAAATAAGAAGGTGGGGGGGGGGTTATGTCAGGTTATGTTTTATTGGTTACTGGGTAGTCATGCAGGGTTAGGGCACCGCATGTGTTAGGCATAATGATAAAAATAAAATACCCCTTCTACTAAATTGTAATCTTTTTTAATATTAAGAAGAGGGGGGGGGGAGGTTTAAAACGTTCGCTACTCCTATTGAGGGAAAGCAGTAATGTTTGAATAAATCTGTATAAATTGTATAATATTGTATTCTGTTGGTCCTCTTAGTAGCGTAGATACTCTTTAATTCTAAATGTTCAATGTCTGTCTGTCAGAAACGTGTTAATGTAATAGCTAGGCTGCTATTTATTTTTGACGGACTTTTTGTGTGAAGATTTCTTCAACAATTTGACCTACTTATGATATTTTAATTTAAAGCGAAGGTACTTATTATTTCGGATATGCCCGACTGTCTCGTAAATTTGTACAAATCTACTACTTCTTAACTACAGTGTTATTTATTATTTTAATGGGCCTCGATGAAGTGACATTTCTGGAAGTTTTTATTCTTGTTTCATCAGAATCTAATCTCTCGTACTCTTATATTGCAAAAAAGTATTGCAAAGAAAATAATATTTACTTTTATTTTCAATAAATACAATCTCGAGAATTTAAAGTAAGAATATTTTGTTGCTTTCGTACAAAAAAAATCATAAAACCCCTACCACCCTTATTTTGAAATAAATTAAAAATAAGGGGGTGGGGGAGTAACTAACCTATGAGTTCTCAACCGGCATTTCGAGTGAGAGTGCAAATATTTTTTATTACTTAGAATGATAAAAGAATAGTGCAAACATTTTGCTCATTTTGACCTATAAAAAGTTTTAAATCTAATTTACAAATCCAATTTCAAGTACTAAAAGTTGGGTTTATCAAAGGATGAAGTTTACTTTTTTTCATTGCGAAGCTAAACTATAGTTATAGCTGATTTGTATGAAAATGAAAGGAGAAAATAACTGCCCTTTCCTACCAAGTAGTCGGATTTTTCCCACTCTTTGTTCCTATTGGTCTAAGTATGTAACATGGAATCTTGTCTTTCAATATTTATTATACGATTGTTAGAAATCTGTTTGTTTTCGTTTCTAAAGTAATGGAAAGAGAATCGCTACAATTGCATCAAGTCATCCTTGTTATTAAGAGAAGAATATGTTAATTTCAATTTCCTTTACTCCGGCCGGCCAGGGTTATACGGATGAGGTTTAGAATATTAATACATTATGTTCACATTACATTCCTTTGAAACAAGGATGACTGACATATCTCCGACAAAGTGAATTATAGAAATTATGAAAAAAGAGTATATAGAACAAGTATACAAAAAGAAAAAAAAGACTTTTAAAAAAATTAAAAATTATATTCTTAAAAGAATATAATTAACTACCCCCCATAACGTTCTTAGCATGCCAGACAGACGGATAGATAGACAGAGAAAGTGAACATGTAGCAGGTTTGTAATAAAAAATTCTTTCATTAACTCTTCCTTTATCCTAGTTACTAACTGTTATTGAGGTTATTAGTATTCATTTCATATTTTCTTCATTTATTCTTCAAAATATCTTTTCTTTCTACTTTTTGTTGTCAGTGACACGCAAATATTGTTCCTTAAGACTTGATCTATTAAGAATATTTCAAAATACAAGCACATACGGTTAAAGTAGTATAGGATATATGTTTGATCGTCAGGATCTAGTTTTCCTCAGAGCTGATTGAGTTTTCTATTCAAGGAAAGCTTCACATAGGTCATGGGATTGATTTAGGCTATTTATTTCTAAATTCATATTTATATTATTTTTGCCTAGAAGCCTACAACTAACTACATTACCCTCCCCCCTTCACCGTCTATGGATGGACGCACAGAAAAACGAGTTTTTCAAGTATGAACTAGAAAACTATCTATTTTTGGTGATGTT